>NC_141164.1:1702500-2037500 GCF_053477565.2 Lygodium microphyllum
TCATCCATCATCTCCAGGATTTCCCCCACTACACTTTGAAGTTGAACTCAAAGCCGATGAAATCTTGATCCATGCCAAACCAAGTTGCCAATGCTAATCATTAGGTTCCTTATGAGCCTTAACAACATCTTCTACCTTTTGGCAACCTTTTCGTGCAATGCCTCTACCATAATTATGCCGCATTGATGAACAATGTGCTCAACCAATCATGCTTATGGGGAGATGCAAAGTAGAACCAAATGTATGTAGTTTAACAACCAATGCAATACATGAAAAGATGGATGCACTGAAAGGATTAGTACCTAGCCTATCTACAAGTACCAATGCATCATGCAAGATGCAAACACAATTTCTTGATTAATTTAGATCATTAACCTTAGAGTCATCACACACTAAAGAGAATTAATTGTTGCACTTTGCTCCACCCACCCAATTCTTGCAATTACTCAGGAAAATAATGGTCCTAATAATGATGACCAAGTAGACAACCCATCTCACAAATTGAAGGAGTCCTTCACAATCCTCAAACTCACCCAACCACCTTTTCCACTCAACCTGAGATTCCTAATTTAATGATGTACATTTCAACTCTCATGTATGCAAAGAACGGTGCGTGCACAATGAAGGTACTCTCTCAAGTGTGCGTGCATCTAATATTTACTGCATATTACTGCCAACGGGCATTATGCCACGCTAGTGCTCAATGATGGTACAAAGAGTGCATTAACCCAACCCATGGCATGTAAGTATTTGAAAAAATCAAGAGATGACCATTGAGTGCAATGTATCCAACAAGTGCAACATGAAGTACTTGTGAACCCTAAAATCCTTGCGATATGCAAAGATATCGGTAAGAAAGTATATTTGCTTAGGATGTCCAGTTGCTTCCGACAAGATCTAGCTCCAATTTGTCTAAAAAAACATTGAACTCAACCATTCACACAATCAAGTTCTTAGGCACAACAGATCCAAAATGATGACAAAAACAATTCCTACTCTACCTAAGAAACAACCATGAATATTAAGAATCGATCATAATCCCTAATGAAGAATATGCCCCCTAGACAAACACAATTTTTTTGCCAAAAAACAACAAGATAAATAGTCACACAAACAAATAAACACAAAAAAGCCTACTTACGAGATGCATTACTAGAGATTTTCAGTTTATCCGAAAACATGTGACATCGCCCACCACAGAGAGATATTAAGAAACTCACAAATATGTGAGTCAACAAGGTGCACGAGACCCTACTAGTCAAACAATCAATCCTCAATTAGTTTTCATCTTGGTGCCTCTTTTTATGATGGACCCTAACTTAGCACCAGGAATTTTCATGAGGGGCTATCCAATTTTGACAAACAAGCTTGAATTACGCAAGGTGTTGAGCCTATGGGGGTATGCTTCTATGACAAAGTAGAAGTAGATATCTTACTCAAAGAGTTACTCAATAGCCCCACATATAGCAATGGACAAATATCCATCTAGTCTTGTTTAACTATCACAATGACCTCTTTGTCTCCCTAATGTAGGAGCATGGGACTAGGAAAAGAGTGATGAAACTAGTGTTGATGAAGTAGATGGTGCGCAAATCGGGTGCTGTATGCACCCGTAGTGAATGCCAAAAGGTCCCCAAGAACAAAGAACTCTACAAAACCTTCATAAAAGCAAAAAGAGAGTTTGCACGACATGAGATAAAAAGACCAATTGGGTGCAATCTCCCCGGATGCCTTGTGTGAGCGCTTCACAAGGCATGTATTATATAGATTTATTTATCTCCAAGCTAAAAAATAGCCCACTTTACAAATAGCATGCTTTTGGATTTTGTGTTTGCTTTTGCCCAAATAAAGAGTAAGGCGTTTGGGCATCCAAAAGTCAGGCTGTGCCCAAATACAAATATCAAGTAATGAAATATTTAATCGAGTGCCTATGCGCATACAAAATAATAAATGTTTTACCAAGCACTTTAATAAAAAAGTGCACTTAAATAAATATTAGTGCCACGCCTTTAGTGATAAGGCGCGCACCCATAAAAAATAGTAAATCTTCTAGGCATTTTGAATTCACACCATCGCCCGGTGCTACCCGACGCCATCGCCACCTGCTCTACACATCAATTAAAGCATTCATAATTGTTAGAAAAAAATAAGATAAACCCAACAAAAGTGAATACCTAGCAGTCTTCAGCTACAAATAATTAAATAGGTCGGAACTTTGTTCTAACCTTAATTTAATTCGAGTGTGCACTCTAAACTCATAAATGTCCATTAATTTGATATGTATTTTGCAGAATCACCCGCTGTGGAACTACCCACGTGCACATTAAATTAATCCGATGACCGAAAAGGACATGCCTCCCTGTCAATTTTTCACACAAGAAATCCACCTTGTGTACGAGCCTCGGTAAATAAATATAGTTTTACGGAATCCACCGAAAAACCTTACGGAATCCACCGTGGAATATCTCACGGAATCCAACGTGAAATATGCCTCCTGGCATCATATCCCTGGTGCACGAATTGGGTGCTAAATGCGTGCGTAGTGAATGTTAGAAGGTCCCCAAGAACAAAGAACTCTACAAAACCTTTATAAAAGCGAAAAGAGAGTTTGCACGATATGAGGCAAAAAGACCAATTGGGTGCAATCTTTCCCCATGCCTTGTGTGAGCGCTTCACAAGGCATGTATTTATAGATTTATTTATCTGCAACCTAAAAGGAAGCCCATTTTACAAATAGTATACTTTTTGGCTTTTGTGTTTGCTTTTGCCCAAATAAAGAGTAGGGCGTTTGGACGTTCAAAAGTCGGGTTGTGCCCAAATACAAATATCAGGTAATGAAATATTTAACCGAGCACCTATGCGCATACAAAATAATAAATGTTTTACCAAGCACTTTAATAAATAAGCACACTTAAATAAATATTGGCATCACACCTTTAGTGATAAGATGCGCGTCGATAAAAAAATAGTAAATCTTCTAGGCATTTTGAATTCATGCCATTGCCCGGTGCTACCCGACGCCATCGCCGCCTGCTCTACACATCAACTAAAGCATTCATAATTGTTAAAATAATAAGATAAAACCCAAAAAAAGTGAATACCTAGCAGTCTTCAGCTACAAATAATTAAATAGGTTGGAACTTTGTTCTAACCTTAATTTAATTTGAGTGTGCACTCTAAACTCATAAACGTCCATTAATTTGATATGTATTTTGCAGAATTACCCACTGTGGAATTACCCATGTGCACATTAAATTAATCTGATGCCCGAAAAGAACAGGCGTCCCCGTCAACTTTTCGCACAAGAAATCCACCTTGTGTACGAGCCTCGAAAAATAAATATAGTTTTATGGAATCCACCGAAAAACCTCACGGAATCCACCGTGGAATATCTCACAGAATCCACCATGGAATATGTCTCCTGGCATCATGCCCATGATGCGCAGATCGGGTGCTGTATGCGTCCGGGATAGTGAATGCTAGAAGGTCCCCAAGAACAAAGAACTCTACAAAACCTTCATAAAAGCAAAAAGAGAGTTTGCACGACATGAGACAAAAGGACCAATTGGGTGCAATCTCCCCCCATGCCTTGTGTGAGCGCTTCACAAGGCATGTGTTATATAGATTTATTTATCTCCAAGCTCAAAAATAGCCCACTTTACAAATAGCATGCTTTTGGATTTTGTGTTTGCTTTTGCCCAAATAAAGAGTAGGGCTTTTGGGCATCCAGGCTGTGCCCAAATACAAATATAATGTAATAAAATATTTAATCGAGTGCCTATGCGCATACAAAATAATAAATGTTTTTCCAAGCACTTTAATAAATAAGTGCGTTTAAATAAATATTGGCACCATGCCTTTAGTGAGAGAAGGTGCACACCCATAAAAAATAGTAAATCTTCTAGGCATTTTGAATTCACGCCATCGCTCGGTGCTACCCAATGCCATTGTTGCCTGCTCTACACATCAATTGAAGCATTCACAATTGTTAGAAAAGAATAATATAAAACCCAACAAATGTGAATACCTAGTAGTCTTTAGCTACAAATAATTAAATAGGTTGGAACTTTGTCCTAACCTTAATTTAATTCAAGTGCACACTCTAAACTCATAAACGTCCATTAATTTGATATGTATTTTGCGGAACCCGCTGTGAAACTATCCGCATGCACATTAAATTAATCTAACGCTTGAAAAGGACATGCATCCACGTCAAATTTTTGCACAAGGAATCCACCTTGTGTACGAGCCTCGACAAATAAATATAGTTTTACGAAATCCACCAAGAAACCTCACGGAATCCACCGTGGAATATCTCATAGAATCCACCATGGAATATGCCTCCTGGCATCGGTAGAAGATGCCATAGACATTGACTTAGTTGACTACAATATTGATGATGGTTAGATGATACATCAAATCTCAGTTGATCCAAAGCCCTCACAAAAGTACAAGGTTTGCTCATTGATGTAGATGTAGTCAGACTTAAATTCAAAATTCAATGGCTAGAGCACCTAGAGGCATTAGACTACAAATGAATGGGATATCAGCCCACTGAATTGGTTTTCACTTCTGAATTATTCTTGGCCAATAAGAAACAAGATCTAGGCTTTGATGCTCCGCCAATAGAGTATACATACTTAGAGATAGATTCAAACCTCGAAATACAGGCACTATCCAAGTCTCTAAAAGCTAGAACCAAACTGTCAATTCATCTTAGGTGAAGATACCTAAAAGACATCGCACATGAAAACAAGTCTAAGATTAAGAGCCAAAAAAAACATAAGATCTCCTTAAGCACTTTACCTAGTACAAAAAAGGATATTGAGTTATTGTATTGCTTGGTGCAAAAAGGAAAGGGCAAACCAATGAGATCGAGGGCCAGAAAAGATCAAGGAGGCCAACCTTGTTGAACTAGGGGAAACCCCTAAACCAGTTTATGTAGTCGAGGACCTCAATGTAGAAAACAAACTTAACTAGTCGATCTACTTAAGAAGCATCATGATGTGATAGCTTGGAATTATTCAAACCTCAAGGGCATTTCACCCCAGGTGTTGGTGCATACAAGTCCTTTGAAATCAAATGCCAGGTCTATTAAACAACAACTCTACCCCATGAATCATTGCTA
The DNA here is from genome assembly GCF_053477565.2 of Lygodium microphyllum. Classification (NCBI taxonomy): domain Eukaryota; kingdom Viridiplantae; phylum Streptophyta; class Polypodiopsida; order Schizaeales; family Lygodiaceae; genus Lygodium; species Lygodium microphyllum. Next base: position 1,707,629 of record NC_141164.1, read on the forward strand.
TGCACATGATGACGAGAAGTACGATAAGGGCTCGAGAAATTTTAGAAATCAAGATTCATTTATGAGAATGAGCATATAGACTAGGTGCCACCTATCGTCATGGCACTTAAGAAGAATTGAGTATGCATTAGATGCAAGATACTAAGTATTGCAACCCAAAGAGACCATTACCCATAGCCTTACACAGACCACATGATTGAACACATGGTATGAAAAGAAGCCTATAGCTTCCTAGATGGTTTCTCGACCTACAAATAAGTACAAGTGCACCTATATGATTGCCTTTGCCACCAAATGGGGGGTACTCATGTATATTGTCATGCCTTTTGGTTTGACAAATGTACTAGCAAACTTCTAGAGACTTATATGTACTATTTTCAAGGTCATGCTAAGATACAATATCTAAGTATTTTTGGATGATCTTGTGTCCACTCTAGCTAGGAGGAACACCTCAAAAAGCTTTGACTAGTCTTCAAGTGCTATTAGCAGTACCACCTATCTCTAAATCCCTAGAAGTGCCAATTCTAGGTTAAACATGGCAACATTTTGGGCCGTTGGTATCTAGGAATGGCATTGCAATGGATACAACTAAGATCAATGTAATAATGAAGCTCTCACCACGCGCCATCCATAAGGGAATCCAAATGTTTCCTCGAACATACTAGCTATTATCGTCACTTTGTGTTGAGCTATGCTTCCATAGCACAATCCCTTTACAAATTGCCAATTATTTGGGAATGAATATGTGAATGCTAGGATTTGTACGAAGCTTTGAAAAATACTCCTATGACAACACCCATTTTACGAGCCTTGGATTGGATGCTGATGGGTCCACCTATGAGAAATCATCTATATAACACACGTTCAAAGGATATTAACAAATACCCTTTCTTTACATGCTATAAGGCCTCAAAATCACCCTTTTTACTTTACTAAACTTAACAAATTTTTTTAAATTTTAAAATAAAAAATCCATTTTGTAAATATAATCCTATACATTTTACTAAATATAATACCCCTTGTTTTGAGCTCACATAGTATCTTATGTGTTCTATAAAAGGTGGACCCCCCAAGGATTGGATAATCACCTTCAATGTGCATATAGATGCATCCAAAATTGCAATTGGAGCCATGTTGTACCAAATTGGTGAATATAATATGTATTTTCTCGTGCTTTGCTAGCAGATAGCTCATTGAAGCCAAAATGAAATTACTCAACAATTCAATGGGAAGGATTGGTGATGGTGCATGCCTTCAAGAAGTTTTGACACAGGCTACCCCATTCATGTTTTTTATAGACCATTAGGCATTGCTTTATTTGGTCAACAAGCCTTACACCATAGGTCACATTACTAGATGGCTTCTACTTCTATTAAAATTTGATTCTCAATGGTTGTATATAAGGGAAATCAGATACTTTATTGTTGAGCACGTCTCACATCATCAATGAATAAGAAGAAGGTGGGATTATTGACGTCTATGAATTTCTGAATAATTTCTACAATTACTTTATTCCAAAAATTATTATGTAATGGAATTTACTAAATGCAATAGGTAGACTATTACCATAAAAAACAAACACTAATACACCTTGAGGAAAGCTGAGCGAAGCACTTAGAAAGCCCCAAGGTCCTTCATTGACATTTAGGCAATACAAGTTAATTAGTGAAAATAATATCTTAGAGTGATGTCAAATTGAAATCACTCTAATAATTAACAAATTTCTAAAAATATGAATATATTTTCTTATGGAAAAGTGTAGCAATCTTCTACAAAATTTTAGAATAAAATCCTACAAATACTATGTTGAAAGGACAATTTTAGATAGTTGCACTCAATAAGATGTGATTGTGGTTTTATTTTGCAACTAAATTAAGAATAGTTCATGCCTAGATGGTGGGTGAAACTGAATAGTGTTGTGCCTTCCCATGGGCAATAGTTACATCCAAGCCATATTTTTATTTGCCTATGAATGTTTGACCCCAACGTTGAGGCAAGAGGTCACATATAGAAGGTTCCCTCTTATGGCAACACAAAAACAAGAGGGCTCTTATTAGTTTTTAGTAATCTTTGTAGCTCACATTGAATAAATCTATATGAATACAATGCAATGTGCATCGGGTGCTTCGGGCTACATGCATGATGATTGTACTCTAGTAGGATATATCTTTTTGTATCTATTGCTCTTATGAGAAAATTTGGTAATACAAATATCTAAATTATAAAAAAATAACTATTTAAAAATAAATATCTTGCTGACTTTGTGGATGTGCATTTATTGATGATATGAAAAGAACCCAATGTTAATGAGTAATTAAGGAAGCTATTTTTATGTGTTAAACAATGTGCCTAGTATATTGTCCTTAAAAAACTAAAGAAAACTATGTCAAAAAATGGGAGCTTGATGAGAAAGCAAAGATGGTTGCATGTGATGATGAATGAGGGGTCTTTCCAGTTAGCATATTCTCTTGCAAAATATGCAAAGGAAGAGATCAAGTCGATAGGTTGAAATATGTAATCTTTGTCAAAATGGATTGCTTTGATATTAGGGTTCCTTGGGAAATTGTACCTACCATGCTCCTTTTGTCTTTTCCAGATCAAAACTTAATTTCAAAACATAATTCCTAGAGGATCTCAATCCATCTCCTCAGTCTCATGTTGAGATTCGGTTGGGTGAAAATCCACTTGAGACTTTTGTGGTATGTCACAAGAGAATATTCTCCTGAGTAAATAGCGTTGCTACAATTTTAGGCATGAATGACTAATAAAAGCTCAAGGTCATCTATGGCATAATTCTTATCGTAGATTTTAAGCTTGTAAGAAGAATATGCCATTGGATGCCATTGTTGAGTAAGAACACATCCAAGTGCCATAGTATTGGCATTGTTAATAACCTCAAACTCCTTCGTAAAATCTAGCAGCTCAAGATGGAGGCAGTAGTGAGACATTGTTTTAGCTTGTCTCAATACACTCCTACTTTTTGGATGTCCATTTGATTTTTACTTGCTTTTTAAGCAATTTAGTGAGGGGTGTTGCTATTAAGGAGTAATCTTTGATGAAAATTATGTACCATCCTATGAGACCTAGAAATCCTTAGATTTCCTTGACACTCTAGGGTGGTGGCCAAGCTTGAAAATCCTTAACCTTAGCAAGGTCCACTGATATGCCTTCCTTCAAGACAATGAATCCTAGATGTTCAATCGTTTTCTTAAAAAATATACAATTTTTCTTTTTGGCAAAAAGCTTGTTTTCATGAAGAATTTCCAAGACAATCCATAGATGGCTTGGATGATCTTCCTCTGTCTTGGAATAGGTGAGAATATCATTAAAAATTGTGAGGAAAAATTCATCTAGGTAAGGCTAGAAAATATATTGGACTCATTTGTTAAAGGTAGTAGGAGCATTGGTCAGCCTAAAATACATTATGGTGAATTCGTAATAGCTATACCTAGTGTTGAAAGTTGTCTTTGGTATATCTTAATCCTTTATTCAAATTTGATAATATTTGGATCTTAAATCAATCTCAAAAATGATCATTTCCCCTTGCAGTTGATTTAATAGCTCATAGATTCGAGAAATGGCATATTTATTCTTGATGTTGAATTGATTTAAGCCCTTGTAATTGATACATAGTCTGAGGGTCCCGTCCTTCTTCTTTTGGAATAGAACAAGAGCACTCTAGGGAGAGTTGCTAGTATGAATAAAGCCTCGATCTACAGTTGCTTTAACTACTTCAATTCAATTTCCTCAAGGATGGACATCTTATAGGGCCTTCTTGTGAGATTGGTTTAGCTCTTGGGACTAGCTTGATCTCATGATCCACATCCCTTTCAGGAGGTAATTCTATTAGCTCCTAGGGAAAACCATTAGTAAACTCACTTAGCCATGACAAGGCTTGTTCTTGTTCTTGATATCCTTAATTTCATTGAATTTGACTAGGTAACCATGAAGTCCTTTCCTTAATATTTTTATGATCTGACTAGCCTTGCCTAATTACATCTTTGGTTTGCTCGATTTCCCTTATGATTGGTCTCTTTTTTTGAACAGATTTTTGAATGTGACTTGACCATCTCCACAATGTTTGCTTCTTGATTGGGTGCAACCAGTCCATTTCTACTAATAGGTACTCATAAATTCCTAGAGGTATGATTCAAATTTTTAAAACTTTCATGGTCTCTTCCCCTAATTGAAATTGCACCTTGCTAATGGATTGGGTTGACATTGTTCCCCTCTCATTTGCTAATTCTACAAGGAGTTTCCTAAAGGGGGTGGAATTTAATTTCAACCTTTTTGCACATTTAGGGGAGATGAATGAATGAGTAACTCTACAATCGATTAGGATTTGGAAAGGAATACATTGATGTTTGGCTAGAATTAGGATGACAAAAAACTATTGGCTAATGCCTTGGTTGTTGATGGATGCATGAATAGAATCTCTTTTGACTTCTTCTTCTTCGAGATGGATCTAGTTCATCGCTTGTGATAGCACAGATACATGCTCCAGCTCCACTTCCTACTCCTTGCCCTGCTCCTCCCTGTCAAGCCCTTGGTCTACTAATTGTACACCTTGCCACACGTTCATGCCCTTGATTATTGAAGTTTTTTTTCTTAGGAGAATTACAAGGAGTGTTAGCGTAGGTGTTCATTCCCCTATTGGGACATTGAGCATGGATGTGAATTGGTTGGTTGTATTTAAAGGAACGTGGCTCATTATTCCAATTCTTCTTTTTATTATTGTTAATGTTGCAATGATTTTGGTGAGTGTTGGCAATATTTATGTGGCCCTGATTAAAGTTTTCTTACTAATAGTTTACTCTAGCTCTTTTGGCATATTGAAACTTGTTGAACTTATTGTATTGCTTGAGAAGAGTAGCCACTAGTGGTTGTGCCCTTATCAAAGGATCTTTTAGGCTAGTGGGCCTCATTGCTTCCAATTTCCTATTGAGAGGTATGTTAAAGCCTTGACTGAGACGCATCTGCTACTAGCTTATGGACATGTGGGGCACATACTTTTGCAGTGTAATAAAATGGAAACAATATAATTTAAGAGTCAGTACTTGTGCTTGAGCTTAAAGAACTCATTCATTTTGAGAGTTTGATAGCCTAGAGACAAGTATCAACTTTGGACTCCTGTCCTGTTTGGCTCCATGTCACAGTAATCTTAGAGACAGCCCTATCGTGGCACTATTGTTTCCACCAAAGTCATGCTTCTCCTGTAAACGCTAGCTATGCAATTATTGCTTGATTTACCAAATTACTTCTAGGAGTCGAGAACTAATCTTCCATTTTCTCAATCCAAGTTTCTACACTTATCTCTATCTTTGTTTCTTCACCATTTAAACTTAGGCAGCTTGACCTGTTAGAGTAGGAACTTCCTCTCTTTCTCATTTGAGAGGTTAGTGACAGCTAGAATAATTACTAAAGGGAGTTTTGATGGAAGAAACATGAAAGAATATTGATACATCTTTTCTTAGTATCATTTGTGATTCCATCCATCATTAGCAACACAACTAAAGAACTTAATTTATCGTAAGATAGTAATGCTAGAAATGGCTTTATATACAAGAGCTTCATTATACACATCAATTATACTGCCATTATGGTAGACATTGATCTAAAGAAAGAAAATTGTATATTCACATAATCTTGCACCATTGGTTGTACAGATTTTTATAAGGGCGTCTCATACAATGCCAAAAGAGGAAGCTTGCAAAAGCAACCTTTTCTACGTGCATAACTTAGTTGTGGATTTGCACTAATGTTTGGATGTAGTAAGTAGGAGGTTCTTTGTATGAATCTAGGGCTAGATAACTATGAAGAAGGTTGGGGAGCTCATCAATCTTGCAGCTATTTATACGAGACCAGTAAGGCACAACGATGTGATTTGGATAGAAAATCTTGGTAATGCTATGATAAACTCATTGATTTAGGGTTATCATTTTGTTGTTTTAGTAACAACTAGAGGGTTTTGTTTGCTCCTGTGAAACATGTAAAGGTGAACTAACTTAAGTCTCTTTGCCTAGTATAGCCTCTATAGACTATATTCTAGGCCACTCTATGATCAACACAAATGAAACAATAAGTTGGTGACTATCCCTAGCCTTTGTATAAGATCCAATGCTCAGGGTTGAACCAATGACATTGAGGAATAAAAGATCTTTTCCATAATGCAAAACATTTCCTCCTTTAAAAATATGATGCACTGATTTCCCACTTGCCAAATTGCAAGGAATAGCTCATGGAATCTTTGTAGTTCCACCTACACATGCTTTTTGTGCTAAGCAATATAATCCTTTTGCGAATCCAATTACAAGGTTGATAACTAATTTATTATTTAACAATTATCTAGCCTCGTGTTATTACTGCTTCAATCCATCCCTTGATCCTATCTGTGCATAAAGAATCACTCTTATGATAATCGACAACCCGTATTCTTTCTAGGATCAAATCTACGGATACAAATATATTGGTAATCCAATAGACTTTTAGTAGTTCCACTTAGTTTCTTATCTTCGTGTCCTTTGTTAAATTGTTTTCTATGATTTTTGTCAATGCTTTATTGTAACTACAGTAATTATTGCTTTGATATTATGCGTAATGGGAAGACATATGTTTAAGTGAAAGATTATTGATAATACCTTGTCACACTGACATAGGTATAAAATGTGTGAGACATGTAATTTTTGATACCTTTTGAAAATAATTCTCCTCTCACCTTCTTGCTCAACTTTCATGGCTTTACAATTACTAACTTTCCTCTCACCTTCTTGCTCAACTTTCATGGCTTTGCTCTTTGCTTTCCTCTTTCCTATGTTTAAGTGAGAGATTATTGATAATACCTTGTCACATTAACATAGGTATAAAAGGTGTGAGGCATATAAATTTTGATACATTTTGGCAATAATACAAGTACTAACTCTCATCACACCTTCTTGCACAACTTTCATGGCTTTTGTTGAGTGTTGAAATGACTTGTTTTTTGGCTGATTTTTGTAGTTTTTGAGAGCTGAATGGTTGATTTTATGGGATGATTGATTGATTTGGAAGTGGTTTGAGAGTGTTTTAGATGATATTGATTGAGTTTTGGAAGATCATGATGTTTGTTGGTGGTTCTGTGATGTTCTGATAGGTTCTGAATGGTTCTGTATACCTTCTGTTTTGCTCTGTTTTGGTCTGTTTTGTTCTGATTGTCTTCTGTAAGGAGGGATAGAGTATTGATTGATGAAGATTGAGATCTTGAGAAAGCTTATTGAATGGTTTGTGAGAGTTTGAAATGGTTTGAGAGTGAGTTATGTGGTTTTGATGATCTTCTGTAACCTTCTGTAGGTCTTCTGTAGAGCTTCTGCTTCTGTTCTGTCTCTGTTCTGTTCTGTACTGTAGCTGTTCTGGTACTGTTCTGTAGACTGTTCTGTATGCTTCTGTAAGTGTTCTGTGGAATGTATGTGTGACTTTGGGAAAGTTTTCTAGCCTTGGAAAGAGGTGAATACAAGTGCAAAAGAGCTAGAAGAAGTGGAAGAAGTAGCTGTTGAAGACTCAAGTGAAGACTAGAGTGAAGTGACAGTAGTGAGCTGTGAAGAGACACTGTAGTGGCTCTGGTGACCCTTCATATCAGACATACCTCTTAGGAGGGGTATCCACGACCTAAGAAGGATTATTGAGAGTAATTTTGAGAGATTGTAGTGAGGATATGATGTATTATTGATGGAGTGAGATAGAGAGAGAGTCAGAGATAGCCAATTTTTACTCAAACCGAGTGATTGTATATGAGAGATTGAGAGAAGACTATGAAGATATTGAAGATGAATATTATGTGATGTATTTCCATTCAAAGATGGTGTACTTCTTTGCTTTCTTTGTTCTATTGATGGATTTTGTGAAGATATTGAAGAATATGGTTGATTCTATTAAAAACCGTGGGAGATCTACATGATGCTGCATGAAGATTTGTTGTGCCTGGTGTTCTTTTCTTCATTGTGATCATATAAAACATGATAAACAAGCTTGTTGATGTTACAAGATAGATTTTCTTGCAAGAGAATTCCCTTTTCCTTGGTGTTCCTCTCGGGGCTCCATGTTTTTGGTGCGCAGCCGGGGAATCTTGCCATCAACAAGCACCAAAAGAGGCTGAAAATGAAGGAAATGGCATTGCCAAGAAGAGAAGAATTCAATGGATGTTTGTAAAGTTCCTTCTTCCACTGAAGAGTTGGAATTTCTCATAATCAAAGCCACTTTCCACAAGAAGTTCATCCCACAATGGCGGAAACACATCACCATCATGATGCATGCTCTATGTAGTGGACAGTTTCCTCTTCCTGTTGAAGCAGCAGAAACTTGCATCTTAGTGGCAAACTGTTTGGGAACAAACTGAAGAGCAGAAACAGAGAGAATGACCATCCATGGAAGATTTGGCATTCATTGAAAAGTTTCCAGACAACATCAAGTGGGAGATTGTGAAGAAGCTTCAGGAGTCTTGGTCTGTAGAGGTTCACAAAGACAAGAAGGAAAAAAGTTGGAATTTGTTCGTGGACGCTCAACAGCAAGATACATGGGATGCTTGGTGTACTGATAATATTCTATTTGTTCAATTAGCAACCCACTGGAAGCTGGTAGACAGAGTGTTTTTCACAACATACACTGTTGAAACCATCAGAAGCTGGCATTACTATGATGATGGCACCACCACCATGCTCAGACGTATGCATTTTGACACCTTCAGAACCGAATACCTTCCTTTGTGCAATGGCATGAAAGCAGAATTCAGGGACGTTGAAAAGAAAGAAGTAGAAGAAATGTTGGCAAGAGAGTCCTCCAGAGACTGAAGTCTTCTGTTAACCCTCTGTGGAGCACTAACAACATAGTGGAGCCAACCCCCTGATGAATGACACAATAAAGAGGCAAGCATTAGAACGAGTCCAGAGGTACGTGAGAAGAGAGAAAGCAAAAATCAAGGCTGAGAACGAGCTAGCAGCAGAAGCCGCCTTTGACGCCCTTGCGGAGCTCTTTACAGAAGTCCCAATGGCACATCAAGCCCTTCCTCCTCCTGCTGGAGGTCCACTTCCAAGCCAGATCCGTCCTGGAAATATTGATGACAGGCCAGCAAATGTAGTCCTATTGCCAGTTTTTAAGGGAGAGTACAATGAAGACCCCGATCTTCATGTAGCAGAGTTTATGGTAGCGTGTGTGGCTAACAATGCAAGAACCCCTGAGCATTGGTTGGTAATATTCCCCGCCACTTTCAAGGGCGCGGCGTTTCAGTGGTATGAGAGACAAGCAGCAGGAACTTTTGGCACATGGGACGACCTGAAGTTGGCCTTCCTCACTAAATTCAGGCGTGAAGGTTTTGAAGAGCGGATGAGAGAGGAATTCATAAACCTAAGTCAGTCCTCTGGAGAAAGAGTAGAAGCCTATGTCTCACGAATGGAATCCATCCTGAAGAGATGGACTAACCATAATCTAGATGATGGTATTCAAAAGGGGGTGTTTCTCAGAGGATTACAACCAGAAGTCCGTAAGTTTGTGGAGCTACAAAGACCAGCCACACTGCAAGCTGCAACAGAAGGTGCAAGACTGTACGATGAAGTGGAAGCTCGATTAGCGATGAATACAGGAAGAGGAGTCCTACCTCCTCTGGTGCCAGGAATGATGTACCCACCAAATGCAGTTGCAGGGACTGTTCCCTATCCCTACCAACAGATGCCCTTGGTATCACAGTACAGTGCACCAAATCCACAGTGGCCACAATCCATGCCTCAAATGGTGGTTCCACCACATCAACCATGGTCCCAACCAATTTCCTCAATGCCAAATCAGTAGCAACAGTGGAACCCTACCAACTGGAGTCAACAGCCAACAGTTCAAACAGGAGCTCTGAATCAAAACCAGAACATAGATCCCTCTGTACCGGCTCAACCCGTTTATGCAGTGATTACAGAGACTCCTCAAAACCCTCCTGCCAGTACGTCCGGAGGAGAAAGCTTGAAGGATTATTTATCCAACTCAGTTGCAAACATTAAAAAGGAGTTGATGGATGTGATTACAGAGCAACTACAGACGTTGAAAGTGAATACCGCTAGCATATCCAACGTTGCAGGAGCAGGAAGAGATGTGATACGGTCAAATACTTGGTGTGGTAAGTGTCATCAAGCAGGCCATTTAGCCACTGAATGTACACGGAAACCAACCATTCCTGGGGCCTTCTGTTCCTACTGTTTGCGGAAGAACCATACAGAGGACATTTGCTCTCTGAAGGAGATGCATGATAGGAGAAGGAAGGAAGAAGACGCAAGATTCAACCTGCTGGAATCCAAAATGACAACACAGGATATTGGACCCAAGCCTAGAGAGTTTGGTCCTAATTTCGGACCCAGAAGATTTCCCTCTCAAAGTTACAGAGGAAGACAGTCTGGCGGTGGTCAGAGATCAGAAGTGGAGTGTTACAGATGCGGAGAAAAGGGACACATTTCACCAAATTGTCCAAATCCTCGAAGGTCAGTGGATTACAAGCCCTTATGCAGTCGATGCAAAGGAGAAGGCCACACTGCAAAAGACTGTCCAAGTCCAGCCCCAGTGAAAAACAGTGCTACTGATAGTCCGGCCAAGGCCCAAGAGCCTACTTCCAATTTAGTGGAATTGGAAGTTGCTGCCATCACGCGTGCAAAGCAGAAGGAACCACCTATCCAGAAAGAAAATAACCCTCTTGCCAGAACAGTGAAGTTAAATCTTCCACCAGAAGAACATAACAGAACAGAGCCTAACAATGCCGTACAGAGCCCTACAGTGCCACAGAGAGTTACAGAGACAGTTACAGAGACAGGACCAGAGGTCCAGGATACAGAAGAGGAGGAAGTGCCACAAGTGGCAGAAGAAGTTCCTGTAATTCCTCTGATGGAAGAAAGAGGGAAAATGAAAATGGGTGTTGCCCCATTCCCTAATCGGTTAGAGAAGCCAATGGATCCTATTAAGGAATACGATCTGGTCAGAGATCTAGATACCTTTAGACCAAACCTCACATTCCGACAATTATTGATGTTGTCCCCCAGTTGCCGAAAAAGATTCAAAAGTATACTGACAAAAAGACGTGGTTTAAGGATTGCTCCCTCAATAGCAACAAAGTCCAACAAGGCTCCAGACCTGTAAAAGAAGTGGATGTGGCTAATGCTTTTCTAGATCCGGGTACTCCAGAGACTGGCGTGTGGATAGAAGGCTGCTTCATTGGAAATGCACTGATTGATGGAGGTTCATCAGTGAACATTATGACGGATGTGACAATGAAGGATCTAGGCTTACAAGGTGTGCAACCAACCCAATGGCTCATCAGACTGGCGGATCAGAGTAGAATCAAGCCTTTGGGTATTCTTCCATATGTGAAGACTACAGTGGCTGGAAAAGATTATTGGCTAACCTATCTGGTGGTGAAGCCAAACTCTTATGGTACATCCTATCCCCTGTTACTGGGCAGACCATGGCTTTTTGAAGCCAGAGCAAGGACGGATTGGTTCAAAGGAACCTTGACCTTGGGTAGAGGACCCAACAAAGTGGTGCTGAAACTGTATGGTTCTCAAAAAGGACATGGATCCACCTCCTTGGAATTATCTTCTGATTCCCCTAACGAGGCTACAGATGGAACGTCAGCAGACGAAGATGCTGTCAAACAGATCCTTCCCAAGAAAACAGTGGCACATTCCTTAACAGTGGATACTGTAAGCCGACTTCCAAAAGATGCAAAGCCATTATCAATGGGTGAATACTTCCTGCTGAACCAGGAATGACTTTTGAAATCACTTCTGACAGTGAGATAGAAGCATGGATGTACTGCTCTCCCTGTTACATGGCCACAGCAGAAGCAGAAGCAGAAGCAGAGACAGAGGCAGGAGAGGAACCAGAGAATCTATTCTTCTGTTACAGAGCTCCTATAGAAGCAGAAGCAGAGACAGAAGCAGACGTAGAGACAGAGACAGAGACAGAGACAGAAGAGGATGGATATGATATGGACGAAGAAGATTATGAAAGTGAGCCAGAAGAATCTATCCCACTTGAAGAGGATACATTTGAGGGAGAAGTTCCAGAAGCATCAGAAGCCGATGAGCTCATGCTATGGGACAGAATGGCAATGGTACCATTTGGTCTAGTAAATGGATCATCTCATATGCAAAACCTTTATAAGAAATGGATTAAGAAGAGCAAGCCGTCTTTTAAGTGTGGCTCCTGCCGTCCTAACCCATCCTTGCCAAAGAAAGATGATGATGATGCACCGTGCCAACAAGCACCAGTCCGACAAACCCAACAGAAAGTAGAGGGTCCCTGTTATGTGACGTTCCTGGATGTGTCATCATCAGAAGATGAGTCTTCAAGCCAAGAGGTAATTAATTTTGACACCAAACCCGAAATAGCTCTTATCCCATTTCAACATCTCAAGGAGCAACCTAAGTCTCCACCAAAAGAAGAAGTGAGTTCTAGTGGGACATCAGACGAGGACACCACTCCCTTGAAGGAGTCGGATCTCTACCCAGAAGCAGTCCGCGGGACCTTCATCCGTGAAGTAGAAGGTGAAAGGCAGTTAACCTTTGTGGATTCAGAAGGCACTGAACGTCACTTGAAGGTGGGTAGCAGTCTCCCAGAAGAGGAGTTGTCAACCTTGTACAACTTGTTGAAAGAAAATTTGGACGTGTTTGCATGGTCTTACAAAGACCTAAAGGGGATTGATCCCACAATATGTCAACATCATATTGACTTGGAGCCTGATGCCAAGCCAGTACGGCAACGACAGAGGCGAATGAACCCGAATTATTCCACATTGGTGAAAGCGGAGCTGCTGAAGCTTCTGGAAGCCGAGTTCATCTATCCAGTGGCAAATAGTGAATGGGTTTCACCCATCGTGGTTGTACCCAAGAAGAATGGCAAATTGCGCATATGTGTGGATTTTCGAAAGCTTAATTCCAAGACAAAGAAGGATCACTTTCCAATCCCTTTCACAGACCAACTGTTGGACACAGTGGCAGGACATGAGCTTTATTCTCTTCTGGATGGATTTAGCGGATACAACGAAGTGCAGATCGCAGAAGAAGACCAGTCCAAAACAACCTTCACCACAGAATGGGGGACCTACGCTTACCGAGTGATGCCATTTGGGCTCATGCCCCTGCTACTTTCCAACGAGTCATGATGGCTGCATTTCAGAATCATCTGCATGACTTTATCGAGGTATATTTGGATGACTTTTGTGTCTATAGTTTGATCAGTGAACACTGGGGACATTTGGAGCAATGCTTTGACCGATGCCGGGAGTATGGGATTTCCCTCAACCCCGACAAATGCATCTTTGGGGTCTCTTCTGGAGTTCTGTTGGGCCACATTGTCTCTGCACAAGGGATATCAACAGACCCTGCAAAGATTGAAAAGATCGCAGCTCTGGCAGCACCCACCAACCTCAAACAGTTGAGGGGATTCCTAGGCCATGTGGGTTACTACAGAAGGTTCATAGCCCATTTTGCGACAAAGGCAACTTCCTTGCATAAGCTTCTGAGGAAAGATGCAGAGTTTACTTGGACGGACGAATGTGACAAAGCCTTTCACACTCTGAAGCAGTGTTTGATAGAAGCACCCATTCTGCAACCTCCTGATTGGACGAAAGAGTTCCATGTACACACTGATGCATCAATTGAAGGTTTAGGTGCTGTCCTCTGCCAGAAGGGCTCTTCGAAGCTGGATCAACCGATCTATTATGCAAGCCGGAAAGTCACTGATAGGGAACGGAACTATACAGTGACAGAGTTGGAGTGCTTGGCAATGGTGTTTGCCCTGGAGAAGTTTCGCCACTACCTCCTATCCACCCACTTTAAATTTTATGTGGATCATGAGGCCCTGTCCTTCCTGATGAACAAAGCAGATGTGAAGGGACGAATGATGAGATGGCTCCTTTTATTCCAGGAGTTCGACTTTGAGGTGATTACTAAGCCTGGTCGTTCCCATGTTCTGGTTGATCATCTGTCGCGTATCCCACAAACTGCAGACGAGGAGCAGGATGATCCAGACCTCCCTGATGCTTCCCTATTCTTGGTAGAAACTGTAACTCCCTGGTATCCAGACATTGCCAATCTGCTGGCAACTCAACAGTACCCTCCTGGTATTTCTAGTCGGGAAAGGAAGAAGCTCATGCTAGAATCAGCCCCATACACCCTGCTAGGCGGTGCACTGTACAAGAAAGGCAAAGATGAAGTACTCAGAAGATGTGTTGCAGGAAAAGAGATTGGGATTGTTCTGAAGGCTTGCCATGACGAGCCATGTGGAGGTCACTTTGCAGGAGAAGCTACAGCCAGGAAGGCTCTGCTAGCAGGATATTAGTGGCCTACCATCCATAAAGATTCCTATGATTACTGTAAAAGATGTGATGCTTGTCAAAGAATGGGGAAACCCACCAAGACAAGTGCCATGCCACTGCAACCTATCCTTCCGTTGAGGCCATTTGAGAAGTGGGGCATTGACTTTGTAGGTCCGATTGACCCTCCTACCAGAAGGAAGCAGAACCGATACATCCTCGTCTGTACGGATTATGTCACAAAGTGGTGTGAAGCTAAAGCCCTAAAGCGGGACGATGGTAACAGCGTGGCCCTGTTCATGTACGAGAATATCATCACCCGTTTTGGTAGTCCCTTAGAGTTGGTAAGTGATAGAGGCACGCATTTCCTCAACAAAGTCATGGAAGAGTTGACAGAGTTGTATAAGATCCGCCATCGCAAGTCCACTCCTTATTACCCCAGAGCCAACGGCCAATTCGAAGTCACCAATCGCATCCTCTGCTCGATCCTGACAAGAACAATTGCTGCACATCGTCGTGATTGGGATGATCGACTTACAGAGGCCCTCTGGGCGTACAGAACCTCCCATAAAGCAGCAACAGGACAAACACCCTTCCAGCTGGTGTATGGTACAGAAGCTGTTTTTCCTGTTGAACTAGAATTACCCTCTTTGAGAGTGGCTATCAAAGAGCGTTTGGGAGATGATGATTCACTGCAACGCCGTCTCCTGCACCTGGAATGTTTGGACGAAATTCGCAGGATGGCTCTACAGTGCATGGAAGCCACGCAAGCCCGACGTAAGGCTTATCATGACAGTTTCATCAAGCATAAGGAGTTCAAAGAAGGTGATTTGGTCCTAGCCTATGATTCACGCTTTGGCAAGTTTCCTGGCAAGCTCCAACAGCGGTGGATGGGCCCCTATAAGGTACTTGCAGTCAACCCTAATGGTTCTGTCCAAGTACAGACCGTGGATGCCTCTGATGATCCCTTTCTGATCAATGGATATCGCCTGAAGAAGTACTTCCCTCCTTGGGGATCTTGACAATTACGGACACTTGATCCTTTCCCTCGTTGGTGCGGCACTGCACTTCTTATGATGCTACTTCTAATAGCCGTTCTTCAATCACTCCTGATGAAGTGGACGCAACCCTCTGTCCCCTCAAAACCCCCTTTCAGCCTTGATCTCTTATCCTCTATTTTCCACCAGCGACAGTGGCGAGGTGGGTTCTGACACATGGTCTTTCTACCATTCCCTTGCTCAATTTGCAGAGAAAAAAAAAAAGAAAAAAAAAAACAAAACATATCGGTCATGGGAGAAAAGGACTTAGGTCCCTGTCATGCCAACCTATTCTTCGAGAAAAGGTGGAAACACCCTCGGGAATAGGGAAAAACAAGAAAAAGAAAAAAAAGAAAAAAAAAAACAAGAAAAACAAATCTGTTATGAGAGAAAAGGAAGCAATTCCCTGTCATAGCAGGCCTCGTTCCCAGAAAAGGTGGTAAACACCCTTGGGCGGGAAGCTGGCTGTGGAAAAGGTGGTAACACCCAACAGTCCAGAAAGTGGATTCATTGATTGATATCCCTCGGATCCAATTCCGAAGCTGCCTCCCTTGGTACGCTGTGTCCTGGGTCTTTCTGCAAAGTGACTACCTGTCCTCTAGCAGACGACATGTTCCTGTCCAATAAAACGTTCGATTTGATGGCTACCTCCCTGGGTACGCCTCTTCAACAACTGATGACGTGATCTTCATCGACAACCCCTTGAGTGATGTGAGCTTTCATCCTAACCAGATGGGGAAGTGAGTAGGTTGCCCTCTGTATCTATCAATAGAGAGTGAGACAGAGGGTGGGGTGAGAGACCAGTCTTTTCCCTTCAAATCGAATGAGAGGTGAGAAGTGTGAATGAAGTGTTGCATGCACGGGATGGGCCTCTCAATGCACAAAGCACAATTTGTTTCTGTGCACTACACCATAAGGCTCCCTTGCCTTCCTTCTTGCACCGTATGCCGGCACAGGGTGGGATGCACAGTTGCACCATCAAATGCGCACAAGGCATACAACCTTTGCACAAGCGACCGTGAGGATTACATCAATGGGTTTTAGGAAAAGGCTGCCCTTCTGTATCTATCAACAGAGAGTGAGACAGAGGGTGGGCTGAGTGCGACTGGAGTTTCTTCAATCAATTACCGAGAGGTGAGATTGAGGGACGTTACGACACTTGGAGTCAGGTATGTTCCCGTTTCCCTATGCACCCACGAGATGGGTTTTTGCCATCATCACAAGACACATCACCCTGTTCTGTACACTGCACTGTAAGGCTCCCTTGCCTTTCTCCTTGCACTTATGCCAGACGGGTTGGACGCACTAATGCACCATCAAATGTGCACCCTGGCATACTCCTTCTGCACCATTCCCCCTTGTTGATCTCTAAACCGGGTATGAGATATGGGTTTTAATCATTCTTCCTCGAGTGATATTAGTCATGGGGCAAGTGACTGTTCTTTCATTTCAATTGAGTGATTGTGAGTTGAGTGCAATATCCCTCATCATCGACAAATTTCCTGCAATTCCTTCCATCAGCTACCTCCCTGGGTGCTGCGGCGTGGTCCCTGCCATGACGAACGTGTGCCGAGAAGAGGCCTTGGTCCCTCCAGTGCCGACAACCACACTAGACGTGCCATCGATACTCAACCTTGATTTTTGACGAAACGGGCTAAGTTTTTCTAACCCTACACTTTGGTTTCTTCGTGCCGGTCATGTTTTAAGTGTGGGGAAGTTAGTGGATGGTCTGTGGCATGGTCTTAGGTCCCTGTTGTTCGGTTAACCCTATTCGTTAAGGTCTTAAGTGTGGGGACGCGTCCCTGCGCGTCTCCCGTGCATACTTTTCTGCATCTGCCTTAACCTGTTCATGCATGCATACCATGCCTTACTTTTACCCTACTGGGGTCCCTTCCCACCCATCCGGTTATGTTCCACCCACACTTGGGGCTGTTCCCTTGCAGTTTTCCTTCATTCCTTAATTATGAGGTTTTTCCATGTGAATGTACCCTACGTTCACCAAAATCCAAATCCAACCTTATAGCCCTGTTCCCCCCATTGAACTGATCATTTTTCCTTTTTACCTACCCCTGTTCCGGTGCACGGTTTTTGAGTTATTAATTTTTGAAACATTTTGCGTAATTTAGTCGGTTTTCCATGTGAACGTGCTTTTCTTGCTTCGGAACCATGATCTCATGTCATAGCCCTGACCAGCGCTTTTCCCTTGACATTTTTCCTTTTTATTTTGCATCATTCCGATACACGGTTTGTCCGTTATTAATTTTCCGGGTTTTCACGACTTTTTCGTGTGTATTTTTGACATTTTTCCATGTGAACCTGCCCTGTTTGCATCGGAATTCCAATTTGATTTGACAGCCGTGTCCCCTGTGCCTTCCCTGACCTTTTTCCTTTTTCCTCCACCCTTTTTCGACTTTCGGATTTTTACTTATTAAATTTTAAATGAGTTTTCGGGAGTATTTTTGGAGTTTTTCACATGTGAACCCCTCTTACTTCCACCGGAACTGCGTTTTAACGTGTTACCCCTGTGCCACCCCTTCCTGCGGACATTTTTCCTTCTTACTGCATGTCATTCCAGTGAATGGTTCGTCCGATATTAATTTCTGCTCCCATTTTTAGGGTTTTTTTTGGGTTTTTCCCATGTGAACGCGTCTTATCTCAGTCGGAATTATGTTTTGATATGATAGTATTGTCGGGCACATCTTTCTGCACAGTTTTCCTTTTTTCTGCACCTCATTCCGATGCACGGATCTTTCGATATTAATTTTTAAATTGCGTTTTTGGTTCGTTTTTTGTGTTTTTTGCACGTGACTGCCTTTACCCCTCCCGGAACCTCCTTCATATATTTTTCTTGTTTTCCCTCTGTCGTCCTGCCCACTTTTTGTTTTTACACTATTTCGTTTTGACGTCCGGATTGGGAGTTATTAATTTTTTTTTCTTTTTACATTTTTTCTCGCGCCCGTTTTGCGCGTGAACGCGTCCTTTTTCGATTTTACGAGTCTCCACGCGCCCCGGTCATGTCCGCGTCACCCGTCCTATCATCCCAGCGCCAGTTCACTCCCGTCACGGCAAATTTTTTTACCCCGCCCCGCGCACGAGCGCGGGACGGGGGTACGCGCCCTTGCCCCCCACCCCTTCCCCCCACCTGCCCACCCCATGGCCCCCCCATGGGCCCCCACCCCTTTCCCCTAACTGCCCACCCCTTCCGCCCAACCGCCCGTTTCTTTCTTTCTCTCTCTCTTTCTTTCTCTCCTCTCTCTCTCTCCTTCCTCCCCCCCTGATGTCCGTGCTTCTCCTTCCCTCCTTTCTTCTCTTCTCCACCTCCTCCCTCCTGCGTGCCCAGCCCTCTCCTTCTCCCCTCCTCCTCCCGCCAGCGCCCTCCTATCACCGCCTTCCCCTCCCGCCCTTCTTTCCCCCCCGCCTTCCTCCTCTTCACTGCTTCTACCTCCCCCCGCCATCTCCTGTCTACCCCCGCCCGCAGCCCTTCTACCTCCCCCCGCCATCTCCGTCTACCCCCGCCCGCAGCCCTTCTTTCCCCCCCCGCCTTCCTCCTCTTCGCCCCTTCCTGCCCCTCCCGCCCTTCTGCCCCCCCGGCGGCGTGTCCTCCTCCCCCCGCCATCTCCGTTTTCTGCCCCCCGCCGCCCGCCAGCCCCCCGACCCCCTGCTGTTTCCTCCCTTACCCCCCCCGGCGGCGTGTCCTCCTCCCCCCGCCATCTTCGTCTTCTCCCCATAGCCCGTCGCCGCCCTCCCCCCTCCCTCCTCCTCCTCCTCCTTCATTTCTTTTCCCCTCCTCCTCGCCGCCGCCGCCATCGGACGGAGCCGCCGCCGCCGCCAGGAGTCGCCGCCGCCGCCGCATCTGCCGCCACCACCACCTCCTCTCCCCACCACCACCACTACCCTTAACTGCCTCCACTAACCCTATTCTGGTTAGTACACTAACCCTAGTTAGTTTTAACCTAACTAACCTAACTAAGAACACTAACCCTAGTTAGTTTTAACCTAACTAACCTAACTAAGAACACTAACCCTAGTTAGTTCCCTACACTAACCCTAGTTAGTACCCTACACTAACCCTAGTTAGTTTCCTAACCCTAACCCTAGTTACTAACCACCTCACTCTAGTTAACTACCCCTAGACTAACTTACTTGACCTAACTAACCTAGACTAACCTAAGCAACCCTGACTAACCTGACTAGACTTAGGTAGACTAACCTGACTTACCCCCACTAACCAGACTTAACTGACTTATGCCTACCTGACTTATTTGATTAATGTGATTTAGGTGACTTAATTAATCACTACATTAATTTTTCTATAGAAAAAAATCAGAAAATTTTCTAAAAATTCATTTTACCTTTTGCCAATTTTTGGGAGTTTGTCCGCTGGCAATTGCCTACCCTATAATTTCAGAAAATTAAATATTTCCTCCTTTAATCCCCTAAATTGCCAATAAATGTAGAAAATTCATTTAAAAATAGTAAAAAATTCTAAAAAAATTCTACAAAATTCTAAAAAATTCCCCTCACCTCCCTTGATCATTTTCCATTTATTCCACCATAAATAATCACAACTTAACAAAAATAAAAATAAAAAATAAAAAAATATAAAAAATAAAAATAAAAATAAACAATCAACACAAACCCAATCCACACATCCGCTAAGGTGTTGTTTGTTGTTTCGTCAGTGGTTTTTACTTTTCCTTTACTGGATTCACTTCTTTTGGGAGATTCTTCCGTGCGCATTCCTGCATTATATACACACCCCTTCCAGGTATTTATTTTATGTGCTTTATTTATTTTCATTTCCCCCTTAATCACAAATTAATTGTTAAAATGAACCCTTTAATTCACCCACAGTTTCCACGCGCATTCGCGCTAAACACACATACTTTTTAAATTAAAATCAACCAGCCGTTCACTTAGCACGCGCTACGTGCGCTACAGAGGCACTTTAAATTTTTAATTAAAAAAGAACCAGCCGTCACATGAGCACGCGCTGGCAAAAAAGCGTTCCACATCACCTTAATTTATAATCAATGAATTGCATTTAGAGACCCAGTCGGGAATCGAAGTCCGGGAATCGAATAACTGCACCGTTTTAACCTAATAATTGGTAATTAAATTTTTAATAAGGAACCGCCGTTTTCTTGCTAAGGTTTATCACCTAATAAAAATTCACCCATTTTTAATAATTGATTAAAATCAACCCTTCATTCAATTAATCCCCCCTCACTGCACTTAATTCCCTTTTTAATGAACCGTTTCGTGGGATGGGTATGCGCAATCATTAGTGTTATTTTCCATGGTCCAGTCTTGGTTCTATCACAGATGTAGTATTGATATGTGTCGGATATAGTATGGTTTTGGTTTCATGTCTTTGTTACGGTTACGGATACGGTATGCAGTTTTTTCTTTTGTTGCCTGATACGGGGTTCAAGGTGTTTGTCTGATGCATCGCATGAAGCTTTCGGTCGCATTTGTCTCAAGGTCATGTCAAATTTTTTCTAGGATGTGGTTTGCTTGGGGTTAGTTGGTCGAGTCACGTTTTATTGGTAATTCTCTTATCCTTGTTTTTTTTGTATGTTGCTTTGCAGGCATTCTCCTTGATTGTCTGTGTTTGTGGTGTGTGTGTAACCATCTGAATGGCGCCTTCTCATGCTCCTCCCCCTATCCAGTACGTCCCATTAGTTAGTAGGGATTATTCTTCCCTACTTACTTTTGAGCCCCTCACGAAGGCAGGCCTTGCTGCTTTTGTGGCCACTCCTTTTCCATTGCTTCCGGAAGATCCGTCGTTATGTGATGAGTTCCTGGCCTCTTACAGCAAGAAGACAGGCATAGTCCAAGGAATGTCTATGACATTGACACCTCGCGGCTTAGGGAAGGCTCTGTCTCTTCCCTTCAAAGGAGAACCTTTTGTGACCACTCGTCAGCTCTTCTCTAATGAAGAGATTCTCAAGCTGTTGCAGAAGCAGACAAGGGAAATCCTTGATGTTAAGAAGGTGATAAACTCTTCAGGAGTTTCCTTTTCTATGATCACTGATCCCGTATGGAAGACGATGTGTCAGTTCCTTCAGGACAGGTTCATGCCTGCCAAAACGCCATCCCACTATTTGTCCAAAGAGCTTTTCACAGCTTCCAGGATGGTGCTGAAAGGCGTTGCTATTGATTGGAGCACTTACCTCCTTACTAAAATGGATCAGCATTTTGTTAAAGTCACGAGGGATAATG
The DNA here is from genome assembly GCF_053477565.2 of Lygodium microphyllum. NCBI lineage: Eukaryota > Viridiplantae > Streptophyta > Polypodiopsida > Schizaeales > Lygodiaceae > Lygodium > Lygodium microphyllum. Next base: position 1,729,205 of record NC_141164.1, read on the forward strand.
TTACCAATGTTACATACGGATCATATTTGTCTGCCTTCTTGACCTATTTAGGTTTACAGAAGACTGTGCCTCCATCTCCTCGATCAGATCCAGTACCTCCTCCTCCACCTTCAGAAGAGTCAGCACCCATTGACATAGAGGATGATGATTCTCCGCCTCCCCTGGTCATACAGCGCAAACGCTTGAAGAGGGTAGTGGATAAAGCCCCTTCTGTACTTCCCTCAGTACCTATCCCTGCTACTTCTGGCAGTGAACTCCCTGGGTATCTCACTTGCAATAACCTGTTCAGAGCACATCGAGAAGGATCCTTGGAGATCTCAGTTCCTTCCCTGAACAGTCTCGTTTCAGGAGATGCCATTCCTTTCCTCTGCAAGGATATTCAAAGTTCCATTGAGTTGTCAGTGACAGCCTGTGTTCAACAGCTGTACGCATCTTTCTATGAGGAGCTCATGCAGTCCAAAGACCAGTTGCATAAGGCAACATCTGAGTTAGCTTCTGCTAAGGATACCCTAGCAGATTTATTTAAGCAAATGGAACAACAAACCCAACTGGTTGCCACTCAAAGCGATGAGATTTCTTCATTGAAGACCCAGTTACTAGAGGCTCAATCCCAGGTTACTAGCCTTTCAGAGGAGAAGGAGAGGATGTCCAGGGAAGCGACGGAATTCCAAGCTATCTTAGATGACAAGCTTTCAGCTTTACAGATGGCTAATGACACAGTGGCCAACCAAGCCTCCCAAATCCAGCAGTTGCAAGATCAGCTTGCAAAGTCCCGCTCTGTTCCTCCAAGCCCTCCTGTTTCATTAATTCCTTCTCTTTCACAGCAGGACTTGGCTGCCCTACAGAGACAGGCTACTTTGTGCCCTCTATTCCAAGATAAAGTGGAAAGATTGCAGTCCAGAATGGACTTATTATGGTCTACCTTTGAGCAGTTTCAGGAATATGTCTTACCCGACCATTCTTTCTTTGTCCACTACCACTTACAGAAGATGGTTTTCTACATGAAGCTTTCCACGATGGATTTACCTTTTCCAGAGGATGGCTGGAGTGGGGCTTGGTCTGCTAAGTTGTTGACAGAGGTAGTCAGAATGGTCTTTGAAGATTCTGTCACGCCAGATACCATGTTGATGTCATACATGTATCTCCGAGGAGATTTGTTAATTCCAGATGAGGTAGATATGGCATGGTATGTGGGGGATGTGGTCTTACAGGCTGTTTTATATGTCAATCATTTGGAGTTGCGCATAGCTGATATGTTCCAGAGTTATTCCTCCAAAGTAGCTGATTGGCAGGATAATTCGTGGCATCCCATGATTGATTCGGTGGTCCTCAATCAAAGACAAAACACAGCTCCTACTTTTGCCCAGAGTACTAACCGACTGAGGATGGATCTCTTAACCTATCTTTCCAAACATAATCCATTTGATGCTCCCTTCTTTGATGCCTATCATAGACGATCTCTTTTAGGACCTTCTGTTCATACCCTCCTCTATTACCAACAAATGGCTCACCGCTATGCTATATATATTTCCCTTTGTCAGTCTAATTCCACAATTATTTTACCACTTCTTTTCCAACCTTCAAATTTCCCTCAAATTCCTATTTTCACTTATTGTTCCTTTATTGAGGATAGGGTATTTTCCCCTTCTCCACCCTGTTCTTCACCCCTCATTAATGTACCCTCCACATTTCCTATTTATCAGTTAACACCTTTCCTTAGTGATTCCTTACAAATTTCTGCCACTCCTTCTTTAACCTTTTCTTCCTTTTATGATTTTTCCTATCCTTCCCTTCATCCACTTTCCCTTATTCCACTACCCTCTCCTAACACTTCCATATCTCAACCACCTCAGTTGGTTAGTGACTGTGACGGTTTTGATACTCAGATTTCCAGAAGAAGGGGATGGAGTTCGGATGATTGCCTTACAGGACCGCAGATTAATTGGCCAGTAATTCCAGGGGAATGGACAGCTTCTAGTCAAGCTGATCAAAACTATGTTCATTTTGCCCAACAATATTCACAGTCTGCAGATCCCTCAGTGAGATTAACTGCTCACTTTGCTTGGTACCTGGCGTATATGCATAGGCACTCTCATACTGATTCAAAGCCTATTCCAAAGTTGTGCATGAATGTCAATGTTAGCATTGATTCTCAACAGCTGGAGATACTGTATTTTCATGCCCTCTGTTTGCCTAGCAGATACCTGGTCCTGTTGGAAAGGATGTGCTGTCTCCAATTTTTTCAAAATCCTCCTAAAAACTTTGTAGATGAATCCTTATCTATGGATCGATTCTGACAACATCAATCTTTTAAGAGGGATCATCTTCATTGATACCTTTCCAATGTATGGTGGAAGCTTTTAATGAACAACTTTCTTTTTGAAGGAGTCATTCAGATGGTTGTGTTGTGTATTAGTGTTTGTGTTGTGAATTCCTTTATGTCAAACGAACGTGGTGGTTTCCTATGGGATTTCGTGTACGAGCTATGTTTTGGAGATTTGTAGAGATGGGGTCGTGGTTGGAGAGTTGAAGCTGATGCTGAAGAAGAACAAGCAAACTCTTATATCCTTTACAAATTTGTGGTGATTTTTTTTTTAAAGTTTGATAAGAGGTGTTAATGTATAAAGGGTTTTCCTTTCTTTGTATTTTTCTATCAGAAACAGGTTATAAGTTGGGGTCGTGGTGGGTGGATTCTTTGTGAAAAGATATTGAAGATCAAAGTTGAGCTTTTCCCTGAACTTGTATTCCCTTTTTCCTGGGTCGCGAGGACGCTTCCTTATTAAGTGTGGGGATATGTTGAGTGTTGAAATGACTTGTTTTTTGGCTGATTTTTGTAGTTTTTGAGAGCTGAATGGTTGATTTTATGGGATGATTGATTGATTTGGAAGTGGTTTGAGAGTGTTTTAGATGATATTGATTGAGTTTTGGAAGATCATGATGTTTGTTGGTGGTTCTGTGATGTTCTGATAGGTTCTGAATGGTTCTGTATACCTTCTGTTTTGCTCTGTTTTGGTCTGTTTTGTTCTGATTGTCTTCTGTAAGGAGGGATAGAGTATTGATTGATGAAGATTGAGATCTTGAGAAAGCTTATTGAATGGTTTGTGAGAGTTTGAAATGGTTTGAGAGTGAGTTATGTGTTGAGTGTTGAAATGACTTGTTTTTTGGCTGATTTTTGTTGTTTTTGAGAGCTGAATGGTTGATTTTATGGGAAGATTGATTGATTAGGAAGTGGTTTGAGAGTGTTTTGGATGATATTGATTGTGTTTTGGAAGTTCATGATGTTTGTTGATGGTTCTGTGATGTTCTGATAGGTTCTGATTGGTTCTGTATACCTTCTGTTTTGCTCTGTTTTGGTCTGTTTTGTTCTGATTTTCTTCTGTAAGGAGGGAAGGAGTATTGATTGATGAAGAATGAGATATTGTGAAAGCTTATTGAATGTATTGTGAGAGTTTGAAATGGGTTGAGAGTGAGTTATGAGGTTTTGATGACCTTCTGTAACCTTCTGTAGGTCTTCTGTAGAGCTTCTGCTTCTGTTCTGTTTCTGTTCTGTTCTGTACTGTAACTGTTCTGGTACTGTTCTGTAGACTGTTCTGTAAGTGTTCTGTGGAATGTATGTGTGATTTTGGGAAAGTTTTCTAGCCTTGGAAAGAGGTGAATACAAGTGCAAAAGAGCTGAAGGAAGTGGAAGAAGTAGCTGCTGAAGACTCAAGAGAAGACTAGAGTGAAGTGATAGTAGTGAGCTGTGAAGAGACACTGTAGTGGCTCTGGTGACCTTTCATATCAGACATACCTCTTGGGAGGGGTATCCACGACCTAAGAGTGATTATTGAGAGTAATTTTGAGAGATTGTAGTGAGGATATGATGTATGATTGATGGAGTGTGAGAAAGAGAGTCAGAGATAGCCAATTCTACTGAAACAGAGTGATTGTATATGAGAGATTGAGAGAGAAGACTATGAAGATATTGAAGATGAATACTATGTGATGTATTTCCATTCAAAGATGGTGTATTTCTTTGCTTTCTTTGTTCTATTGATGGATTTTGTGAAGATGTTGAAGAATATGGTTGATTCTATTAAAAACCGTGGGAGATTTACATGATGCTGCATGAAGATTTGTTGTGCCTGGTGTTCTTTTCTTCATTATGATCATAAGAAACATGATAAACAAGCTTGTTGATGTTACAAGATAGATTTTCTTGCAAGAGAATTCCCTTTTCCTTGGTGTTCCTCTCGGGGCTCCATGTTTTTGGTGCGCAGCCGGGGAAACTTGCCATCAACAAGCACCAAAAGAGGCTGAAAATGAAGGAATTGGCATTGCCAAGAAGAGAAGAATTCAATGGATGTTTGTAAAATTCCTTCTTCCACTGAAGAGTTGGAATTTCTCATAATAAAAGCCACTTTCCACAAGAAGTTCATCCCACAATGGCGGAAACACATCACCATCATGATGCATGCTCTATGTGGTGGACAGTTTCCTCTTCCTGTTGAAGCAGCAGAAACTTGCATCTTGGTGGCAAACTGTTTGGGAACAAACTGAAGAGCAGAAATAGAGAGAATGAACATCCATGGAAGATTTGGCATTCATTGAAAAGTTTCCAGACATCATCAAGTGGGAGATTGTGAAGAAGCTTCAGGAGTCTTGGTCTGTAGAGGTTCACAAAGACAAGAAGGAAAAGAGTTGGAATTTGTTCGTGGACGCTCAACAGCAAGATACATGGGATGCTTGGTGTACTGATAATCTTCTGTTTGTTCAATTAGCAACCCACTGGAAGTTGGTAGACAGAGTGTTTTTCACAACATACACTGTTGAAACCATCAGAAGCTGGCATTACTATGATGATGGCACCACCACCATGCTCAGACGTATGCATTTTGACACCTTCAGAACCGAATACCTTCCTCTGTGCAGTGACATGAAAGCAGAATTTAGGGACGTTGAGAGGAAAGAAGTAGAAGAAATGTTGGCAAGAGAGTCCTCCAGAGACTGAAGCCTTCTGTTAACCCTCTGTGGAGCACTAACAACATAGTGGAGTCAACCCCCTGATGAATGACGCAATAAAAAGGCAAGCGTTAGAACGAGTCCAGAGGTACGTAAGAAGAGAGAAAGCAAGAATCAGAGCCGAGAGCGAGCTCGCAGCAGAAGCCGCCTTTGACGCCCTTGCGGAACTCTTTACAGAAGTCCCAATGGCACATCAAGCCCTTCCTCCTCCTGCTGGAGGTCCACTTCCAAGCCAGATCCGTCCTGGAAATATTGATGACAGACCAGCGAATGTAGTCCCATTGCCAGTTTTTAAGGGAGAATACAATGAAGACCCCGATCTTCATGTAGCAGAGTTTATGGTAGCATGTGTGGCTAACAATGCCAGAACCCCTGAGCATTGGTTAGCAATATTCCCCGCCACTTTCAAGGGCGCGGCGTTTCAGTGGTATGAGAGACAAGCAGCAGGAACTTTTGGCACATGGGACGACCTGAAGTTGGCCTTCCTCACTAAATTCAGGCGTGAAGGTTTTGAAGAGCGGATGAGAGAGGAATTTATGAACCTAAGTCAGTCCTCTGGAGAAAGAGTGGAAGCATATGTCTCACGAATGGAATCCATCCTGAAGAGGTGGACTAACCATAATCTAGATGATGGCATTCAGAAGGGAGTGTTTCTCAGAGGATTACAACCAGAAGTCCGTAAGTTTGTGGAGCTGCAAAGACCAGCCACCCTGCAAGCTGCAACAGAAGGTGCAAGACTGTACGATGAAGTGGAAGCTAGATTAGCAATGAATACAGGAAGAGGAGTCCTACCTCCTCTGGTGCCAGGAATGATGTACCCACCAAATGCAGTCCCAGGGACTGTTCCCTATCCCTACCAACAGATGCCCTCGGTATCACAGTACAGTGCACCAAATCCACAGTGGCCACAATCCATGCCTCAAATGATGGTTCAACCACAACAACAATGGTCCCAACCAATTTCCTCATTATCAAATCAGCAGCAACAGTGGAACCCTACCAACTGGAGCCAACAGCCAACAGTTCAAACAGGAGCTCTGAATCAGAACCAGAACAGAGACCCCTCTGTACCAGCTCAACCCGTTTATGCAGTAATTACAGAGACTCCTCAAAACCCTCCTGCCAGTACGTCCGGAGGAGAAAGCTTGAAGGATTATTTATCCAACTCAGTTGCAAACATCAAAAAGGAGTTGATGGATGTGATTACAGAGCAACTACAGACGTTGAAAGTGAATACCGCTAGCATATCCAACGTTGCAGGAGCAGGAAGAGATGTGATGCGGTCAAACACTTGGTGTGGTAAGTGTCATCAAGCAGGCCATTTAGCCACTGAATGTACACGGAAACCAACCATCCCTGGAGCCTTCTGTTCCTACTGTTTGCGGAAGAACCATACAGAGGACATTTGCTCCCTGAAGGAGATGCATGATAGGAGAAGGAAGGAAGAAGACACAAGATTTAACTTGCTGGAATCCAAAATGACAACACAAGATATTGGACCCAAGCCTAGAGAGTTTGGTCCTAATTTCGGACCCAGAAGATTTCCTTCTCAAAGTTACAGAGGAAGACAGTCTGGCGGTGGTCAGAGATCAGAAGTGGAGTGTTACAGATGCGGGGAAAAGGGACACATCTCACCAAATTGTCCAAATCCTCGAAGGTCAGTGGATTACAAGCCCTTATGCAGTCGATGCAAAGGAGAAGGCCACACTGCAAAAGACTGTCCAAGCCCAGCCCCAGTGAAAAACAATGCTACTGATAGTTCGTCCAAGGCCCAAGAGCCTACCTCCAATTTGGTAGAATTGGAAGTTGCTGCCATCACGCGTGCAAAGCAGAAGGACCCACCTATCCAGAAAGAAAATAACCCTCCTGCCAGAACAGTGAAGTTCAATCTTCCACTAGAAGAACAGAATAGAACAGAGCCTAACAGTGCCGTACAGAGCCCTACAGTGCCACAAAGAGTTACAGAGACAGTTGCAGAGACAGGACCAGAGGTCCAGGATACAGAAGAGAAGGAAGTGCCCCAATTGGCAGAAGAAGTTCCTGTAATTCCTCTGATGGAAGAAAGAGGAAAAATGAAAATGGGTGTTGCCCCATTCCCTAATCGGTTAGAGAAGCCAGTGGATCCTATTAAGGAATACGATCTAGTCAGAGATCTAGATACCTTTAAACCAAACCTCACATTCCGACAATTATTGATGTTGTCCCCCAGTTGCCGGAAAAGATTTAAAAGTATACTGACAAAAAGACGTGGTTTAAGGATTGCTCCCTCAACAGTGACAAAGTCCAACAAGGCTCCAGAGCCTGTAAAAGAAGTGGATGTGGCTAATGCTTTTCTAGATCCGGGTACTCCAGAGACTGGCGTATGGATCGAAGGTTGCTTTATTTCAAATGCACTGATTGATGGTGGTTCATCAGTGAACATTATGACGGATGTGACAATGAAGGATCTAGGCCTACAAGGTGTGCAACCCACCCAATGGCTCATCAGACTGGCGGATCAGAGTAGAATCAAGCCTTTGGGCATTCTCCCATATGTGAAGACTACTGTGGCTGGAAAAGATTATTGGCTAACCTATCTGGTGGTGAAGCCAAACTCTTATGGTACATCCTATCCTCTGTTACTAGGCAGACCATGGCTTTTTGAAGCCCGAGCAAGGACGGATTGGTTCAAAGGCACTTTGACCTTGGGTAGAGGACCCAACAAAGTGGTGCTGAAACTGTATGGTTCTCAAAAAGGACATGGATCCACCTCCTTGGAATTATCTTCTGATTCCCCTAAAGAGGCTACAGATGGAACATCAGCAGACGAAGATGCTGTCAAACAGATCCTTCCCAAGAAAACAATGGCACATTCTTTAACAGTGGATACTGTAAGCCGACTTCCAAAAGATGCAAAGCCATTATCAATGGGTGAATACTTCTTGCCTGAACCAGAAATGACTTTGGAAATCACTTCTGACAGTGAGATAGAAGCATGGATGTACTGCTCTCCCTGTTATATGGCCACAGCAGAGCCAGAGACAGAGGCAGAAGAGGAGACAGAGAATCTATTCTTCTGTTACAGAGCTCTTACAGAAGCAGAAACAGGAACAGAAGCAGAAACAGAAGCAGAAACAGAAGCAGAAGCAGAAGCAGAAGCAGCAACAGAGACAGAAGCAGAAGCAGAGACAGAGACAGAAGAGGATGGATATGATATGGACGAAGAAGATTATGAAAGTGAGCCAGAGGAGTCTATCCCACCTGAAGAGGATACATTTGGGGAAGAAGTTCCAGAAGCATCAGAAGCCGATGAGCTCATGCTATGGGACAGAATGGCGATGGTACCATTTGGTTTGGTAAATGGATCTTCTCATATGCAAAACCTTTATAAGAAATGGATTAAGAAGAGCAAGCCGTCTTTTAAGTATGGCTCCTGCCGTCCTAACCCATCTTTGCCAAAGAAAGATGATGATGATGCACCGTGCCAACAAGCACCAATCCCACAAACCCAACAAACATTAGAGGGTCCCTGTTATGTGACGTTCCTGGATGTATAATCAGAAGATGAGTCTTCAAGTCAAGACGTAATTAATCTTGAAACCAAACCCGAAACGGCGCTTATCCCATTCCAACGTCTTAAGGAGCAACCTAAGTCTCCACCAAAAGCGGAAGTTGGTTCTAGTGGGACATCAGAAGAGGACACCACTCCCTTGAAGGAGTCGGATCTGTATCCAGAAGCAGTCCGCGGGACCTTCATCCGTGAAGTAGAAGGTGAAAGGCAGTTAACCTTTGTGGATTCAGGAGGCACTGAACGCCACTTGAAGGTGGGTAGCAGTCTCCCAGAAGAGGAGTTGTCAACCTTGTACCACTTGTTGAAAGAAAATTTGGACGTGTTTGCATGGTCTTACAAAGACCTAAAGGGGATTGATCCCACAATATGTCAACATCATATTGATTTGGAGCCTGATGCCAAGCCAGTACGGCAACGACAGAGGCGAATGAACCCGAATTATTCCACATTAGTGAAAGCGGAGCTGCTGAAGCTTCTGGAGGCCGAGTTCATCTATCCAGTGGCAAATAGTGAATGGGTTTCACCCATCGTGGTTGTACCCAAGAAGAATGGAAAATTGCGAATATGTGTGGATTTCCGAAAGCTTAATTTCAAGACAAAGAAGGATCACTTTCCAATCCCTTTCACAGACCAACTGTTGGATACAGTGGCCGGACATGAGCTTTATTCTCTTCTGGATGGATTCAGTGGATACAACCAAGTGCAGATCGCAGAAGAAGACCAGTCCAAAACAACCTTCACCACAGAATGGGGGACCTATGCTTACCGAGTGATGCCATTTGGGCTCTGCAATGCCCCTGCTACGTTCCAACGAGTCATGATGGCCGCATTTCAAAATCATCTGCACGACTTTATTGAGGTATATTTGGATGACTTCTGTGTCTATAGTTTGATCAGTGAACACTGGGGACATTTGGAACAATGCTTTGACCGATGCCGGGAGTATGGGATTTCCCTTAACCCCGACAAATGCATCTTTGGGGTCTCTTCTGGAGTTCTGTTGGGCCACATTGTCTCACCACAAGGGATATCAACAGACCCTGCAAAGATCGAAAAGATTGCAGCTCTGACAGCACCCACCAACCTCAAACAGTTGCGGGGATTCCTAGGCCATGTGGGTTACTACAGAAGGTTCATAGCCCATTTTGCAACAAAGGCAACCTCCTTGCGCAAGCTCCTGAGGAAAGATGCAGAGTTTACTTGGACGGAAGAATGTGACAAAGCCTTCCACACTCTGAAGCAGTGTCTGATAGAGGCACCCATCCTGCAACCTCCTGATTGGACGAAAGAGTTCCACGTACACACTGATGCATCAATTGAAGGTTTAGGTGCTGTCCTCTGCCAGAAGGGATCCTCAAAGTTGGATCAACCGATCTATTATGCAAGCCGAAAAGTCACTGATAGGGAACGGAACTATACAGTGACCGAGCTGGAGTGCTTGGCAATGGTGTTTGCCTTGGAGAAGTTTCGCCATTACCTCCTATCTACCCCCTTTAAATTTTACGTGGATCATGAGGCCCTATCCTTCTTGATGAACAAAGCAGATGTGAAAGGACGAATGATGAGATGGATCCTTTTATTCCAGGAGTTCGACTTTGAGGTGATTACTAAGCCTGGTCGTTCCCATGTCCTGGCTGATCATCTGTCGCGTATCCCACAAACTGTAGACGAGGAACGAGATGATCCAGACCTCCCTGATGCTTCCCTATTCTTGGTAGAAACTGTAACTCCCTGGTATGCAGACATTGCCAATTTGCTGGCAACCCAACAATACCCTCCTGGTATTTCTAGTCGGGAAAGGAAGAAGCTCATGCTAGAATCAGCCCCATACACCCTGCTAGGTGGTGCACTGTACAAGAAAGGCAAAGATGAAGTACTCAGAAGATGTGTTGCTGGAGAAGAAATTGGGATTGTTTTGAAGGCTTGCCACGACGAGCCATGTGGAGGTCACTTTGCAGGAGAAGCTACAACCAGGAAGGCTCTGCTAGCAGGATATTGGTGGCCTACCATTCACAAAGATTCCTATGATTACTGTAAAAGATGTGATGCTTGTCAAAGAATGGGGAAACCCACCAAGACAAGTGCCATGCCGCTGCAACCTATCCTTCCTTTGAAGCCGTTTGAGAAGTGGGGCATTGACTTCGTAGGTCCGATCGATCCTCCCACTAGAAGGAAACAGAACCGATACATCCTCGTATGTACGGATTATGTCACAAAGTGGTGTGAAGCTAAAGCCCTCAAGCGGGACGATGGTAACAGCGTGGCCCTGTTCATGTACGAGAATATCATCACCCGTTTTGGCAGTCCCTTAGAGCTGGTAAGTGACAGAGGCACTCATTTCCTTAACAAAGTCATGGAAGAGTTGACAGAATTGTATAAGATCCGCCATCGCAAGTCCACTCCTTATTACCCCAGAGCCAACGGCCAAGTCGAAGTCACCAATCGCATCCTCTGCTCGATTCTGACAAGAACAATTGCCGCACATCGTCGTGATTGGGATGATCGACTTACAGAGGCCCTCTGGGCGTACAGAACCTCCCATAAAGCAACAACGGGACAAACACCTTTCCAGTTGGTGTATGGAACAGAAGCTGTTTTTCCTGTTGAACTGGAACTACCCTCTTTGAGAGTGGCGATCAAAGAGCGTTTGGGGGATGACGATTCACTGCAACGCCGTCTCTTGCACTTGGAATGTTTGGACGAAATTCGTAGGATGGCTCTACAGTGCATGGAAGCCACGCAAGCTCGACGTAAGGCTTACCATGACAGTTTCATCAAGCACAAGGAGTTCAAAGAAGGTGATTTGGTCTTAGCCTATGATTCACGATTTGGCAAGTTTCCTGGCAAGCTCCAACAGCGGTGGATGGGCCCCTATAAGGTACTTGCAGTCAACCCTAATGGCTCTGTCCAAATACAGACCCTGGATGCCTCTGATGATCCCTTTCTGATCAATGGTTATCGCCTGAAGACGTACTTCCCTCCTTGGGGATCTTGACAATTACGGACACTTGATCCTTTCCCTCGTTGGCATGGCACTGTACTTCTTATGATGCTACTTCTGATAGCCGTTCTTCAATCACTCCTGCTGAAGTGGATGCAACCCTCTGTTCCCTCAAAACCTCCTTTCAGCCTTGATCTCTTATATTCTATTTTCCACCAGCGACAGTGGCGAGGTTGGTTTTGACACATGGTTTTTCTACCATTCCCTTGCTCAATATTAAAAAAAAAAACAAAATATATCGGTTATGGGAGAAAAGGACTTAGGTCCCTGTCATGCCGACCTATCCTTCGAGAAAAGGTGGAAACACCCTCGGGGATAGGGAAAAAAAAAAAGAAGAAAAAGAGAGAAAAAAAAAAACAAACAAAAAACAAATCTGTTATGAGAGAAAAGGAAACAATTCCCTGTCATAGCAGGCCTCGTTCCAAGAAAAGGTGATAAACACCCTTGGGCGGGAAGCTGGCTGTGGAAAAGGTGGTAACACCCAGCAGTCCAGAAAGTGGATTCATTAATTGATATCCCTCGGATCCAATTCCGAAGCTGCCTCCCTTGGTACGCTGTGTCCTGGGTCTTTCTGCAATGTGACTACCTGTCCTCTACTAGACGACATGTTCCTATCCAACACAATGTTCGATTTGATGGCTACCTCCCTGGGTACGCCTCTTCAACAACTGATGACGCGATCTTCATCGACAAACAATCGAGTGATGTGAGCTTTCATCCTAACCGGATGGGGAAGTGAGTATGGGCTGCCCTCCTGTAACTATCAACAGAGCGTGAGACAGAGGGTGGGTCGAGAGACCAGTCTTTTCCCTTCAAATCGAATGAGAGGTGAGAAGTGTGAATGAAGTGTTGCACGCACGGGATGGGCCTCTCAATGCACAAAGCACAATTTGTTTCTGTGCACTGCACCATAAGGCTCCCTGGCCTTCCTTCTCGCACCGTATGCCGACACAGGGCGGGATGCACAGTTGCACCATCAAATGCGCACAAGGCATACACTTTTGCACAAGTGACTGTGAGGATTACATCAATGGGTTTCAGGAAAAGGCTGCCCTCCTGTATCTATCAACAGAGAGTGAGACAGAGGGTGGGTTGAGTGTGACTGGAGTTTCTTCAATCAATTACCGAGAGGTGAGATTGAGGGACGTTACGACACTTGGAGTCAGGTATGTTCCCGTTTCCCTGTGCACCCACGGGATGGGTCTTTACCATCAACACAAGACACATCACCCTGTTCTGTGCACTGCACCATAAGGCTCCCTTGCCTTTCTCCTTGCACCTATGCCAGACGGGTTGGACGCACTAATGCACCGTCAATCGTGCACCCTGGCATACTCCTTCTGCACCATTCCCTCTTGTTGATTCCTCAACCGGGTATGAGTTACGGGTTTTAATCATTCTTTCTCGTGTGATATTAGTCATGGGGCGAGTGACTGTTCTTTCATTTCGTTTGAGTGACTGTGAGTTGAGTGCAATATCCCTCATCATCGACGGATTTCCTACGATTCCTTCCATCAGCTACCTCCCTGGGTACGAACGCGTGGTCTCTGCCATGACGAACGTGTGCCAAGACGATGCCTTGGTCCCTCCAGCGCCGACAACAACCCTGGACGTGCCATCGATACTCAACCTTGATTCTTGACGAAACGGGCCAAGTTTTTCTAACCCTACAAACTTCTGTTTCTTAGTGATGGTCATGTTTTAAGTGTGGGGAAGTTAGTGGATGGTCTGTGGCATGGTCCTGGGTCCCTAATACTCGGTTAACCCTATCCGTTAAGGTCTTAAGTGTGGGGACGCGTCCCTGCGCGTCTACATTGCATACTCATCTACATATGCCTTATCTTGCTCATGCATGTATACCATGACTTGCTTTTACCCTCCTGGGGTCCCTTCCCACCCGCCCGGTTATGTTTCACTCACCCTTGGGGCTGTTTCCTTGTAGTTTTCCTTCATTCCCTGATTTTGAGGTTTTTCCATGTGAATGCACCCTACGTTCACTTAAATCCAAATCCAACCTTATACCCCTGTTCCTCTCTTTGAACGGACCATTTTTCCTTTTTACCTACCCCTGTTCCGGTGCACGGTTTTTGAGTTATTAATTTTTGAAGCATTTTACGCAATTTAGACGGTTTTCCATGTGAACGCGCTTTTCTTGCTTCGAAACCGTGATCTGACGTCATAGCCCTGACCAACGTTTTTCCCCTGACATGGTTCCTTTTTACACCGCATCATTCCGATACATGGTTTGTCCGTTATTAATTTTTCGGGGTTTTCACGACTTTTTCGTGCGTATTTTTGATATTTTTCCATGTGAACCTGCCCTGTTTGCATCGGAATTCCAATTTGATTTGACAGCCGTGTCCCCCGTGCCTTCCCCTACCTTTTTCCTTTTTTCCTCCACCCTTTTTCGACGTTCGGATTTTTACTTATTAATTTTTAAAAGAGTTTTCGGGAGTATTTTTGGAGTTTTTCACATGTGAACCCCTCCTACTTCCGCCGGAACTGCGGTTTAACATGATAACCCTGTGCCATTCCTTCTTGCGGACATTTTTCCTTCTTACTGCATGTCATTCCGGTAAACGGTTCGTCCGATATTAATTTCCGATTCCATTTTCGGGTTTATTTTTTGGGTTTTTTCCATGTGAACGCGTCTTATCTCAGTCGGAATTATGTTTTGACGTAATAGGATTGTCGGGAACATCTTTTTGCACCGTTTTCCCTTTTTCTGAACTTCATTCCGATGCACGGATCTTTCGATATTAATTTTTAAATTGCGTTTTTGGTTCGTTTTTTGTGTTTTTTGCACGTGACCGCCCTTTACTCCTCCCGGAACCCCCGTCCCGTATTTTTCCTGTTTCCCCCCTGTCGTCCTGCCCACTTTTCGTTTTTACGTTATTTCGTTTTGACATCCGGATTGGGAGTTATTAATTTTTCTTTATTTTTCCATTTTTTCTCGCGCTCGTTTTGCGCGTGAACGCGCCCTTTTTCGATTTTACGAATCTCCACGCGCCCGGGTCGTGTCCGCGTAACCCGTACCGTCTTCCCGGTGCCATTCCACTCCCGTCACGGCAAATTTTTTTACCCCGCCCCGCGCACGTGCGCGGGACGGGGATACGCCTTTTTTTTTTAGGCCCCGCCCATTGCCCTTGCCCACCCCTATTTCCACTACCCACCCCCCATGGGCACCCACCCGCCCATTGCCCCTGCCCATCCACCCTGCCCATCCCCTTTCCCCCTTTTTCCACCCCCCCCCCCCCCCCCCCCCCCCCCAATGCCCTTTCCTATCCCCCCCCTACCCCGACCCCCCCACCCCAACTGCCTCCCGCCAACTTCTTCTCTCTCTCTCTTCTCTCTCTCTTTTTCTTTCTTCTCTCTCTCTCTCTCTCTCTCTCTCTCACTCTGTGAGTACTCTCTCCCTCTCCTCTCCCCTCCTCCTCCTGCATTTCCCCCCTCCTCCTACTCCTCCTTCCCCTTCTTCTCCCTCTTCTCCCTCCATCTCCACCTCCTCTCATTCTCTCTCCTCCCTCACGACACCCTCCCTGCCTGCGACCTCCTCCTCCCCAGCGCGTTCTCCTCCCCCCTCCACGACCTCCTCCTCCCTTCCTCCTCCCTCTCCACCCACTCCTTCTTCCTCCTCCCTCTCCCTTCTCTCCTGCCGACTCCCTCCTCCTCTTCCTTCCCTTCTCCTTGCCCTCCGCCCTCGCCGCCCGGATCGCCTTCGAGCCGCCGTCAGCCTGCGCCTTCGTCACCACCATCGCAGAAGCCCCGCCCCGCCCTGGCCCTGGAATCGCCGCCCGCGCCTACCTCGATCCGCCCCCCTGTGGAACCACTGTCGTCGTCCGCCGCCGACGCCGCGCCTCCTCGCCTTCGCCTGCCGTCGCCCGCCAGTACCACCGCCGTCGCCGCCGACACGCTTCTTCCTCCTCCCTCCACCTCCACCTCCTCCACCACCTCCCTCCCAGGTTAACACTAACTTAGCTGTCGTTAACACTAATCTAGCTTTAGTTAAAACTCAACCTAACCTACCTAACTAACCCTAGTTAGGTTAAAACTCAACCTAACCTACCTAACTAACCCTAGTTAGGTTACAAACTAACCCTAACCCCACCCCCTAACCCTAACTTACCCATAGTTAGGTTAGTGTTACCCTAACTATAGTTAACCTCGACTAACCTAATCCTAACCTAACTTAATTAACTAACCCCAACTTAGTTAATTTAACTTAGTTAACTAATCCAACTTAGTTAACTCCACTAGCCTAGTTGACTAGACTTAGGTAGACTTACCTAACTAACCTAGGTAGACTTACCTGACTAGCCTTAGGAAGACTAACCTGACTTAATTGACTTATGTTTCATTGACTAATGTGACTAATGTGACTTACTTAATCACTACATTAATTTTTCCCTAAAAAATTTTCAGAAAAATTTCTAAAAATTCCTTCTGCCAGTTGCCAATTTTTGGAACTTTTTCTGCTGGGAATTGCCTTTCCTATAATTTTAGAAAAATCCATCTTTCCTACAATTACCCATAAATTACCAAAAAAATAGGAAAAATCATTTAAAAATTGTAAAAACTTGTAAAAAATTCTAAAAACCTTCTAAAAAATTTCCCTCACCTCCCTTGCTCATTTTCCATTTATTCAAACATTAAAAAAAAATCACAACTAAAAATAAAATAAAATAAATTAAAAAAAAAACCAACATAAATCAAATTAACACATCTGCTAAGGTGTTATTTGTTGTTTCATCAGTGCTTTTTGCTTTTCCTTTCCTGGGACTCTTCCGTGCGCATTCCTGCATTTCATACACACCCTGCCAGGTATTTATTTTCTGTTATTTATTTATTTATTTTTCCCCCTTAATCACAATTAATTGTTAAAATAAACTCTTTAATCCACCCACCATTTCCACGCGCATTCGCGCTCAACACACATTTTTTTAACTAAAATCAACCAGCCGTTCACTTAGCACGCGCTACGTGCGCTAAAGAGGCACTTTAAATTTTTTAATTAAAATCAACCAGCCGTCACTTGAGCACGCGCTGGCAAAAAAAGCGCTCCACATCACTTTAATTATAATCCATGAATTGCATTTAGAGACCCAGTCGGGAATCGAAGTCCGGGATTCGTGTAACTGCACCGGTTTAACCTAATAATTGGTACTTAAATTTGTAATAAGGAACCGCCGTTTTCTTATTAAGGTTTATCACCTAATAAAAATTCACCCATTTTTAATAATTGATTAAAATCAACCCTTCATTCAATTAATCCCCCCTCACTGCACTTAATCCCCTTTTTAATGAAGCGTTTCGTGGGATGGGTATACGTAGTCATTAATGTTATTTTCCATGGTCCAGTCTTGGTTCTATCACAGCTGTTGTGTCGGATATGATATGGTTTTGGTTTCCTGTTTTCGTTACGGTTACGGTTACGGGTACGGTATGTAGTTTTTTTTTCTTTTATTGCCTGATACGGGGTTCAGGGTGTTTGTTTGATGCATCGCATGAAGCTTTCGGTCGCATTTGTCTCGAGGTCATGTCAAATTTTTTCTAGGATGTGGTTTGCCTGGGGTTAGTAGGTCGAGTCACGTTTTATTTGGTAATTCTCTTATCCTTCGTTTTTTGTATGTTGGTTTGCAGGCATTCACCTTGATTGTCTGTGTTTGTGGTGTGTGTGTAACCATCTGAATGGCGCCTTCTCATGCTCCTCCCCCTATCCAGTACGTCCCACTAGTTAGTAGGGATTACTCGTCCCTACTTACTTTTGAGCCCCTCACGAAGGCAGGACTTGCTGCTTTTGTGGCCACTCCTTTTCCATTACTTCCAGAGGATCCGTCCGTATGTGATGAGTTCCTGGCCTCTTACAGCAAGAAGACAGGAGTAGTCCAAGGCATGTCTATGACATTGACGTCTCGATGCTTAGGGAAGGCTTTGTCCTTACCCTTCAAAGGAGAACCTTTTGTGACCACTCGACAGCTCTTCTCTACTGAAGAGATTCTCAAACTATTGCAGAAGCAGACACGGGAGGTCCTTGATGTTAAGAAAGTGATAAACTCTTCAGGAGTTTCGTTTTCTATGATCACTGATCCCGTATGGAAGACCATGTGCCAGTTCCTTCAGGACCGGTTCATGCCTGCCAAAACGCCGTCACACTATTTGTCCAAAGAGCTTTTCACAGCTTCCAGGATGGTGCTGAAAGGAGTTGCCATTGATTGGAGCACATACCTCCTTACTAAGATGGATCAGCATTTTGTTAAAGTTACGAGGGGTACAGTTACCAATGTTACCTATGGATCCTATTTGTCTGCCTTCTTGACCTATTCAGGTTTACAGAAGACTGTGCCTCCACCTCCTCTATCAGATCCAGTACCTCCTCCTCCACCTTCAGAAGAGTCAGCACCTATTGACATTGAGGATGATGATTCTCCGCCTCCCCTGGTCATACAGCGCAAACGCTTGAAGAGGGTAGCGGACAAAGCCCCTGCTGTACTTCCCTCAGTGCCTATCCCTGCTACTTCTGGCAGTGACCTCCCTGGGTTTCTCACTTGCAATAACCTATTCAGGGCACATAGAGAAGGATCCTTGGAGATCTCCGTTCCTTCCTTGAACAGTCTCGTTTCAGGAGATGCCATTCCTTTCCTCTGCAAGGATATTCAAAGTTCCATTGAGTTGTCCGTGACGGCCTGTGTTCAACAGCTGTACGCATCTTTCTATGAGGAGCTCATGCAGTCCAAAGACCAGTTGCATAAAGCAACATCTGAATTAGCATCTACTAAGGATACCCTAGCAGATCTATTTAAGCAAATGGACCAGCAAACCCAACTGGTTGCCACCCAAAGCGAGGAGATTTCTTCATTAAAAACCCAGTTATTCGAGGCTCAGTCACAGGTTACTAGCCTTTCAGCAGAGAAGGAGAGGATGTCCAGTGAAGCGAAAGAATTCCAAGTTCAATTAGATGACAAGCTTTTAGCTTTACAAATGGCTAATGACACAGTGGCCAACCAAGCCTCCCAAATCCAGCAATTGCACGATCAGCTTGCGAAGTCCCGCTCTGTTCCTCCAAGCCCTCCTGTTCCAATAATTCCTTATCTTTCACAGCAGGATTTGGCTGCCTTACAGAGACAGGCTACTTTGTGCCCTTTATTCCAAGATAAAGTGGAAAGATTGCAGTCCAGAATGGACTTGTTATGGTCTACCTTTGAACAGTTTCAGGAATATGTCTTACCAGACCATTCTTTCTTTGTCCACTACCATTTACAGAAGCTGGTCTTCTATATGAAGCTTTCCACGATGGATTTACCTTTTCCAGAGGATGGCTGGAGTGGGGCTTGGTCTGCTGAGTTGTTGACAGAGGTAGTTAGAATGCTCTTTGAAGATTCTGTCACGCCAGACACCATGCTGATGGCATACATGTATCTCCGAGGAGATTTGTTAATTCCAGATGAAGTAGATTTGGCATGGTATGTGGGGGATGTGGTCTTACAGGCTGTTCTCTATGTCAATCATTTGGAGTTGCGCATAGCTGAAATGTTTCAGAGTTATTCCTCCAAAATGGCTGATTGTCAGGATAATTCGTGGCATCCCATGATTGAGTCAGTGGTCCTAAATCAAAGACAAAACACAGCTCCTACCTTTGTACAGAGTACTAACCAACTGAGGATGGATCTCTTAACTTATCTTTCCAAACATAATCCATTTGATGCTACTTTCTTTGATGTCTATCAGAGACGATCTCTCTTAGGACCTTCTGTTCCTACCCTCCTTTATTACCAACAATTGGCTCACCGCTATGCTATATATTTTTCCCTTTGTCAAACTCATTCCACAGTAATTTTACCACTTCTTTTCCAACCTTCATCTTCCCCTCAAATTCCTATTTTCACCTATTGTTCCTTTATTGAGGATAGGGTATTTTCCCCTTCTCCACCCTGTCCTTCACCCCTCATTAATGTACCCTCCACATTTCCTATTTATCAATTAACACCTTTCCTTAGTGATTCCTTACAAATTTCTGCCACTCCTTCTTTAACCTTTTCTTCCTTTTATGATTTTTCCTATCCTTCCCTACATCCACTTTCTCTTATTCCATTACCCTCTCCTAGCACTTCCATATCTCAACCACCTCAGTTGGTTAGTGACTGTGCTGGTTTTGATACTCAGATTTCCAGAAGAAGGGGATGGAGTTCGGATGATTGCCTTACAGGACCGCAGATTAATTGGCCAGTAATTCCAGGGGAATGGACAGTTTCAAGTCAAGCTTATCAAAACTATGTTCATTTTGCCCAACAATATTCACAGTCTGCAGATCCCTCAGTGAGATTAACTGCTCACTTTGCTTGGTACCTGGCGTATATGCATAGGCACTCTCATACTGATTCAAAGCCTATCCCAAAGTTGTGCATGAATGTCAATGTTAGCATTGATTCCCAACAGCTGGAGATACTGTATTTTCATGCCCTCTGTTTGCCTAGCAGATACTTAGTCCTATTGGAAAGGATGTGCTGTCTCCAATTTTTTCAAAATCCTCCTAAAAACTTTGTAGATGAATCCTTATCTATGGATCGATTCAGACAACATCAATCTTTTAAGAGGGATCATCTTTCAAAGTTTTTAGGAAGGAGTTTTGAAAAAATTGGAGTCCTTTAGAAATAGGACTAATTCTGTCCTTAGCAACGGAGATGAAACAGTTGTGTATTAGTGTTTGTGTTGTGAGTTCATTTATGTCAAACGAACGTATTGGATTTTGTGTACGAGCTATGTTTTGGAGATTTTTCGAGTTGGGGTCGTGGTTGGAGAGTTGAAGCTGATGCAGAAGAAGAAGAAGCAAACTCTTATATCCTTTACACATTTGTGGTGATTTTTAGTTTGATAAGAGGTGTTAATGTGTGAAAGCGTTTTCCTTTCTTTGTATTTTTATATCAGAAACAGGTTATAAGATGGGGTCGTGGTGGATGGATTCTTTGTAAGAAGATATTGAAGATCAAAGTGAAGCTTTTAAATGAACTTGTATTACCTTTTTCCTGGGTCGCGAGGACGCTTCCTTATTAAGTGTGGGGATATGTTGAGTGTTGAAATGACTTGTTTTTTGGCTGATTTTTGTTGTTTTTGAGAGCTGAATGGTTGATTTTATGGGAAGATTGATTGATTAGGAAGTGGTTTGAGAGTGTTTTGGATGATATTGATTGTGTTTTGGAAGTTCATGATGTTTGTTGATGGTTCTGTGATGTTCTGATAGGTTCTGATTGGTTCTGTATACCTTCTGTTTTGCTCTGTTTTGGTCTGTTTTGTTCTGATTTTCTTCTGTAAGGAGGGAAGGAGTATTGATTGATGAAGAATGAGATATTGTGAAAGCTTATTGAATGTATTGTGAGAGTTTGAAATGGGTTGAGAGTGAGTTATGAGGTTTTGATGACCTTCTGTAACCTTCTGTAGGTCTTCTGTAGAGCTTCTGCTTCTGTTCTGTTTCTGTTCTGTTCTGTACTGTAACTGTTCTGTAGACTGTTCTGTAAGTGTTCTGTGGAATGTATGTGTGATTTTGGGAAAGTTTTCTAGCCTTGGAAAGAGGTGAATACAAGTGCAAAAGAGCTGAAGGAAGTGGAAGAAGTAGCTGCTGAAGACTCAAGAGAAGACTAGAGTGAAGTGATAGTAGTGAGCTGTGAAGAGACACTGTAGTGGCTCTGGTGACCTTTCATATCAGACATACCTCTTGGGAGGGGTATCCACGACCTAAGAGTGATTATTGAGAGTAATTTTGAGAGATTGTAGTGAGGATATGATGTATGATTGATGGAGTGTGAGAAAGAGAGTCAGAGATAGCCAATTCTACTGAAACAGAGTGATTGTATATGAGAGATTGAGAGAGAAGACTATGAAGATATTGAAGATGAATACTATGTGATGTATTTCCATTCAAAGATGGTGTATTTCTTTGCTTTCTTTGTTCTATTGATGGATTTTGTGAAGATGTTGAAGAATATGGTTGATTCTATTAAAAACCGTGGGAGATTTACATGATGCTGCATGAAGATTTGTTGTGCCTGGTGTTCTTTTCTTCATTATGATCATATGAAACATGATAAACAAGCTTGTTGATGTTACAAGATAGATTTTCTTGCAAGAGAATTCCCTTTTCCTTGGTGTTCCTCTCGGGGCTCCATTATGTGGTTTTGATGATCTTCTGTAACCTTCTGTAGGTCTTCTGTAGAGCTTCTGCTTCTGTTCTGTCTCTGTTCTGTTCTGTACTGTAGCTGTTCTGGTACTGTTCTGTAGACTGTTCTGTATGCTTCTGTAAGTGTTCTGTGGAATGTATGTGTGACTTTGGGAAAGTTTTCTAGCCTTGGAAAGAGGTGAATACAAGTGCAAAAGAGCTGGAAGAAGTGGAAGAAGTAGCTGTTGAAGACTCAAGTGAAGACTAGAGTGAAGTGACAGTAGTGAGCTGTGAAGAGACACTGTAGTGGCTCTGGTGACCCTTCATATCAGACATACCTCTTGGGAGGGGTATCCACGACCTAAGAAGGATTATTGAGAGTAATTTTGAGAGATTGTAGTGAGGATATGATGTATTATTGATGGAGTGAGATAGAGAGAGAGTCAGAGATAGCCAATTTTTACTCAAACCGAGTGATTGTATATGAGAGATTGAGAGAAGACTATGAAGATATTGAAGATGAATATTATGTGATGTATTTCCATTCAAAGATGGTGTACTTCTTTGCTTTCTTTGTTCTATTGATGGATTTTGTGAAGATATTGAAGAATATGGTTGATTCTATTAAAAACCGTGGGAGATCTACATGATGCTGCATGAAGATTTGTTGTGCCTGGTGTTCTTTTCTTCATTGTGATCATATAAAACATGATAAACAAGCTTGTTGATGTTACAAGATAGATTTTCTTGCAAGAGAATTCCCTTTTCCTTGGTGTTTCTCTCGGGGCTCCAGCTTTGCTCTCTTCTTTCCTATATTTCTAGTGTTTCTCTCTCCTTGTTACTCATTCTCTCTTCTCTTTTCTCTTTCATATGTCTCCCTTTCTCTCACCTCTCAGCCCTCTTCTTGATAAGTGGTATCAGAGCATAGGCTTTTAATCCATTTGATTTTCTCATATTCAAACATATTTTTCTCTATTTTTGCACCATTAAATATTAGACAATAAGTATAGGAGCCACATGGTAGGTACTTATATGCATTCTACTTAAAGAAGAGGCTAATCTAGGGCAATAGCAAGGATAAATTAGTGTGCCAATCATACCATCTATGAACATGAAAATAGATATGCAAAGGTTTAATCAAGAGTTATTGGGCAAATAATATTATTTAGCCATCAAACAAAGTCTTCTATTGAAAAGTTGGTGGATTCTACAATCCAAACACAGGCTTTGATCGATGAATTGGTAGAGTCCAATGCAAAAATTATGGCTTAATTCTCTCAATGGTTGCAAATGCAAATGCAAATGGATACCAAGGATGTTAGAGAAAAAGCACGATCAAATAGTGAGCCATTAGTTCCACCTTAGACACCCAATCTTAATGTTTAAAGTCAAGGTATTATTGGATGAAGGGGCATTATGAATAGTTAATATGAAGTGGGATGATGACTATTTGGACAACATAAATGATGGTAATCCACAAGTTCATGGGTTGAATCCTCAAGTTTCTAGGGGTCCTTTACAATTAGAAAGGTTCCAAACTAGTTCTCAGCCACCTTTTGAAAGAGCATTGTGACATTTCAGAAGTCCAATGCCTATTAGTTATGATCAAACTATTTTGGAACAACAAGATTTTCATGAGAGGAAACTAAAAGATAAAATAGTTTTCAGCCACCTTTTGAAAGAGCATTGTGACATTTCGGAAGTCCAATGCCTATTAGTTATGATCAAACTATTTTGGAACAATAAGATTTTCATGAGAGGAAACTAAAAGATAAAATAGTTTTGGCAAAGTACAATTGATAGTCATCTTCACCATTCAACCTAGAGGAATGGATTTCAAAGTTGGAGTCCTATTTTGACATATTTCCTACGACCGATGACATGAAGATGCATTTAATATACCTATGACTTAGGTTTTTGTTTCCCCTCTTGAAAAAGAGAAATTGGCATGAAGATGCATTTAATATACCTATGGCTTAGGTTTTTGTTTCCCCTCTTGAAAAAGAGAAATTGGCATGAAGATGGTACATATTAGAGCAAAGGGGCCTAAGTGTGTGGGAGAATACAAATCAATTTCTTAATCTCACAATGTATATAGAGAGTACAAGTGATGAAGCCAAACTTTACAAGTATATGTATAGTCTAGAACCTTCATTATTAGACTGATATTATGGCATAAAATCCCACTATCCTCTTCAAGGCCATTTAGCTTGCAGAAAGGTATGGAAGGAAGTATAGAATAAAATCTACATTTCAGCCTACATTTGGATAGCCACAGAGTGTTCTAGAATAGGGACAAATTGATAATTTTTATGGCAATAATCATGCATCAAGTGAAGGCTCTAGAGTGCCAAATTATGCATAATTTAATGCTTCAAGGTATCTAGGTAATTTCAAGACAAGAAATAGTCAAGGATTGGATTATAAACAAGGGGGTAGCAAGTTTTGAAATATTTTAGCCAATGCTAATCCAAATTCTTTCCTATGGACCTATAAGGAAAGGAAGGAAAAAGGCTTGTGTTTCGAATATGGTGAGAAGTATATAGCTAACCATGCAACAAAGTGTGTTTATAAGAATGCAAAAACCAAGGTTCTTAGTATGTTAGTTTTTGAAGATTTTGAAGATTTTGAAGATGATAATGATGGGAAAAATGTACTTATGACTGCCATTGAAAATGAGGATATTGAAGAGGATGTTAGGCAATAATAGTTCTACGATCCTATTGACACTTTTTCTTTTGATCCTGGTGGTAGTTTTCCTTTTGATCTAGGTGGGATCAATGATGAGACACATGTTGTTGCTATTTTTTCCATCTCAATGGATGCTTAGATAGCATTAATGGGGTTGAGGCATAGTTAGTAGTGGAGCCAATTATGGTGTAGACAAGGCCTATATAGTAGTTTGTTTTAGAACATTTTTTATTTTACCTAATTTTCAAAAAAATGTCACCTACATAGGATCAAATCACTCTTTAATAGCTATGTTTTGACATGTGGAATACTTCATTTAGATATTTCTATAAGAAGTTATGGCATATTTTATTCTGCAAGGCCTCTTCTTACATCAAGTTGTCTATTCATTACAGAGTGTTTCTTGAAGTTCTAAAGACTCAAATTTCTTTTTGAAGACATCCCAATTATGTATATGCTACATTATTTCCTTAATGTATTTATTTCAATAAATAAATCTAAAAATTTTCATTATTTTTTATCATTTGTATAGCTGAAATCAGAGTAGTACTCTATTTTTTCCATTTTTCTCAGCCATTGTAAGTTTATTTTTATGGGAAAAAACCATTCGAAAGAGATGGATTCTAAGAAGTTGCAATGACATATGTTTAAGTGAGAGATTATCAATAATACCTTATCACATTGACATAGGTATAAAAGATGCGAGATATGTAATTTTTGATACCTTTTGATAATAATACAATTACTAGATCTCATCTCACCTTCTTGCACCTCACAACTACCATGGCTTTTCTCCTTTCTTTTATATCTTTCTAGTATTTCTCTCTCCTCTTTGCTCTCTCTTTTTCTCTCAACACCATATTGGGGAATATGGGAATTTTCCATAAGTTTGGGACACGTGGTCAAATCTTTGGATTTGTCATAACGTGAACATTATAACTCCAAATTGAGCGCTCCATAGCTCAATAGATTCCATTTTTCAAGTGCTTTTTAATGATAGGTCACATCATATTGTTTTGAGAAACTTATGGGCATGTTATCCAAGTGCCACATTTTTAGTATTCAAAAAATGGGAATTGGGAGATTCCCAAACTCACTAATATTGTGTTTCTCCTTTCTCTCACCTCTCAATCCTCTTCTTGACATATAACATACTCACCGCTTAATTACGAAGGTGATGCTTAATAGTCATCTAGGGTCTATCCTAGTTATCGCCATCCACACTCCATAGGTATAATTAGACTTTGGTCTCACTAGGTAGCCATGGGTCTACCTCATAACAAAGTGCTTAGCCTTGACCTACAAGGATCGATTTGAATGTTCCTAGAAGACCTAACAGTCTTTAACAATATTCTAGCACTCAGTCAGGGGCGATCACATTGTAATCCTTCGAGACTAAGAGCAGGCCAATTATTGCACTTGGTTCATAGTGAGTGAGAGACAAGAGGGAGTTGAACTCAACCCCTTTGCCAACCCCTTTTCCTGTAAAGTAAAATCTCACATCGATTTTCCTAAACTGTATGTGATCGAGATCTAAGACTGAACCCTAAGAAAAGTCAGTGCTCAGCTTTTATATTTAATTTTCATATGAGAAAAGCACCCAACTTATTAGGTACACCTAGCCATCGATTGTTTCCATCAAGGAAGGAAAATTGCTTGCTTCTTATTCGCACATGGTTTTCTTTACTTTTCTAAACATAATATGCTAACACATTGTTTGAGATTTAGAAGCAGCTTTCTTAATGATCCCTTATCACTAGTTTCATTTGACATCTTTATTAAGCTCAATAAAAAAGGAGAAAAGATAGTCCTTTCAAAACATTTCTATTATTAATTAACGATTTTTTCATTAGATTCTTGATCGTAGAGTTAGATATAAAGATTCACTCTTTTCTTTAGAGTGATAACCAACCCATAATTTTTGGGCTCTTGATGTGCATCACATTGTACTCGTACGAATTTCTTTTCCATCATAGGATCAACTATGCAATTACCATTTTTGACCAAAGCTCGTTGGTTTCATGTTGCTATAGGAGGGAACGTTATGTAGTACGAGACCTTCCTATCTAGTAGGCACTTGTAAATGGAACAAAACCAGCTCAAATTGAGCCTAATAGTTGCCCTTGGGGATTGCAAAGTACTCAATCCTACCCATCATGTGGCATAAGCAAAAGCTTTTATAAATTACTGGATATATTTCATAATTAAATTATAAAATCTAAGATAGTAACCAATGAATCCTTCTCAACCAATATTTTATTATTTTAATAAGAGAGGAGATTTATAATTTTTATATGACTACACTTTTCTAATTTAGTGGCCGCATTAAGCCAAGTGAATTTTCCACTATTCAATCCTTTGTTAAGATTTACAATGCACCACTAGCTAGAATTACATGCTTTTACCATTGTGCACACTTTGTCATGTGTGGGTAATCTTGAATTTTCATCGATTTTTCTTAGTATATGGGATGGGTAATGTTTGCATGCTATTTAGGCCTCAACTTATTTAACTAACAGTGGTCGAAACCATGCATCCACTTGTTGGTATGAGTCTAGTAGATTTCTTTCAACAATCCATGATTCATGGCCTTAAGCATAGTGCCGAGTAATAACAACCATAAAGTTATGATTTATAGACCAAGAGGTTTACAAAATTAAGAATAACATTCATATGACTTTGTGTATGTACAAATTTCAAAATAAGGGTTCAATCAAGATGAATTATGACAACTGCTTGTATTTAAAAAATAATTTATGAGTGCTATCCCTACAATTATCTTTTTTTCATCACAACCTACAAATAAAGTTTAGTTTATGAATATATGAAACACAATTCAATATTTAATCTACTAACTCGAGTGTCAATGGTTCCTCATCAAATAGTATCTCTAAGGGTCTCTAAATGAAGAATAGTGTGTCAATCAACTCCTTTCCAAAATGTGTTAACACCTATAGCACTTGAGATTAGAGATGCACTGAAGTTGGGTTGTGGAATGTGGTGTGATTTGGCATGGACTTATTCCTTCTACCCACCAATATTTCAATCCTTGCCAAATCAATGGGCTATCTCTAAGTACGGTAACAATAGGCTTGATGGTCTCATAGATGTAGTATGGTCTGCTTGCATCAAGAACAAGAGAAAACTTTTGTTCTTTAGGTTCTTATTTATTCGGGGTTTGGCCGTGATCTCATCAGGTCATTGTGGCTTCTCTTGAAGAGGTGTACGAGACATGCTTGGAAGACTCAAGATCTCATTATCTTACCCTATTCCAACTTGTCTTGAGTCACCTATACCCATTCCTTGAACTTGTCAATTGCAACTAGTTGCTGAACTGTGTAAGGATATACCTTATTTTTGGCAATGGTTTTCTTAGTAGTCCACGATGTTGTTATAGCACTCTCTGTGCTAAAGAAAATAGCCATTTGTGGTGGTGACATGAGCTCTTTACTCTTAAGTTTGAGTTTAGCTATTTTTCTTCTTTTCTTGGTGCTTTTTTTGCCTATGATTAATCTATTCATCATCATGGAGCCTTCAATGCTCATTCCCCCAATCTTTTCTGCACGAGTAATGGTGTGCACATGAATGGGGATATATATAAGTTATGTTAGGGTCTTTTGGCATATGATTTTCGCACAAGGAAAATACACGAGATTATGTTAAGGCCTTTTGGCACACAACTATAGCAAGATTTTTTTAGAATTGAGATAAATGTGAATTTTCTTTGAGCATGATATGGGTATGTTACATTCTCTTCCTTTTAAAGAAATTGAGATGCCCTTATTTTGATAGAAAATTAGGGCAACCTTTTTGGAGAATGGATTGCTCAATCTATATTGCACCTTCTTTTGGAAAATCCTTCCCTTGCACCAGGTGTTCTTGGAGAGTGCAGTCCTAAGAGGCTTTTCCCCAATTTCTAGTATGCTTTTAGGTTTCATCTCAAGGGTTTCTTGAATTGGCATTACAGTTTCTTCATCATCAAAGAACATGGCCCGATTTAGAAATGTAAGATTTTAGGAAGCTTACATGCAATACATATGGATCTTGAGACAAGATCTGAACTCCATATTTATAAATTTGGGAATCTCTCAATTTTCATATTTGGATCATTGAAAAGGTGAAATCTAGATAATATCGATTCAAATATCTCAAAACCCCATTATATGACCTATCCCCTAGAAAGTGCTCAAAAAATAGCATCTAGTGAGCTATTGAACACAAAATTTGGAGCAAAAATATGAAGTTAAAAGTTTTTAAAAAATATTTAACCATGAGCCCCACACTTTTGAAAAATTACCAAATTCACTAATATTGTGTTTGAACGGAGAACTTTAATATGTAAGCTTGCCTTTCTTGACACTTATTGATTTTGTAGGGTCCACAGTACCTTAAGACTAGCTTTTTAATTTTGCCACGAGATAGTGTACTTTTCTTAGGTTGAACCCTTTAGAAAACCATATCTTCCTCCTTTAAAGTATAAGTTTTCCTCTTTAGGTCAACATAAGCTTTTTGCTAGACTTGGGGTACTCTAATATTGAAACATGGCTCTAACTTGATCCTCCATGTCTTCCAACATCTTTCTAGAAGCCTCAACTTTTAGGGTAGGGTTATAAAAATTTAGGGGGCATGCACTCTTGTCCATCTAGTTGCAATTCCAATACTTTGTTGATAGGATCTATTATAGGCAAACTCCACGAGCGAACGGTACTCAATCCACTTCTTCCTTGACTCCTTCCATGCAGTAGGCTCTCAAAACAACTTCAATGAATTGGTTGACTCTTTAAGTCTAGCCAAATCAAAGTAGGGGTGATACACTATGATAAAGCAAATCTAGGGATCAAAGGCCTCTGGAAAAGTCAAGTCCAAAATTTTGAGGTAAAGAGAATATCCATCCTCTTTAGCAATCCATAGAGTTGGAAGACCTCCTTAATGAATAACCTTGTAATGTCAAAAACCTTAAACGTGGTCTTGATAGGAATGATGTGGGATACCATTGTCAATATACCAACAATGACCACTCTTGAATCATATCCTCCTTGTATTGTGGAAAGGCCAACAAAATCCATACTAATATATTCCCATTTCATTTGACAATTATCGAGAGGATGTAGTTCCTCAGGCAGCCTGACTCTCTTTGGTCTAAGGATGTAGTTCCTCAACAACCTAACTCTCTTTGCCTTAATATATTCCCACTTCATTTTTTGAATGTTGAGAGGATGTCACCCCTTAAGAAACCTGACTCTCTTTGCCTTAATATGTTCCCACTTCATTTGATGAATGCCAAGAGGATGTAGTTGCTTAGGAAACCTAGCTCTCTTTTCCTTAATGTGTTGACAACTTGGGCATTAGGATTAGATATCTAAGTGTGCTAGCTTTCATTCCTAGCTAGCTTCACCTTATTACATTTAGGGAGTCGGCATTAAGAGTTCTTAGCTTGTAGGAATATATAGTCTATCTTGATACTATAAGCATTCTCCCATAAGAAGATAGTCCTTGAATTTTTCTCTCTCCTTAAGGGTCAACATGCACTTGAACAATCTTTCTGATTTCAAGGTACTTTGAGTCATTGGAAATCTTTGCAATTATGAATTTGAGGATGGGATTGCTAGGCATGGAGATCAAACTTGCAAGGAATCCATGCATTAAGGGCTCTTCCATTAATAGAGAACTCAAGAAATCTTTTCTACTAAGAGCATAAAGTAACACATTATCCTTCCTTAGATGGTAGTTGATCTCAAAATCAAATTCCTAGAGCACCTCAATCCACCTTCATTGCCTCATATTGAGAATTTTTTGGGTAGACATCCATTTGAGGTTTTGTGGTCTATCATTAGAGTAAATCTTTTGTTGACTAAGTAGTGACACCAAATCTTTAATGCATGGATGATAGTTAATAACTCAAGGTCATGGGTAATATAATTCTTCTTTTGAGTTTATTGGGGGAATATGCCACCGGCCAACCTTCTTGAGTTAGAACATATCCTATTGCAAGAATGTTGCATTAATAAATGACTTCAAAATCTTAAGTGAAGTCAAATAGTTTTGGGAAAAGAGTAGCAATGAGACATTCTTTTAACGTGTCAAAGTTCTTGTACTCTTTCTCTATCAAGATAATATTAATTTTAATTTTGACTAAGAGGTTCACCTATTAAGGAATACTAAGAGGTTCACCTATTAAGGCATAGTTGATGAAGATCTAGCACAACTCGGTAAGACCAAGAAAACCTCTAATTTCTTTCACGTTTTGGGGTGGAGACCAATCTTGTACAAATTGGACTTTAGAAATGTTAATATCTACTCCTTTTTTGGAGACAATAGAGCCAACATATTCAAATTTTCTTTTGAAAGAAGACATACTTGCTTCTCTTTTCATAGAGCTTGTGTGCTCTAAGGGTCTCAAGAACAATCTAAAGGTGAGGCAGGTGATCTTCTTCAGTTTTGGATTATGCAAGATATTGTCAAAGAATGCAAGTACAAATGCATCATGGTGTAACCTCAAGATGTTTTGGACTAGTTGTTTAAGGTAGCTAGAGCATTGGTTAGCCCAAAAGACATAACAATGAACTCATAAGAACCATACATGATGTTAAACATTGTCCTTGTAATATCTTATCCTTGATTTGAATTTGGTGGTAAACCAAATCTTAAGTTAATCTTTCATAAGATCATGGCACCTTGCAAGCCATCCAAAAGCTTGTTAATGCAGGGAATGACATACTTATTTTTTATGGTTACTGGATTAAGTCCCCTACAATCAATTGCACAATTTGAGAGTTCCATCCTTCTTCTTCTAACATTTTTAATTTCTACCATCTTTTGGTCCAGGATTTACCTAGATGCCATTATTATTAATTATTAATTAATCAAATAATATAATTTACCCCATTTTTCCATTTATATTCTAAGGAACTACATTTATCTTATTTTTCTTTCTCATTTTCTTTTATGTAGATAATTTTGAGGCTCAATAATGTCTTATATTTACAATGATTTTCTTCCTATATTTAGAATTGATTGTTTCTAAATCAATTCTACAATGTTCATTTGTACTAAATTGAGTCTCATGTATTAACCTAAGAATGCATTGAAATGGGAATAATTTTTATTTACTCAATCTTGTTTTAGAAATGATGTTTTTTAGTAACTCGGATCTCCTAAGTGAAATGGTGGTCTACGTACTATTGTTGGCAGGGAAGGAAGGTCATGTGACATTGAGGCATCTTCAAGGTCCCATTTCTTTAATAGTTAGATTATGAGCATGTTTTTGATTTATTGAAGCTTTGGGACACATACAAATAGCATGAATAGCCATGCAACAAGATGGTGAGAATAAGATTTTTTGCAAGGAACCACATGGTTGGATAGAGGGGTGATGTTGTGGTTGAGGGTGATAATGCCACTGCCTATACTTGTTCCTACTCTTTTTGCTCTCTCACTCTCTTTTCTTTGTGTTTGCACGTGTGTGTGTTCCTCTCTCTCTCTCTCTCACACACACACACACACACACACACACACACACACACACACACACACACACACACACACACACACACAGAGGCAAATTAAAAAAGTACATAACTACAAAGGAAGGATGTCCCCGCACCTATATATTGGAGGTCTCTCTTCATTTGAAACAAGCTCTCATACTGAGATTCCAGCTGCATGCTTTGTACTCTCCTCTCTCTCTCTCTCTCTCATCCAAGAAACACTTTCTACTTAGCTTGATCTAATCCAAGTACTAAAGAAGAAAATCAACTTGTTGCTCGGAGTTTGCAAAAATTAGGGTTTCAAAACCTTGATTTTCAAAATAGCATCAAATCAGCCCTTTTTTATATGGTTCAAGAACTTTGTGCCCGTGGTTTTGTTTTAATAAATTCCTAAAAAGGGGGAGGGGCTGGTTCCCCTCTCAATA
Source organism: Lygodium microphyllum (assembly GCF_053477565.2). Taxonomy (NCBI): domain Eukaryota; kingdom Viridiplantae; phylum Streptophyta; class Polypodiopsida; order Schizaeales; family Lygodiaceae; genus Lygodium; species Lygodium microphyllum. Next base: position 1,761,507 of record NC_141164.1, read on the forward strand.
TGGTGTTGACTCTTTTTTCTTTCTGTCTCTTATCTTTTGATTTTCATGGTGATAATTGATCAAATTGGTCAAGATCAGAGTATTGTCATTCTCAGGTTCTTCCCTACACTTACATGTACCTCTACCCAGCTCCCCACATGTAGAGCAGCCTCTTGGAGAGGGTACTTTTCTTAAGTGTTGTTGAGTCATCTAAATAGTACATAATTGTATACATTAGGGATAGGCCACCATAAATTTCCTCTCCAACCTTAAAAGTAAGAAAGTGTAAGAAGTTGGGAAGTATAGTGGTTTAGTGTGAGAATAATAGTAATACCATGTCACACTGGCATAGGTATAAAAGGAAGGGACATGTAATTTTTCTCATCTTTTAACACATTAATACAATACTGTTTCTCTCCTCATTTGGGAAGTATAGTGGTTTAGTGTGAGAATAATAGTCATACCATGTCACACTCGCATAGGTATAAAAGGAAGGGACATGTAATTTTTCTGATCTTTTGACATATTAATACATTACTGTCTCTCTCCTCATTACTTTGCTCATAGCTTCAATGGATTCTTACTTCTTCCCATATTTCTCTCTCCTATTCTAGTATTTCTCTCTCCTCATCACTCTCTTTCTCTCTTCTACCTTCTCTCTTCTACAATCTTCTCTCTCATGTTTCTCTCTCTCCAGTCCACTTCTTGACAGAAAGGGAGGGATGTTTTTTTTCGAGGAGATGGGATGAAAGAAGGGAAGGGTAGTCAATATCAAACTTGGCTTTATATTTATTTTTTTACTTATTTACTCATTTATTAATTGAAGTTTGATAATATTTTCTTCATGATAGGGGATAGATATACAAATATCAATTTATTTACATATTGAAGTTGCACAATATTTTCTTCATGTGATAGGGAACTTCACATATGGAATATATTTACCACACACACACACACACACACACACACACACACACACACACACACACACACACGCACGCACGCACGCACGCACGCACGCACGCACACACACACACACACACACACAAGAGGCTCAGTCCTCTATCTCTCTCCATATGGATTGAAGTGGCATATTATTTTCTTCATGATGAGAAATACATAGATGGGATATATCTATCACAAAATTCAATTCATGATAAAATGTTTAGCAAATATGGTTTGCTAGAGCAGCTCTAATCTTCATCATTTAGATTCATGGAGATCGATGTCGTTAGGTTTCGCATGATAGTGCAAGGCTCAAGCACTCTAAATCCCATTAGCGATGGGGCTCTAATGTTTGAATAGAAGGCTTGTATTGTTTTTGCATCCCCTTTGCCTTCATGGAAATTGATGTACCTCACAAAGTCCTATAGTAAGAACACAAGCATATACCATCTGAATGAATTTAATGCCTACTATTGCAACTAATATTGGATTGGAAACGAATGGTTAGAAATGATTAAAAAAAGTTACCTAATTATCTAACATATGTAATATGAATGGTTACCTATGTGTACATCTCTATATGCCTTGCTAGAGTCACACAAACTTGCTTGTAAACCCATGTTTAGTAGATGATCATGTGTTAAAACCACAAAACCTTTTGGCTTGGGGATATTGAAATGAATAAGGTAAAATTAAGGGCCAAGACATAAGTAGATCAATTGACTAGCACAAGTTTCCAAAGTTATTGATTACCTAAGTGTGCCTTAGACCCATTAAAATGGGTACTTAGTGTGGATTACAAAGTATGCTCCTAATTGACTAGCACAAGTTTCCAAAGTTATTGATTACCTAAGTGTGCCTTATGCTTGTTGACTTTGACCCCATTAAAATGGGTACTTAGTGTGGATTACAAAGTATGCTCCTAATTGGTGGCACTTCATGAACTATCAAAAGTTCATGATTAAGGATACGTTGCCCATCCTCTTTATCAAACCGTGACAAGGTCCTCTCTCCTCTACTTGTTCTGTCTATCATCCTCTTTATCAAACCGTGACAAGGTCCTCTCTCCTCTACTTGTTCTGTCTATCACACACACACGCACACACACACACACACACACACACACACACACACACACACACACACACACACACACACACACACACAGATCAGACACTGTATGCATGCGTAGTGAGTGCCGGAAGGTCCCCAAGAACAAAAGAACTCTACTTTTGCACAAAGAACAAGGAAGAAAACTTGCATGACATGAAGCAAGAGACTAATTGGGTACAATTTTCCCCCATGCCTTGTGTGAGCACTCCACAAAGCATGTATTTGATATATTATTCATCTCCAAGCTCAAAAAATAGCCCAATTTACAATTAACATGATTTTGCTTTTGTGTTTGCTTTTGTCCCACTAAAGAATTAAAGCTATTGGGCACCCAAGGAGTCGGGCGGTACCCAAATACAATGTACAATACACATATTTAAATCACGTGTCCATGCGCATACAAAAATAATAAATAAATGTCAAGCGCTTCAATAAATAAGTGCATCAAAATATTGGCGCCATGCCTAAGATGCGCGCCCATAGAAAATGATAATAATTTGAATATAAACTATCCTCCAGTGCTTCCCAACACCATCGCTGCCTGCTCTACACATCAACTGAGGCATTCACAATTGTTAGAAAATAATAAAATTAAACCGACAAAAGTGAATACCTAGCAGTCTTCAGCTACAAAATAAATAAATTGGTTAGAACTCAATCCTAACCTTAATTTATTACGAGTGTGCACTCTAAACTCATAAATGTCTATTAATTTAAATATGTATTTTGCGGAATCACCCACTATGGAATCACCCACTTGCACATTAAATTAACAAGATGCCCGAAAAGAATAGGCATCCCCATCAACTTTTCACACAAGGAATCCACCTTGTGTATGAGCCCTGGCAATAAATAAAATTTTACGGAATCCACTGCAAAACCTCACGAAATCCACCATGGAATATGCCTCCTAGCATCACACACACACACACACACACACACACACACACACACACACACACACACACACACACACACACACACACACACACACACACACACACACACACACACACACACACACACACACACACACATCTATGTGTATCATTTGAGGAAGATCCATCGAGTTGGACACTTGTGAAAGGAGTCAATGCTTTCAAGTGGGCTCAATCCCTCTATAAAGTCGATCAACTTATAAATGTACAAGCTCTAAGAGCCCATTGCCTATTGTGTTGGGTGTTTATTCAAGAATAAACACCCAACATAACTATAAACTCTCATCCTCTTTTTCTAATTACCCAATTTAATTTGTAAAATATCATGACTCTCTCTCTCTCTCTGTCTCTGTCTCTCTCTCAAAATCTTTGGGTTAGTATAGCCATTTGCAAAGAGTAGCCTACTTCATCCTCCTCAATCAATTGCTACTAGCACAACTTTATCTCTTTTTATGTGCAAAGCAACTTGCTTCATGTGCCACCCACCACAACTATCTTCATTTTGCAAAATAATGCTTTTGAAGGAGTAAGAACTCAATGGCATATGTCTCTTATTTTGTAAAACAATGTCTTATATGAAGCTTTGAGGGAGCAATGACACTATGGTTCTTATGGAAACAATTTGATTTGGTGCTAAAACTAATGCTGCAACTATTTGATTTGATGGATCAATATGTTTGTGTTTCCCATTGAAGGGTGATGGAATCAAAAGTCAAGGTGGGGGAGTTTGAAGATTGATTTGAAGGCCTTCTTGAGACATTGCAAATATAGACCTATATTAGAAAGATAACAAGGATATGTAAGAGAAAGTGAGAAGGGAAATAGTTCTAAGGAATGTAAGAAGAGCTGAATGAAAGTTGATGATTAAGAAAATGTAGATGATTAAGAAGAAGGTGGGATGCAAGGGAATGCCAAGGACTGGATATCCATATTATTTTATTGTTTTTTTAGTGTTAGGCATTGTTAATGAGCCTCATCACCATCTAAGTGCAGCCAACAATACATTCTACACTTGCCTTAGGAGAATTAAAAAAAAATAGGGAATGTTGTTTTGGTCAATTTGGTGATGGGTTGTTGAGTTGGGAATCAACTCTTGAGCAAAGGTGCATGATTCATGAATGCACTACCCTTCAAGTTGAACTTTTCATTCAAGCCTTCTACAATAGAGGCTTAGGTTGTGCATCTGATGACATTGCTCATGGTGAAGCTATTATAGGTAAACCATTGTAGGTTAATAATAGATTTTGATTGTGGCTAATGAATATGAGAGAGAGAGAGAGAGAGAGAGAGAGAGAGAGAGAGAGAGAGAGAGAGAGAGAGAGAGAGAGAGAGAGAGAGGGGAGGGAGGGAGGGAGGGAGGGAGGGAGGGAGGGAGGGAGAGAGAGAGAGAGAGAGAGAGAGAGAGAGAGAGAGAGAGAGAGAGAGAGAGAGAGAGAGAGAGAGAGAGAGAGAAGTGCATCATACAAGTGCTTGGTTTTTTAATTTTGTTTTACAAAATTGAATAATGCTACATTTACAAGCCCATTGGTTGTTTTAGAATTCCCTATACATAGTTCTAGTACCCTTTCCTTTTTTCAACTGTAATGTTTAATGCAAGTATGTTTTTTATTTTGACTTTCTAATGATTGTATTGTTAAGGGCTTTCTTATACATGAATATCTCAAGCTTAAAAATCTATATATTTTGCTAAGCATATATTTTTGCAAATAAGTTTATTCTGCATTGTAGCTATACTTTTTTGTGTAGAATAAGTGTGGCATTGTTAGAGTTGAAGCTATTTTTTTGGAAAGTATATTCCATTTAACTTGTGTAGATCTTGGTTCATACATATGTTTGAGAATATTCTGTATAATATTTGAATAAAGAGAGTGTCCCTTTGCCCCATTGTTTCATGTCGTTTGTAGCAAGATACACGGTTTTGCCTAGAGGATGTTGCCATTTCATGTGGTTCATGGGAAACATACTTGTCTTGAATTGGAGCTGATGTAAGTCTCCTAAAAGAAAAACATGCACACCACCAAATAAAGGGGATGCATACATTTAATGGTCACATTCTTATGTTAGTTATAGCTAATAATCATGCTTCTTAAAGGGAGATATCATCAATGACTATTGCATCCACCATTGAGTTATTGGTGCACTCAATCTATCTAAAATTAGAGCCTTATATTATCTTTTATGTATTTGTGTTGCAAATATCAAACATAATGTTGTCCATTAATGTTGTATATTTCTTTCAAGCTTATGTGATTTTTAGCACATTTGATTTAGGGGATTGAAGGTTTGATAGCGATTAATATATTTGTAGTAGTAGTTCTACATGTTAAGTGATTACTTGGTTGAATATTGCTTTTTTATAGAGTTGATAAAGGAGCTAAGGTTTTTTTCATTCATCAAACTCTGGCAATGTTGTGTACTTGAGTGAATGTTCATGAAAAAGGATAGATTACAATTGTTTCCATTGTTAGTCCTTATAACTCATGGATTATACAAGCTAATGCTTGTTGCAAAGGAAATTATGTTCTTAATATCTTATGGAGTACTTGTTGACCCTTTAAAATTTCTTCTACTATTGATACTTTTTTGTGCTTATTTTTTCTACAATCGTCTAATGTATTTGTGTGTTTTTGTAAATCCTCAACATTTCTTACATGTATTGTTCTAGTATCATCTATTATATATTATTTTAGCTTCATGTTCTATTGTATATTATTTTAGCTATAGGTTTGGGAGGCCCCAAACCTCGAGAGAACCTCCCAAACCTTCAACCATGCCCAAATCTCTCCAAGTTCAAATTAAAGTGAAAAAAGGGTTTTCTCTCTCTGTGAGCACTCTCTCTTTTTCTCTCTCATGTACATCTAAGAGAAAAAAATGTAGTAGGGATTTGTTGTCCATATTTGCTATCTTGCCAAACATGGACTAATGTTTGGACATGTATATGAAACCCAATGAAATCATACAAACAAAAGTAATCATAATAAAATGAATCGAATTAGAGTTTGTGCAAACATATTTCATAGAAAAAGATATAAAGTTTGTAAATGCATACATAGATAAAAATATGTAAAGAAAATATAATAAAACTTGATGAGATATCTAATCAGAGATCTCATCTCTCACATTGATTCGTCATAGGAATCATGCAAAACAGGAAAGAATCTTGAAATCATGTTTAGAAAAAAAATACTAATACATATATAGATGGATGTAAATGGAAAAAAAAAAGGGATTTGTTGTCAAAGTCATCTTCTTTGTAGAGGTACAATGTGCCTACAATTAGATTGGCCAACTCCATCAATTGAGTAAGCATGTGATGATCATCTAGTGTGGCTATTTAATGATCATCCAGGTCAAGTATCCCAACTCAACTTATCACATATAAGTAGGGGTTGTGGAAAGAGTCTAGCACCTATCATTATTACTAAAAAAATAAGGTTGATGATGTAGAGACTTAGTCTCTATTATTTGACCAATCCTATTAATACCTATCCTCTTGATTCCAATCCTTATCCTCTACACCATCTTGATGTCTAGTTAGTAATGAGAGGTAGATTCATTTCAAGACCTTTCTATATGCCAAATAAAGATTCACTATATGATTTTCCTACTTCAAACCCAATGGAGAAGTTATGATGTCCCACTTCTATCATATTAACTAGTCAAATGTTGAAATCATAAAGACACTTTATTTTTTCAAATCCAAATTACCATGTGCACTTCTAAATATAGGAAAGATAGCTCCTGAATCAATGAATAAATATCCAATCCACCATGCCTTACACATGGGTCTCATATACAAGGTTAAATACTCATCCTATTCAAATATAAGTCCCATCCAAGCCTTGGAAAATGATGGATGGACTTTGATTATAATCCATATTATCAAGAAAGCGTAGATTATTTTTATATCTCAACCTTTTATAATCCACCACTCTCAAGGAATCCTAAATTAATTTTAAGTCTCAAATTCTCTCTCTCTCTCTCTCTCTCTCTCTCTCTCTCTCTCTCTCTCTAACCACAAACAAAACTTAAGAAACTTATAGAAAAACTTAAAGCTTTAGAGTAAAATAACGAAGAAGACTTAGAATAAAGGGTACAAGAGTGCATATCACAAATAGAAAAATGGCACGAACTAGAAGTGGGTTGCCACATGATAGTCTAAAATTTCCTTACCGTCACATAATTAGTGGCATACTTTAATCCATCATTGCTTAAGAAATGCTCTCTAATTGGCAATCATGCTTCATGTGTGAATTCTACGATGATTCTTTAATTATTTTTTAAAATGACACTTATAATGATCCTCAAAATCATTGAACATGTGACACCAAATTTTAATATTTTAAAGCATCACGTAAATTGTTCAAGTGACACTCACTATTTTTTCTTATAATCTTTCCCCAATATCACTGGGGGGTGAGAGGGGAGCGGTTCTAGCAGTGTTTGCCCAACCAAGGAGACACTTAACTTTCTCTCACAAAAGTAAGCATAAAAATGCTAGCTAACTATTATGGGTGTAAATATACAATGAAAAAATGGTTGTGCAACTTGTTTTTTATTATCAATGTCAATGCCTCAAACACTAAACTTTCCATATACCAAACTTCTACAAACACAAAGAATCTACAACTTTTTGATGGCATGCATGGCCTAGGCTATGTAATATAAATAAAAAGTTCATATAATATGTAGAATAAGGGACTAGAATATGATAGCCCTTAAAAATATGCAGTACAATATGGCGACATGTCTCAAAAGAAGTCTTCTGTATGAAAAAAAATTATAATATTTTTTATATGAAAGAAATATGCTTTAAAATAGAATAAATATTTTTTTAAATAAAAAGTTATAATTTTTTTATTGAATGTCATGTAAGACTAGTAGGAGTATTAATAGTATTTTGTGAAGGCTAAAGTCAAAGAAGATTGAATCATAAGTGTTGGATCTATTTTATGGTGGATTATTATTTTTGGAGTGCTTCAATGATTGTTTTTGGGTACTTATAGTATTTTTGTACTTCATAGACATCATATTATCATCATTGTATTATTTTATGAGCACTTTGATAGAATGCTTTAGGTTCTTCATGCTTCCACTCAATAGATACCAGAGTATTCACTTGACTTGCAAGGAGTGGAAGCATCAACATAGGGATTGATTGCATTGGCATAGCAAGAATTCATCTTCAAGCTATATTATTTCCAACCCATTGTGTAGCCTTGTTACAGGATATGGTGGACAATAGGTTTGCCTAAAGTAAACATCCTTTTTACCCAGAGTCACACATTCACCTCCCAACCTTTATTAAGCCATATCTCTTGAGCAAAGGGTGCCTTTTAGTCACCTTGTAGCCACTTCTTAAGGAATGAATCATTTGCATCATTCATTCATTATAAACACGCATGCACGCACGCACGCATGCGCGCACGCACGCACGCACGCACGCACACACACACACACACACACACACACACACACACACACACACACACACACACACACACACACACACACACACACACACACACACACACACACACACACACACACACACACACACACACACAGAAAAAAGGAAAAGAAAATAGAAAAAAAGCTCCACAATTTCTTAGGTGCACTCACATTTCATTACATGTAGGGGTTCTCAAGCTAGGTGTGTCCAATGGCTTTGGTCGGCTGGCTCCATCTCTAATTCCCTAGCCTTTATTAGGGAACATCAAGGGCAAGCACCTCGGCTTGCTTGAATGACCTATCACCTTAAGTTTAATACCATCTAAAAACTTTTCAAGAATTGGATCCTCAATTGTGTGACAACACTTTCAAGTTTGACCCATATCCCATTTGCACATGCATGCATACAAATCACTGCATAAGTAAGTTAGATGCACCCTTTAGGGAGGGCATGAGTTGGCTTGCATCATTTTTGTGAAAGACCCTTTGAAGAACTGAAGAACTATCAATATTGGTGGTCTCTGTATCCTCATTGTTCTATGCTCTATTACTCTTCTTTAATAGTGTACTCAACGATCCTTCATGAAGCCATGATCTTCCATAGTGAGCCATCTCTTTTTGGATATAATCTGTAATATTAGCAAGAATATCATCATATTTATCTAGATTTCTTTTTTAGTTGCATGTATTACTCCATCAAGATCATTTTTTCTTCAGAGCTACTTCATCGACTATTCCTTCCAAATATTCCATGTCTACCTTTGACACGAGTGCCGTAGAACTAACACTCATCTCGAGGGGGATAATGTTAATAGTATTTTATGAAGGCTAAAGTCAAATAACATTGAAGTTAAAGCGCCAAATTTATTTGATGCTGGGTTATAATTATGTTTAGAGCTTCAGTATATTATTTTTAGGCACTTGTATTATTTGTACTTCATGCACATCACATTATATTCATGTTGTATTATTTTCTAAGAGCCAGGCTCACATCCATGCATACTATATTTTTTACCTGCAATTGTAGTTGTCTCACCTTTAACTATTGTGAGGATTGTACACATAGATTTGGACTATGATAGCATATCCAAGGTCTATTTAGGTTAAGGACAAAGCATGCTTCAAGGGAGGACTAGCCTAGATCCCAAAAAGTGGGCAAGACACCCAAGAGAGTGTGCAAACCCTAATTCACAAGTGGTGCAAACCCTAAAATGAGAATAGGGCTCTATCTTAGAGAAGTGACTTAACCCTAACCCTAATTTGTGTCTATATAAGGGTGGAAGGTCTAATTTGTATTTACCCTTTTGGTGCACCCATGTTATAGAAGCTTTACCAATGCAACCATTGAAGCTTTCTGTTCTATCGATTTATTCTTCAAATAGACTTGTTTAGGATGGGAAGAACGTAGCAACTCTACTTGGCGAATTTACCAAGTAGATATGTATGGTTTACTAAACATGGGAGAAGGGTTTTAACTTCTTTTGCGAGATTATTAGGGGAAATATGGACTCCAAAAGGGCCTCATAAAAAATGGATGAAGAAAGGATTACTTTTTCTAATCTCTAATCTCAAGTGGACCTAGAAGAAATTATGAGGTTAAAGAAGGTTTTATGCAAAACCGTAATGGGTAGTTTTTACCAAAAAGGAAAAAGAAACGAAGCATGGAATTTGGTTTTTATTGAATCTATGAGATGGCTTAACAAGATTGTGCTGAATCTAGTGGTAGGACTATGGGCCTATAAGCTAGGGCTCTTAGATTCAAATTCCACATGTATGAGCTTGAAAATGATACTTTAAAATTAAATTTTGACCAAAATGGGCTCTGCATATCAGTGCAAATTTGGGGTATTATCTCCTTCGCACATGTGAACTTTGGGGCTTCTTTACACATAATAAGCACTCCATGGTTTGTGCATATGGGCACCAACTTTTTGGAAATTAAAAATCAATTTTCTAGTTAAATTTTAAAAATCCCTCCATGAATTCTTAGGCCAATATCTACTTTTTTTTTTGGAATTTTAGATTGGAAAGATCATTGCATTTTTAAAATCCAAACTAGATTAATTGGCCCAAGGTGAAAAAGGGAGTGGATAAAACATGTATAATACCCCCTCTACCATTGGTCCATGTTGTGATCCACTAGTTTGTGAAAGTGATTAACTCCTAATGTGAATATATATTTTTATACATTATATAGATTCACCTAAAGATTATTTACATAATAGTCTGCTTATAGTACATCACAAAATACATTAGTTTTCTTTCATCTATTTGCCAAGCATAATGTAAACATATATTATTATGCATTATAGATTTACCTAAATATTATTTACATAATACTCTACTTAGTACATCACAAAGTGCATTAATATTCTTTCATCTATCTACTAAGCATAATGTGACTAGTAGCACACACACACCTTGTGTGATAAGTCAATGATCATGTGGCAAATAGATAATGAGAATCTATAAGTAAATAAATTTGAAACCATCTTATTATTATAATATTGTCTATAATATCTATTATACAATTCGAGAATACAGATCTCGAGCATATTCTTAGCCTTATAAGCTACAATAAATTGACCAAATGACAAATAAAGTCTATTTTCCATGACATACTCTCCTATTGAGAAGTAATTGTCCTCAATTGCCTAGTATACTTCTATTGAAAGAAATAGGAATTAGCATCAATACTTTGATACTATTATTGAGAAATCAACCACATGGTAAGTTTAATATCTCAAATATTAAATACAAACAATGTTGTGAAATATAAAAGAATTGGATAAATTAATAACTTTACAAAGAGTAAGATAAAAATATACAATAGGATCCAACTTGCTCTATGACAAAAGTCATGGTTTACCATTCTGTATGATAAAATATTGATTATACATTTGTCTACGTTTAGATCATATATGTAATTGAAAATAAAATACAAATAGCAATCAAATTATATAGTTTTAGATATGAAGAGGTTTCATGTAACTTAGTGTAATAGATGTAGAAAATTATGTGTGCCAAATTAGGATGTTTGGACATCACCATCACATCGCTAAAATGACTTTGAAAGCTCTTAATTCTAACTGTAGATGAAAAAAAAAACAACAAAGCTAAGTTTTTACCCTACTCTCCTATTTTATATTGTGCAATCCTATTGCTTTTGTAAAGAAAGTTAGGAAAGCTTTCGAAAAATGAACCACATAAAGAAAATAAGAAAGAATCCCATAAAGAAAGTTTATTTGAATAAAAGTATATCTTAAATATATTATTTTAATATTATTTATATTTAAAACATTTAATCAAATAATTTATAGTAAATCATGAGCCGAAAAATGAAACGTGACATGGTAGGCACCATTTCTACGTGGCATAAAAGTCCAATATTTGAACCTCCTTAAATTTATCAAAATTGAATTTTTGAAATAAGCAAACTACAAATTGCCCATTTTACCTCTTAAATAGAGCAATCAGCCCAATGGCTTTGAAATAAGGAAACGAATCCCAAATAGATAAGGGATGTCCATTTTTTTATCCAACCCTTTAAGAAAAGTGATGAAACATATATATACATAAAAAGACACTAGATATTTGGGCTTGAACTATCGGTAGGGTACATAGTGATCTGAGTTAAGGAGCGCATGTGATCCAACATGCTTGCTTGAGCTTGCTTTGATAGTTTTTCTCCAACCTTTGCATGATTCCATGCTTGTCTATATGCAAGAAAATATCAAATTGTGTGTGTGCTTGTTTCTATGTCTAGATGTTGGAAGAGAAGGAGGATCAATCCCCCATCTTTGAAGAACTATGTCACCCAATGATTGATGAAACTGATGGGTGCCCGCGACTCAAGGGAATAGACTATGGCATTCGATCATGCTGGAGGGCATAGAGGCATTTGCTAATCGTGATGGGACGTGCCTACCAATTGGAGCCATTTGTGTGTCTTTCTCTCCCCCACAAATCAACCAAATTATCTTATTGAGCCTCTCATTCCATGGTGAAGCGTATGGAAAGAGGATCTACTATTATTTGGAGGTTGGGGGGGAGAGAGAGAGAGAGAGAGAGAGAGAGAGAGAGAGAGAGAGAGAGAGAGAGAGAGAGAGAGAGAGAGAGAGAGAGAGAGAGAGAGAGAGAGAGAGAGAGAGAGAGAGAGAGAGAGAGAGAGAGAGAGAGAGAGAGAGAGAGAGAGGTTAGGCCTATGGTATTATTTGGGAATTAGGGCTTCTCTGCTTTGAATCAAGTATGGTGTTGGCATAGGAAGGGTTGTGTTTCATGGCTCTGAGCATGGCGATGATAAATGTAGGTTGTAGAAGCTCTTGTGTGTGTGTGTGTGTGTGTGTGTGTGTGTGTATCATTGTATGCCTTGCATTTTGAATTTTTTGTTTTTTGGAAATTTCGATACATTTTTTATGTTTTATCATTTCCTTTTTCCAAAAAGTTTGTTGGGATGGTGGTCAATGATATTGTGACAATGGACTATGAGCATGTCTTTCATGACATAGTTTTGAGAGCACACTGGTGGCAAAGAGGGGTGTGCAGAGAAGTTGTAGCTCAATTGCACACAAGATAGTGAAATATGCACTATATGTGCATAAATGTGCTTCTTCCATGAAAAATAAGAAGTATTGAAAAGTGTTGCTTAACATGCGTAGTATCAAACAGAGTGGGCATGCTTTGCAGATGTGCTTCTTCCATGAAAAATAAGAAGTATTCAAAAGTGTTGCTTAACATGTGTAGTATCAAATAGAGCGAGCGTGCTTTGCAGAAGAGTTATGTTTGGCTACAAAGATTTCTTGATACTTTTATGGGCCCCTGGAAATGCTTCCACTTGGCAGAAGTTAATCTATTGTTGGACACTAGCCAAGTTAATCTATTGTTGGACACTACCCATGGTGCGATGAAAAAATTTTGTGCCTTTTACAATGATGTAGAGAATGTTATGACCTCTACAATGTGACAATGAGTACTACAAGCCATTTGTTCAGTTACGTTGGAACAAGTTCCAATGCTTTGAAGAAAAGTTGGGGAATTTAAGTTGTTCTTGGGATAATTGATAGGTTTAATGGCAAAAATGAGTAGAAAGTTGCACGCCTTTGCCGGTAGATATTAGGAGGTCCTTGTTGGATAGTTGATGTTTTTCCCACAGTCTTTTTATTTGGGAGTCTGTTGTTGTGGTGTCATCTCTACCAAATTTGGGGATTTCATCTAGCAATGTTTTTTGCATCGGCAATCATCTTTGGGTTGTCATTTGGTTGGTGGAAAATGCTGTAAGAAGTTGAGAAGAATAGATGTTTAGTGTAGAAATAATAGTAATACCATGTCACACTGACATAGGTATAAAAGGGAGAGACATGTAAATTTTCACAGATTTTGGAAGCATTAATACATTACAGCCTCTTACCTCATTACCTTGCTCATAGGTTCTATGGCTTCTCACCTCTTCCTATCTTTCTCTCTCCTCATCAGTCTCTTTCTCTCTTTTACACTCTTTTTTCTCTCTTTGTACTTCAAATTTCTCTCTCCTCTTTCTCTCTCTCTAGTCCACTTCTTAACAAGTGGTATCAGAGCATTGGTATTTGATTCATTTTTCTTATCTTTTCTTCATATTGAGTCAATTTTTATCTCATAAAAACCAATTTCAAACTAGTACTACATGTACAAGACATGGACAATGACTAGCAGTGGCTTGCAGGATATCTACAGCTAGAAGAAGGCTAAATTTGGAGATCTTTGAAGATGGAAGGGACAAATATGGTGGTGGATGGACAAAATAGTAGGTTGTCATCAAAATTTCATGCAATTTTGAAGGTAAGGAAAATAAACTATGGTTACTTTTCAAGGGAGGTTTCTCTTTCCCCTTTTCTCAAGCTCTTGTCAAGCTTCCATGGAGTTTTTAGTAGAGATCTTCTTGTAGCTCCCAGATCATGAAGTTTTACTGTCATTTTATGCTTGAATCTTCCTCTACTCTTCATCCTCAATAGGAGGAGTACCAAGCTGCATCACAACTCACTGTTTCCTGCTATAAACAACCTAAAAAATTGTGGCACAATTTTCGGCCCCTCTTCCCATTCATTTTGCCAAATTTCAATTCTCTTGCATTTCATGTAAAGAGATAAATGAAAATTTTAGTAATGCATATAATGCTAATTGATTAGAGAAATATGCCACTACCATGTTGATATTCCCACTGAGGAAAAAGGTGGATACGGAGGGCGATAATGAGACAAAAGGGAGGTGAACCTCCCTCACTATTAAAGATTCCGAAGGGGTGTAACCAACCAACCAACCCGAGGGAAACTTTGCCCATCTCCTGGTGATTTGGATCCCATGTAGGGAGCTTGTCCTACCAATTTATCCCTCACATAGGTACAATGAGTGAATAATTAAAGATTGAAGCACTTTCAAAGACTCAAGTACCTTCAAGATCAAAACAGGGTAAAACAAGGGATTTACAGGACACTGTAGGGTATATATAGGTCATCATAGGTACCATCTTCATTATTGAAGTATAGGTGTAGGTACTATAGGGTGCCTATAGGTTTTAGCAAGCATCCTATAGGGTTTGGTAGCCATTAAGCACTACCATTTTTCTCTTACATGTGGAAATATGGTACTTACATGTTAAAAATGAGTGCATGCCTAGACATTTCAGTCTCATAGATTTAATTGCATAACTTTCTGTCTTAAACTTGTTATGACGTGCTATAGCTCATCTTGAAGAAGTATCATTAAATTTAATTTGAATCAAACATTTTTGAAATCAGAGTTTTTTGGCTCAAGTTATAACCAATTTTTTGATAGGGGATACTGGAGGATTGCACTACTATGGCAAGTCATAAGGGAAAGAGTAAGGCCCGGGATGAGTATGCACAAAAAATTAGAGATTTTATGATGGATAATACACCTCAAGAGGGCCTTGAAGAGTCTCAAATGAAAGGTAAAATTAGTGCACTCAATACTACCATCTATGAACATGAGAATAGATATGCTCAAAGGCATATGGAGTTGTTATCTAGAGTGGAGCAGATGGTATTGTCTACTAATCAAACAAAGTCTTCCATTGAGAAGTTGGTGGATTCCGCTACCCAAATGAAGGCTTCAATTGATAAATTAGTAGAATCCGATGCTCAAATAATGGTTCTATTCTCCCAATGGATGCAATGCAAATGGGAACCAAGGAAGCAAAGGAGAAAGCTCATTCAAACAGTGAACCTTCAATCCCACTTTAGCTACCTAACCAAAATGGTCAAGGTCATGGTATCATTGAAAAAAGGGGTATTCCCAATAGTCAATATGAAGTATATGAGACTTCACAAAGGCATGATGGCAGTTTGAATGGTGCTAATTTCTAAGCTTATGGGTTGAATTCCCAACTTCCTAGAGGTCCTCTACCAACGAGAAGGTTACATGCTAGTCCTTAGCCACCTATTGGGAGAGTACCATTTCATTTTGAAGGTCCAATGTCTAATAACCATGAGCAGTCTATTTTGGGACAATAACCCTTTCATGAAAGAGAGCTAAAGGATAACATCATTTTGGCAAAGTATAATAGGCAATCATCTTCATCATTCGATCTAGAGGAATGGATTCCAAAATTGGAATCTTACTTTGATGTATTCCCTAGAATTGATGATATGAAGATTCACTTTGCATCTTTACATTTGGAGGGATTTGCACATACTTGGTGGAGATACATTCAGAAAGAGAACATACTTGTAGAGAATTGGGATACATTCAAGACACTTATGGCTAAGGTCTTTTTCTCTCCTCTTAAAAAAGAAAAATTAGCAGGGAGGCCTAATTGTACATGGTTATACAAACCAATTCCTCAACCTTATCATGTATGTAGAGAGCATTAGTGTGATGAATCTAAACTCCATAAGTATGTGTATGGTTTAGAACCTTGTTTATCAGCAGAGCTGATGTTATGGTGTAAAATCCTACCAATATTTTCAAAGCTATTGAACTTGTGAAGCATTATGGAAGGAAGTCTAAAAGGGAATCTTCATTTAAGCCTTGTTATGGATAGCCTAGGACTATTTTGAAATAAGGACAAGTTGGCAATGTTTATGGCAGCAATCATGTACCAAGTGGGAGCTTAATCGTGCCAACTTATCTATCGTTCAATGCTTCAAAACCTCAAAGCAATTTCATGACATCAAATAATCCAAGAGTGGATATTAAACAAGGGGACATCAAGTCTAAATCTATTTTAGCCAATATGAATCCAAAGTCTATTCCTATGAACCTCTACAAAGAAAGAAAGAAAAAAGGCTTATGCTTCAAATGTGGGGAAAAGTATACAGTTGATCATGCCATAAAGTGTGTACACAAAAATGCAAAAGCCATAGTTCATAGTATGTTAGTCTTTGAGAATTTTGAAGATGAGATTGATGAGGTCAATGCATTTGTACCTATTGCGGAAAATGAGGATATTGAGGAAGAAATTGGGCAAGAACATTTTTATGACCATGTCAACACTTTTCCTTTTGATCTTGGTGGTAGCGTTCCTTTCAATTTGGGAGGAACTCATGATGAGCCAATTGCTGCCACTAATTGTTCCATTTTCATGGATGTTTGGACATGTTCTAAGATCCCTAATATACTTTGTATGAAGGGTAATATTCATGGAAAGGATGTGTTTATCCTGATAGATAGTGGTAGTACACACAATTTTGTGAATAAGTCCATTATGGATAAGCTAAATTGTCTTTCCATTGACTTACAACAGCCCATAAGAGTTTAAGTAGCCAATGACGAAGAAGAAATCAACACTCAAATATGCCCATAGGTTTCTTTACAGCTGGTTGAAAATTATGAAGCAAAAGTAAACTTGACAACCTTGGAAATGGGGCCCATAGATATTGTACTTGGGTGTGATTGGTTGATGACGTTGGGCAAAATTACTATGGATTTCTCACAACTATGTATGGACTTTACCCTTGATGGAACTTGGGCAAGCCCTTGGTAACGTCCCACACTTGAGGACCCGGTTCGTGCGTCATTGGAGGTGCGGTGCAAGTCTTAGGGTGACAGGTCTGAAAGTCCTGCCCTTGATGTGCCCTAAGTGTGAAGTGGGGAGGGGGCTAGGGAAAACCCTAGGTGCAGTGACTATGGTGCATTTCTCTTTTTTTTTTCTTTTTCTCCTCTTCTTCTTTTTTGTTCTTATTCTCTTTCTTTTATTTTTATTTTTTGAAATGATAAATAGGCCTAATTGTCTTCATCGGAATGAGGAGGGGAAGGGGGTCGGATAGATTTACTAAAAAACTGGCGACTTTGCATGTAATCTTTTAGATTCATACGGACATGAAGCGAAGTGGTGGAGAGGAAAGGGTGATTGCACCTAGTGAATTGGCTGTCGTTCATATCCTCTAGGAGGGCTAGGCAAAAAGAGGGAAGGAGACTAGCCCTCATCATAAGACAAGCCATGGCGTGGTTGTCTATAGCGTTAGGATCAAAGAATAGGGGAGGTAGACCGCGCTCTTGTGGAGTCAGGTCCTGCTTAAGAAGTAGCCTAAGTAACCTAAGATAATTACAAGTTGTTACAAAAGCAGGGTCAGGACATGAGGAGAAATCCGCAAGGAAGCACGTCATAGACTCATCTAGGCTTTCGGCGGTAAAAAGAACGGCATGCTCGAAGGATACTACAGTTGAATTATAAATAATAGGGAAGTCGTACCGCCCATGGAGGGTGGCATCAAAATCTACCCCTACCCTTCGAGGGTATGCCATGTAGGTAGGGTTGTTCCGCTCGAATGGCAGGGTGTTACAAAACGCCATCCAGGCGAGCATGCTGATGTCGTATACTCGCCTCCTTCACTGGGGTTGGCTTTTGTAGCCTTGTACAGTGTGTGGGACTTCAAAAACTTTATTTTGCCAGTAGTCGGCCGCTTCTGTGCCCCAAGAGGTCAGGGTCTTTTCTCGCTCTTCTAGCCATTTTTGCCCCCACCGACTGCGATTACCTCGTCCATCACCTTGAGCGGCAGGACCCTCCGCAGACTATTGGGTAGGAGGAAACTAAAGGGGAATGGATCCTTTCCTAGTTCCTGTATTTCCCACAACACCAGTTCTGCGTGGAATCCTGCAGGAAGATCATCAGGGCACGGTGGGAGAGGTGCGGATGGTAGCACAGCAGGCCTGGCTTTCAGCTTTTTCCTGGCTTCCTTCACCAACTTTTTACATTTTTCCCTAGAGGCGGCTTTTCTTTCCGCAGATGGGTCCTCTTGTGGTGGTTCTTGAGACTACGACGAGGGGGGTTGGGGGACTACATCCTCCCTGAATCGATTCATATCGATTTCCAGTTCTGCTTCCTCCCCCTGCTGTTCTTGCGTGTGTTGCTTCTTCCTCGAATCCGAGGGCGTCGATCTCCTGGGGGGTTAGGCCAGCCAGCAATAGGTATTTTCGTTGCTCACCCAAGCTCAGCTTAACCTCCACAGGTAAGGGTGGCATCTGCAATCCAGCGTGTGTAGGGCTCTTCGCGCCATGCCGAGCTTTCTCTGCATCACCTCCAATGAGTCTCCTTGCGCTGCGTGGGTGGCATCTAGGATGGTGTAGAGGAAGGCTTTCTATTGAGTGAAGGCCACTTGGGCTGCTTCTGCCTTGCTCTCTACGATGATTTTGTTGAGATTCAACAATCACACTCACTAACAGCCTCTTTGTATGGAGCTTCAGGGCCAAGGACATGCAGGCTTACCTATCCCATATGCACAGTGGTGCCTACTGCAGTTTCCTACTTTCCTATAAAGCATTGTACTTGCTTCCTTTTCTTAATGCAATGATAGTACTCTTTTCTTTTCAACAAAGTGTCAGTGTCATTGTCCACACACACAAGATTGTGTTTATGAGTCCAAGTCTTAATCTTGGAACCTAATTCACTTGTGTAACAAACAGTGTCTTTGTCTTCTCCATCATGAGTCCACTCTTCTCCTTCCATCCACCATAACTCACTGCCATGTCCTAGATCCTGCATCTTTCACATGGTATCAGAGCACAGACGGGCATGGCACTACTCCTTCAGCTCCATTTCACTTTCATCTAGAGTTCAGTCTAGCTCAAGACTTCATCTTCTACTCTTTTTTCTCATTGCCCTGTTTGGCACAACCATAGCCAAACCTGCACCTACCTGCCTTTGAGCTCTTAGATCTCTTGAATCAGGCAATATCTCCCCAAGCTCTCTTCTAGAGGATTGTTCCTAAACTCCTTGAGCTTCCCTCTGTTGCATAACAATCCAACATTGGGCTTATATAGCTCCAGCATTATCATTCTTCTGTGTTTCTATCCTGTGGCCACCATAGCCAGCCTGGACATACCTCTGATAGAGGGCTGAGATCTCCCTCTACAGGTCAAATCAGCCTATAACCTCTTCTCGAAAGATGTTCCCCAACATTAGACGCAACTCCCTATTACATTAACTGATGACATTGTTGCTCTCTGGCCCCGGCATTACAGAAATCGATTGCACCTGTCCTGATCTGCACCGATTCTGATCGAGTGCTCTGTGTGCACTGTACTGCCCGCAATCTGGTCGATCTCATGGGGTTTTGATAGCCCTTGACATAAGCTTCCTATACATGTAAATTTTTTTGAAAATGATCAAGTACTGAGGTCACAGCAGCTGAAAAACCAGGCCCCTATCTCAGAAACCCTAATTCCACCATAGCCAAAATCTCCCAAGCTCATTTTTTCTCTCATTTTCTCACTCGTGACACTAAACCAAGCTAAAGCCCACTCTAATCCACTGTCCTAGCACCAAATCAAGGAGGGGAAGGACCTGAGAAGATTGAAGAAGGACCGAACGACCCCGAACAAGAAGATTCAAGCTCAACATCAACACAGACATAGTGTGTTTTCACACTGTCATTACCTGTGTCTCTTGACACATTGTAATCTGCTCTTCTACTGATAAAATCTCAAAATCTTGGTACTGATTTGCTGCTGATCTTGCAATCTCAACATGGAAAAAGACTCTCCAAATGCTCAATTCAAAGGAGTCGGGTTTCACACCTGGCAAACCCGCATCAAGCTCATTCTGATGAAGAAGGGTCTTTGGGCCATCACAAATGGAAAAGAGAAGAAACCTCGGGATGCGGACCTTGCAGTTACTTGGCAGAAGAATGATGACAAGGCACAAGCCATCATTAAACTGGAATTGGATGATAGCTACATCCATCATGTGGATGCTTGTGACACGTCCCATAACACTTGGGACAAATTGGATACCTTATTTGGTGCACAGTCAAAGTCGTCTAAGTATGGTCTATTAATTGAATTTTTCCGACTTGATATGAAGCCTCATACATCCATGGCATCCCATCTGAACTACATGGAAAGCCTGCTACTCAACTTGCAGGGATAAAGCTAAAAATGGATGAAGATGTTTGTATTGGTGTCTTGTTAAAAAGTTTGCCTCCTGCTTATGATAATGTATCAACCACTCTAACCAATATGTCTGATCCTCAACTTGTTGACATTAAAGCCTCTCTGCTAGAGGAAGAAAAGAAACTTAAAAGCAAAGAAGAGCCTAGCACTTCAAAGGATGAACAAATGTTATATGTAAACAACAGATACAAAGGTAAAAAGGAACCGCTCTTCTGTGACTTCTGCAAAAGGACCGGACACACTGAGAAGTTCTGTCATGCTAGAAAGAGGTCTCAAAAGGCCTATCTTGCAGCTGTGAAAGAAGAAGAAGACCATGGACCAAAAGATGAAGAAGAAGATGAAGATGAAGACCACCAGGATCGGAAGGACAAGACTCATTAGTCCTTCTACTCTCATTACTCTAATAAACTGTTTTAAAAGCCTTGTATTTCCTTGCCCTAATGCTTCTTGCCATAAGCTTTGTAAACTCCTCATGTAACTTGGCACTATAGTCCCTGTACACTTTGTGAGGTCCCTGTTATAGCCTCTGGATGTCCATCATGTTTTGGTGCCCACACTTAGCCTTTTCTGTGATAGCCTCTGGTGTCTACCATGTTTGTGGTGTGCCCACACTTTGTAGGTGGTTCTCATTACAGCCTCTACACACTTTGTGCCTTTCTAGTTGTGATTGAGGAGGGATGTTGAGATTCAGCAATCACACTCACTAACAGCCTCTTTGTACTTTGTGCCTTTCTAGTTGTGATTGAGGAGGGGTGTTGAGATTCAGCAATCACACTCACTAACAGCCTCTTTGTATGGAGCTTCAGGGCCAAGGACATGCAGGCTTACCTATCCCATATGCACAGTGGTGCCTACTGCAGTTTCCTACTTTCCTATAAAGCATTGTACTTGCTTCCTTTTCTTAATGCAATGATAGTACTCTTTTCTTTTCAACAAAGTGTCAGTGTCATTGTCCACGTACACAAGATTGTGTTTATGAGTCCAAGTCTTAATCTTGGAACCTAATTCACTTGTGTAACAAACAATGTCTTTGTCTTCTCCATCATGAGTCCACTCTTCTCCTTCCATCCACCATAACTCACTGCCATGTCCTAGATCCGCATCTTTCACAGATTTTCTCCTTCTCTGCCAGAGCAAGGCACCGCGCTAGTGTCTTCACCCTCTTTTCATTGTGCGCAGCCCACTCGTCTGCTCTTTTGTTCATCACTTCCAAGCTCTCTCCTTGCTTTAGGGTTAGCATCATGAGTTTCTGCTCATAGTCTTCCAATTCCCTGACTAGCCTCTCTTGCTCTCCTTTTTCAGAGGTTAGCTGGTCTGTCAGGCGTTTGATTTCCTCCTGATGTTCCTCCATGCCCTGTTTTCTTTCTTCGTTCCTGGCATTCAGCTCAGCCACAAGTGCATCAATCTGAGCAGATTTTGCAGCAAGCTCCCGGTACTGCACTATTAGGAGCTTGTGCTCTCTTTGCATTTTTACTAGCTCCTGTGTCTCGTTTTCGAGATGCTGCCTCCAGTGCTCCTCCTTCTCATCCTTAGCCTTCATTTCTTGTCTGAGATCTGCGATCTCCCTCTGCTGCAAGGCTATCATTCTTGTTTTATCCATTTGGAAGGCGGCCACTGATTCCTTCTCGGCTGCCAACTCAGCCACGGCTATCTTGTGTTCTTCCTTAGCTTTCTCCAATTGGGAGAGTAGCTCGGAGATGTATTCATCGTAATAAGTCGATGGCGTCATCATTGTGTGGATGGGCGAGGTTGAGGCTTCGACTTTCTGCTTTTTGGGCTCTTGCATGGATTCCGCATCTGTAGCTAGCCTCTTCTGTCCTGTGGCTATGGTTTCTGTGCTCTATCCCTGGCCCATCTCTTTGTTGATGAAATACTGCATCCACGCCACGAAGTTTGACACATCTGCACTAGTCGGGATGCTGGGGGTGATGGTGGTGGGTTCAGCAGAAGGCACCAGGAGGGTAGGAATTGGATGGATTGGGGCCTTGCCCTTGCCCTCAGGGACTGGAGGTGGCACAAACTCTGGCACCTACATGCTAGACCCTGGCCCCTCTTCTCTACGCAGGCTCAAGCTCCTCAACTCATTTGCTCTGCTCTGTTGCTCGATGGATCGGCGCGGGTGGCTTCCACCAGGTCCTCTTCCTCCTTCCTTCGTAGCTCTTCCTCTTCCTCATCCGTTTTTCTCTTCCTTTCCTCCTCCGCTTTTCTCTGCTCTTCCTTCTTTTTCCCTTTTTGTTCTTTTTCCCTCTTGTTCTTCTCTTCTGCTTCTTGTTTCGACGCCTCCTTTGCTTTCTTAATTCCTCTTTTTCCTTCTCCTCCTCCTGTCTCTTCGTCCTCTCTCTCTCCTTTGCTTCTTTTAGGGACTCTTTCTTCGCCCTTTCCAAGTCTTCTCTCTCCTTCTTTCTGCCTTCGTCATCCTCCTTCTTCCTCTGCGCGTCTTCTTCTTGGTTTTCCTGATTGTCTTTTTGCTAGTTTGTCCTTCCCCTTCTTCTTCTGTTTCAGTTCTGTCGGTGGACCTATCTTTGTCCTGGTGAGGAGGTGGCCTCTCTGGCGTTTCTCCTTCTCCCTCTTCCGCCCCCTATGCTTCCTTCACTGCCTCCTAGATGAGTGCAGTCAAGACTCCTCCATACCCGATGAAGGAGGCTTTGGACGAGACTTTCTTTCTTTCCATAACTTTAGAAGCCAGAGATTCTCCTCCTACTGGTACACTTCCTAGGGCTAGCGCTTTGGCCGCTTGATCAATCGTTTTCCACACATACCCATTCCAATCTACTTCGTCTAGGGTATGGGCTGCTATATTCTCCAGCACTGGTACGCTAGTTCGATGCATCAAGGAATTGTAATGCTGGCTGGAGAAGAGCACATGTACGAACTTGGCCTGCAACCTGGCTTTTATGTCAGGGATGTCCTGGATGCTTATGCCGTCATTTGTGAGCACCTCTTCCTTCTTCATTTTCAGCATGGCATAAACATCCCTTTTTTGTTTCCTTTCAGTCTTTGGTACCAATCCCAAAGCCTTCTCCACCAAGGCTGGATCCAACCGAACTTGTATCTGCTTTGCACCTTCTCCTCTGCCCACTGTTACAATACCACTTTCTTGGTCTGGGTTGTATGTTCTTAGAAACTCCATGCACTTTAGGTGGTCTGGCTCTTGCGAGAATTTTTCAATATACTTTGTGAGGTTGCATTGTTCCACCACCCTCCTGCCTGCTTCCTCCTTGGCCACCATGACTTCTATGTTGTGGATGGTTCGGAACTTGAGCTGGCTGAAGGCACGGTTCTCTAGATGGATGCGGTATTGCTCTCTTTCCTCGTCTGTGAACGGGAGTCGATGGGTGCGGTCTTGCTACGACATTTTATGCTCCTACCATAATTCGTAACTTTCATTAGTATTTTCCACATATCAATTCGCTGATTGCGTGAGAATAAAAACTCTTGAATGAATTTCTTAGGAAGCCATTTTTTCATACTACATGCTTATGCTTTTCACTACCTTTACTTTAGTGTGTCCCTTTTGATTCATTTCCCATCTGATTCCTTTCACCTTCACCATACCCCCTCCCCTTCCATCTTGAAAAGAACCCTTCCTAGGATTGGGGGTTAAAAGGTTAGGGGCTTTCGGCATGTTGGGGTAGGAGTTACTTGTGAAGGAGCCAAGTGTAGGAATTTGGATTGTATTCCAGTTGAGTTGCACGGTCCAGATCAAAGGGTCAAATTCCTACGTGTGTGATGTATGTGAGGACATCTGTGAGGAAGTCACCAGAGTCGACCCGACTCGCGATGTGGAGCTCTTCCTCTGTTAAGAGACGGTCAAGGTAGGGATGCCCCTTGATATGCTCGTCCATGGGTTGGCCCCGAAGAGTGGTTAACACTCTATACGAGGTAGGTGCGACGTAAGTGGGATCATACTCTGCCGTTTTGATGGCTCGGCGTTGGTCATTATGCGACATCTGTCAACTTCCCATTGCAACCTAAGAGCGTACCACTGCCTCAAGAAAGGTGATCCAGTGTCAACAAGGTGGGATAACCTTGTGATCTCTTGGTCAGTGATAGCAGAAGTGGTCCGTGGACGTATGACGTGATGAGACGTTGTTTAATGGCTTGCTCTTTGGAGATCTCGCTACTGAGCAACTCAGCAGAGAGAGAGAGAAGCTTTTGCAAATGCGAATTCAAAAGTCTCCCAAGAGCAAGGCATATTGCGCACTTCCGTTGCAAAGGATTCTTCTAATAGACCCAAGTCCAAGCGGTCGTAGCTAAGGGCTAGCGATACGAAGGTGGCATTGAGTCGTTTAATGCATTCCACTATGTCATCCCCGGTGTCCTCCGCAAGGTCAGCGGGGCTAGCGTCAGAAAGGATTTTCGTTCGTAGGAGGGTGTAAGGCCAACAGGTGGTTGAGGTTCGGCAGAACAAGCATTTTTGACAACGAAGATGGGCGGTTGGAAGTTTCCTTGAGCTTGCGGTTGGGTTGCTTGGAACATGGGTGGATTAGGGTCAGCCTTAACAGATGGACTGCTATATTCAGCTTTGCTTTGGGGAGTCGGATTGACTTGGTCGGGTGATGGCTCCTATGACAGTGGCTGTTGCTTGGGCCGATAGGTTTGTGTGACTCTCTTGGGCCGAAGCGTAGACGAGTCGGATGGTTGGGGCTCTGGAGAGCACTGCGGCCTATGGTTTCGCTGTGTTGAGGGACATGGGCTGATCAAGCTTGGGGGTGGCGTACGACTAGTGCCTTTGGCCATGGGGGCTTTAGGGATCCACAGTGAGGTATTTCCCTCATAGTAGCCTTGCGCATGCAAGAGGGATTTAGGGACCCATCTTTGCTTGATCATGCGGCTCTTCTTGTGATTGCTTCTTGGCCTCCTAGGTTTAGAGTGCTGGGTCTTATGAGGATAGGTGCGTCTAGTCCTAGGCGGTTGTCACGGCTATTTAGGCACCCACTGGAGGCGAGGCTGTGGGGCCTTTGCTTTGGTCGCTGTGGGGCTGCAGTTTATGGAAGTCGGGGAGCAACAGCTATGCTACCCCCTCTGTAGTCTTGCCTACGGATGTTTCTACTAGTGGCTTTGTGGACGGTGATGGTGTCGCGCAGCCCTTTGCTGAAAGCTATGACAATGCGCATGTTGCCTATTGCTAGGTGGATGCGCTGTGACTCATAATCAACATTGCAGTGAGTCTGGCTTTTGAAGGTTCACCCCAGCAGCAGTGACTCCGTGCTTGCGTCCGTAGCACTTGGCAACACGTAAAAAAGCATTGGAACAGTCTCAGACTCGATGGAAGCGGCGACTTTGCACTTGCCAAGAAGTGCGTATGATTGAGCTCTATATGGGTTTAACTCGGCAGTTGTGGGTCGAAGTAATGGTTTGCCAAGTTGGATCCAATGATTGTGGGTTAAGACATTGAAGTCAGCTCCCTCGTCGATCAAGCCGTTGAAAGTGTATGTTTGCTTGGCAGTGACCCTGACACGGAGATAAGCGGGTTCTACGGCTTCCTCATCATCTTCGTTGATTTCAGTGATTGTAGCTACTCATACGTTGACCGGTGGTCCTAACATTGGTGGCTCATGCAAAGGATGCGTGGGAGGGAAGTACTTCTTGACATGATTGCCATTGAAGAAGCCTATTCCTTCATCATCTAGGATCTCAAGCTCGACATTGCTGGTTCGGTTGATTGCACGAACCTTGAAGGGTCCGAGACCTCTGAATTTCATTTTTTGCTTATGCCCTTTCACCGAGTAAAGGAGCACTAAGTCACCTTGTTCAAACTTGCACTGCTTGACATGCTTGTCAAACCAGCTCTTGCATCAGGCTTTCTCATAGATAAGCGCGTGGGTGGCTAGAAGACGAGTTTCTGATAGGCGTTCTAGCTCGACCAAGCGTTGCGTCCATTGTTGAGATGACAAGCTCAACACATGTGGGCATTGATGATGGACCGCCTGGTTAGATAGGTCCACACGTCTACACTTAGCATGTCGGTGGTCATTATGACTCTCACATGGCCACTGACTCATTACTTATTATATTTAGGTTGTTACACCTATTTACAGCTGGCATAGTTATAACGCCAGTCGACTAGTGTAGTTGGTTATGCATTGTTTGACTTAGTAGACCACTTTTCTTTATGTTGTATCTTATCTATACTTTGTGTACATTGTAAAGTGGGTAGAAGAAGAAGAAGAAATCAGCAAGAAAACGTTTTGGCCTCCATCTCTCTTCTTGTCTCTTGAGTCAGGTTCTCCTTGTGCATTCTGTGTGTGTTCGGCGCAACATCTTGAGCAAGTCCCTCCAGCACGCGATTCTTGACATGGTATCAGAGCCGCGCCACTGAGAGAGGCTGATTTCAAAGGTTGAAGCGAAGGAGAAGGAGCAAGATTCGAGCAAGAAAGCCACGAGTAAGAAGCTCTCCCATCCTTCCACTCTTTCTCTTGGATAGTGCTTGTGGAGGCACCAGAAGCAGGGCAGAGCAAAAATCTCAGATTACAGTGAGATTTGGTGTGCACCAAGAGCGCTATGTATTCTGCATATATGCCCTTTAGGGCTTTATCGCAGTTATTTTGGGCATCTGAGGCCATTTCAGGGCCCGTTTTAGAGCCGCAAGGTTGCGGGCAGCAGTTTTAGGATACATTGTGATTTCGGTTGTTTTGACCGAAAGTGGGTGCGTAGGTTACAGATTTCAGATCTGTAAGTTCAAAGGTGTTTACCAGCGAGTAAACACAAGGTTTATCTGCAAACTGGTTTTGCAGATTTCATGTATTGTTGAGCAGACAATGAAAAAGGCTGTCTGGTGTATTACTGTGTACTGCAGGTCGAGGGTTGCAGAAGATTTGCTTGCTATTGGTATTAATTTTGTGATAATGGCAGAGAACAGTGGAAGCCCCATCATTGAGAATCTCGACAAGAACAACTACCCTTCATGGAAGTTCCGTGTCACGAACTTCCTTATTGGAAAAGGCCTCTATGAGTTTGTTTCAGGTGAAGAAAAGGAGCCGGAGGTGAGCGATCCTCCAACTGCAGAAGAGACAAAGGCACGAAAGGAATGGAATGCAAAAGACAAGAAGGTCATGTATTGGCTATCTGCAGTAATTGACAATAATATGCTGGGACATATTAGAAATGCAGAGAATTCATATGCAGCTTGGACCATACTTGAAAGTATGTTTTCTGTAAATACAAAGGCACAAAAGATTCAACTCAAGCAAGAGTTGAATACATTGAAGAAAGGGAAGATGTCTATCAATGAGTATGCACTGAAGGTAAGGAGCATTGCAGATGCCTTGGCAGCGATTGATGCAATGCCCGATGATGATGATTTGGTGTCGTCAACCTTGGGTGGACTTAACAATGAAAAGGCTTGGAAGTCTTTTGTAACTTCCGTATATGTTAGAAAGCCATTTCCAGATTTCGATAAGTTGGTCTCCCTTATGATCACTGAAGAGATCAACATGCAGAGTGAGACATCTGAAAGAAGTTGTGAACAGGTCCAAGCTTTCTACTCCAATTCACAAAGGGGACGTGGCAGATTCTCTTCAAGAGGCCGTGGTAGTGACAACCAGCAAAACAGATTGAATCAGTAATTTGACAATATGCAGGTTTCAGGAGGTCGTGGTAACTTTAGAGGCAGGGGGAGCTTTAGAGAAAGAGGCGAATGGCAGAACAGAGGCTCTAACAGCTCTGGTATTGTGTGTCATTACTGTGGCAAAACAGGTCATATTGCAGCCCAATGTTATGCTAAGAAAGATGATATTCGCAGTGGTAAGTTGCAGCAAGGAAACTATGCATCATCTTCACGACAAAATGAAGACAAAAATGAACGTCTGTTTGTTATGCAGCATATGCTGAATATTGTTACAGGAAAGGGAACACATGATGATATTTGGTATGTTGATTCAGGTGCATCCAATCATATGACCAGCCATGCAGAATGGTTTGGAGAGATGCAGGATTTGCAAAATGCAGGTTATGTGCAGACGGGTAATGATTCATGCCACCCAATTTCACACATTGGAAAAGTTCCCTTGTCCCTGCATGATGGTAAGACAAAGAGTCTTTCAGATGTATTACATGTGCCATCTATTACAAAGAGCTTGGTGTCAGTCGGTCAAATGGTAGAGCAAGGGCTGCAAGTTAGATTTAATGCAAAGGGTTGCTTTGTAGAAGACTTCAATGACAAGTGCAAGTTGGTAGCAAAGGGAAGTAGAGTTGGACGTATGTTTACTTTGGATGCTGGAATTCCTACTATGAATGCTGCTATGTATGCTAAAGAAAAAGGTGTTGTTGCAGATATTGAAATTTGGCACAAATGCATTGGACATGCAAATGTACAAAGGCTGAAATTAATGCAGTCCAAAGGGTTGGTTACAGGTTTGCCTACATTTAGAGTTGCAAAATTTCATAAGGTATACGAAGCATGTCAGTTTGGTAAGCAAGAAAGACAACCCTTTTCACATGACAGAGATGTAAGCAGAAATATCCTTGATGTTGTGCATACAGACATTTGGGGGCCTACACAAAATGTATCTCTTGGAGGCAGTTCATACTTTATCACATTCATTGATGATTGTTCTAGAAAGCTGTGGGTATATTTTATGAAGGAAAAGAGTGAAGCGTTTGAGCACTTTAAAACTTTCAAGGCTGCAGTTGAAAGAGAAACAGGCTTGAAAGTAAAGTGCTTGAGGTTAGATGGAGGGGGAGAGTACCTCTCGAATGAGTTCAGTGATTTTCTGAGGTCTCATAGGATAAAGAGACAATTCACATGCAGGTATACCCCACAACAAAATGGGGTTGCAGAAAGGAAAAACAGGCATATTGCAAAAGTTGCACGTGCCTTGGCTGAAAAGAATATGCCTAAGCATTTTTGGTCTGAGGCTATTCATACTGCTGTTTATATTATAAACAGAACTCCCACAGCTGCAGTTCATGGTATGACTCCTGAAGAATGCTTTACTGGCAAGAAGCCTGATGTATCACACTTGAAAGTGTTTGGCTGCATTGCGTATGTTCATGTGCCAGATGAGTTGCGGAAGAAACTGGATCCAAAGGCTGAAAAGTGTGTCTTTATTGGATACTCTTTAGAGCAGAAAGGGTATCGCTGTTATAACCCTGTCACATGTAAGTTCAGAGTGAGTAGGGATGTCATCTTTGATGAAATGAGCAGTTGGTATGCATCTAGTGGTGATGCATTGGATGATTGTGATGATCATGACACTCATGTACAGGCTGAAAAGCAAAAATCACGGACTCTTAGTGGACCAGAGACATCATCTGGTAGTCCTCGGTCTGGGAGACTAAAGAGTACCTCTACATCTTCAGGTGCATCTAGTAGCACTACATGTAAAGATAAAGGAAAGAATAAAGTGTCAGAAGGCATTGATGCAGTTCTTGATGGAGACTCCAGTGGCTCAGAGAGCTTAGATGATGAGCTTGGTATTCCTTCTGTTAAGACACCAGGTGTACAGAGAGCTCATAATAATGTAAAGGCTCCATTCAGTGATCCGGTGGTACGCAGATCTAGCAGGGTCAGATACCCTATTAAAAGGTTTGGTTTTGAAGGTTATGCAGCTCACCATTATGCTTATATGGTGAAACTAGTTGAGGATGTTGAGCCCACATGTTTTGAGGAGGTTGTTGGTCATGCTCATTGGGATGCAGCAATGGATGAGGAGATGGCTGCATTAGAGGCCAATAAGACTTGGGATCTAGTATCATTGCTGAAGGGAAAGAAAGCTATTGGATGTAAGTGGGTTTATAAGATTAAGCACAATGCAGATGGTTCTATTAGCAGGTACAAAGCTAGGCTGGTTGCAAAAGGCTATGCCCAGACATATGGCATAGATTATGATGAAACCTTCAGTCCAGTTGCTAGGATGGCAACTCTCAGATGTGTGATTGCTTTGGCAGCAGCCAAAGGTTGGAGGTTGTAGCAAATGGACGTGAAGAATGCCTTCTTGCATGGTGATTTGCAGGAAGAAGTGTATATGGATCAGCCAGCAGGTTATGAAGATTTAGGGCATCCCACTTATGTGTGCAGGTTGAAGAAGGCACTCTATGGGCTCAAGCAAGCACCTAGAACATGGTCTGACAAGATCAGAGAGTATCTTGTCAATATTGGCTTCTATGTTTCTGATGCTGATCACTCACTTTGTGTGAGAAATGGAGATGCAGGTTTGGTCATCATAGTCATCTATGTGGATGACTTGATTATTACAGGTGATAGTGATAGTGGGATTGCTGAAGTCAAGGACTTTTTGAAGAAGAAGTTTGAGATGAAGGATTTAGGTGAGCTAAGGTACTTCCTTGGCATTGAGGTGATTAGATGTGATGATGGTATATGGCTGTCCCAAAGACAGTATGGCTTGGATATGTTTTCCAAGTATAGTATGACAGCATGCAAACCACTTTCAGTCCCGTTGGAGCAGAATGTAAAGTTGAGTGCTGATGTTGGGGATGAGATAGAAGACCCTACTATGTTCAGGAGGATAGTGGGGAGTTTGATCTACATGACCATTACAAGGCCAGACTTGAGCTACGCTATTGGTCTTGTGAGTCAGTTTATGCAAGTACCTAGAAAGCCACATTTAGATGCAGTCAGATGCATATTGAGATATGTGAAGTCCACATTACATTATGGACTTTTCTATGAAGTAGGTACAGATGTACAGGTGTTTGGATACACAGATGTAGATTTGGCTAGTAGTATGTTTGATAAAAGATCTACCAACAGATACATGTTCTCTCTTGGTAGTGCAGCATTTGTTTGGAGCAGCAAAAAGCAATCTACAGTTGCTTTGTCGAGTACAGAGGCTGAGTATAGAGGTGCTGCTATTGCAGCATGTGAGGTAGTATGGCTGCAAAAGTTATTGGCTGATTTGGATGTGCAGGTGGAAGGTCCAGTTTTCATTTATTGTGACAACATGAGCAATATACAGTTGGCTAGGAACCCGTGTTCCATGCCAGGACAAAAAATATTGAGGTACACTACCACTTTGTGAGAGAGAAGGTACTAGCAGGTGAGATTGACTTGGTATATGTCAGCACACAGGATCAGATAGCTGACATCTTCACGAAGGCATTGGGTATAGAGAAGCTTCAAAAGTTTCGAAGCTTACTTGGAGTTGCAGAGATGCAGTTGAGCTTGAGGGGGAGTGTTGAGATGACAAGCTCAACACATGTGGACATTGATGATGGACCACCTGGTTAGATGGGTCCACACGTCTACACTTAGCACGTCGGTGGTCATTATGACTCTCACATGGCCACTGACTCATTACTTATTATATTCAGGTTGTTACACCTATTTACAGCTGGCATAGTTATAACGCCAGTCGACTAGTGTAGTCGGTTATGCATTGTTTGACTTAGTAGGCCACTTTCCTTTATGTTGTATCTTATCTATACTTTGTGTACATTGTAAAGTGGGTGGAAGAAGAAGAAGAAATCAGCAAAAAAACGTTTTGGCCTCCATCTCTCTTCTTGTCTCTTGAGTGAGCTTCTCCTTGTGCATTCTGTGTGTGTTCGGTGCAATATCTTGAGCAAGTCCCTCCACCACACGATTCTTGACATCCATGCCTCCTTCCCTTCCCATCATTCTTGAAGTGCTATTCCTAGGCTAGGAACGAAGAATTCTAATGGTAGAATTGCTTCAGTCCCATAGGTCAACCTAAAGGGGGTTTGGTCGACAGCCGTTTTATAAGCTGTGTGGTAGGCCCACAATGCTGCCATTAACTTGTTGTCCCAGTCGCTTCGTGAGGCTGAGACTACTTTAGTCAGGACGTTGATAAGAATCTTGTTAGTTGATTCTGCCTGGCCATTAGCCTGAGGGTAGTATGGTGAGGATTTGCGATGGATGATGAGAAAGGTGGATAGGAGATGTGCTATCACTTCGTTGATGAAGTGTGTGCCTTGGTCTCTAACCAGTTCGACGGGGCAACCGAAGCACGAGATCACTTGCTCCCATAAGAACTTGGCAGTCGTCCTAGCATCATTTTTTCGTGTGGCTCTTGCCTCTGCCCATTTTGTGAGGTAATCCGTGGCCACTACGATGTACTTGGCTTGTGAGTACTACGCCACAGGACTGATGGGTCCTATGAAGTCAATTCCCCATTTTTTGAAGGGTTGGCGAGCAATAATTGGGGTCAACTCCATTTGATCTTTACGAATCGGGACTTTTGTCCATTGGTACTCGTCACAATTCTTGACAAATCACTTGGCGTCGTGGAAAAGTGTGGGCCACCATAGTTGAGATTGCAGCACCTTCCGTGCTGTCGTATCTCCACTAAAGTGTCCTCCCGCAATGCCGCTGTGCGCCTCCAAGAGCACATCGTGCATCTCATGCTCACACATGTACCTACGTAGCAATCCGTCTTGCCCCAGCCTATAGAGTTGGCCTGCAATCAGCTGGTAGGGCTGGATCTTAAGGATCAAGCGCCTAAGTCGAGCCTTTTCTATTGGTCGCTTAGGTAGTCCGTACTCAAGAACTTAGACTATGTTGTCCACCCAATATGGCGTTAGATCAGCCTTAAATAAATCTCTCTCGCTGGACAGGTGGAATAAGTGGGCGTCAGGTAACTCGTCAACGATGCCTTGTCCAACGGCTTCTCCTGTGGGGATACGTGACATGTGATCAGCCATGTAATGCTGTTTTCCCTTTCATACTACCACGGAGAAATTGAAC
Source organism: Lygodium microphyllum (assembly GCF_053477565.2). Classification (NCBI taxonomy): domain Eukaryota; kingdom Viridiplantae; phylum Streptophyta; class Polypodiopsida; order Schizaeales; family Lygodiaceae; genus Lygodium; species Lygodium microphyllum. The sequence continues at coordinate 1,794,984 of NC_141164.1, forward strand.
TCTAGGAGCAGGAGGAGCCATCGAGCTATGCGCCCCGTAGCACAAGGTTTGTTCACTAAATAGAGCAGGGCTTGATGGTCCACGAAAAAGATGAAGGGTGTGGCCAATAGATAATGCCGGAATTTCTTCACAGCGAACACCATGGCTAATCCCTCCCTTTCCGTTGTTGAGTAATTCATCTCCGTCTTAGTGAGTTGTCTGCTAGCAAAGCTCAGTGGGTAATCTAAGTTGTTCTCACCAGGTTGGCACAACACTGCCCCCATGGCAAACTTAGAAGCATCGATGTGCACGTGGAAGGTAATGGTCCAATCTGGGGCTCGTAGAATTGGTGCTGTTGTTAGAGCCTTTTTCAATTCTTCGTATGCTCGTTGGCATGCCTCGGTCCACTCGAAGACAATCAGTAGTTTGTACAATGGTCTGGTGATCGTAGTTCAACACAAACCGTCGATAGTATCCTGTATGGCCTAAGAAGTATTGAACTCCCTTGTAATTAATTGGGGGTGGAAGGTCAACAATAACCCTGACCTTTGAGAAGTCAGTGGCAATGCCGTTCCTTGACACCACATGTCCTAAGATGCATCCGTGCTTGACCCAAAACTGACACTTCAAGGGGTTCAAGGAGAGACAATATAAGCGGCACCGTTCAAAGACTACGCAGAGTTTGTCTAAGTGTTTGATCAAGGTCGAATGGACACACAGGTCGTCGACAAAGACCTCTAACTCCTTGCAAAGCATGTCCTTAAAGATGGTGCACATGAGGCATTGGAAATTGGTGGGGACATTGGTCAACCCGAAGGGCATGACTATGTATGCAAAGACGCCCCACTCAGTGGCAAAGGCCGTGTCGGAAGGATGCACTTGCACCTGGTTGTACCCTGAGAAGCCATCCAGAAAACTGTAGGCTTCCTTGCCTGCCACCCTCTCAAGCATGTGCTCCATGTACGGCAATGGATAGTTGTCTCTCTTCGTAGTAGCATTCACCTTCTTGTAATTAATGCACACTCGGATTTTTCCGTTCTTCTTCATCACAATGACTATGGGTGATACCCAGCCTGTGTGCTCAATTTCGTAAATGAATCCAGCTCTCATCAGCTTGTCAATTTCCTCTTTGACAACATGAGCATGTTTTGGATTCATAGGGTACGGTCGCTGCTTGACTGGCGTTGCATCCATCGTCATGGGTATGTTGTGAGTCACAACACTCGGATCTACCCCCTGTAGCTCTTCTAAGGACCACGCAAACATGTCTATGTACTCCCACAAGAGAGCGAAAAGACTCATTTCTTCTTTACCAGTCAAGTCATCGGCAATGAACACTGGTCGGGGTGTTTCCCCTTCCAGGGCTAGGTCTACCTCCTTGACCTTGGCTAGTCCTTCGATTGGTTCGCTCATCAATTACCTGTCCTCGTGGATCCGACATCAGTCCTCTCATTCCGATTAATTGATGTACTTGAAAGGTATTTCCCCGGGCTCCTGAAAAAGATATCATATGAATAGGATTTAAGGGATCAACTATTCTGAAACCTGGATTCATTTCTCACCTCAAACATTCACTTGTGGCATACCAAGCTTCAATCGATTGACGTAACTTCTCTACAGCGTGCAAACTCCCATAATGATGATAGAACTACCACCCTATCCCCTTTTTTGAATTTCATGAAGCATTTAGGGAGGTCCTGCGGCTTTCGCTATTCTTTTGATTGTGTATCCCTGGGGTGTTTTGCCTTTTCTTGCCTTAACTGTCTGCACCTCAGGTGGACGGGTAGGTCCCCCTTAGTGCATCTGGTCATGGGCGACCTAGGGATCTCTGGATCACTGTCCGAAGTAAATTCCAATTCAGAGTCAAACCCTCCATCTTCACTAGAAGAGGCGGTCTCCCCTGGTGGCCGCAATTCAGATAGTGATTCAAGGCCTGCTTGCTCAAGGTCTATGGCTCCTATGCATTCCAACCAAGCGCGATCACATTCCATGCGCATGTCTCCTCGCTCTATTCTAGGGGTCTGCCTTCCCTGCGGCTTGGCATCTGCTCGTATCTGCTCAATTTCTCGTCCTTCAGTGTCGTATTCTATGGTATCTATTTCACCCTCGCTCTCTTCTTTGAAGGATTGGCAGTCTTCGTATTCGTCGCTTGAATCCTTGTCATCCAACTGCTCGTCATCTCCTAGGGCTTGGTATGCCTCGTGTCGTTGGTCAGGAACTAGGGCTCAGTTATACATGAGGTTTAAATCGTGCAACCTGGTCCATTGCTACTTGGAATCCTCTAAGAGATCCTGGAGTGGTTTAAAATTTGCAACTGGGTTGCCAGCTAGCTGGTCCGTTAGGTATTCCAGTACCCCCTGGAGTTCCCTTTTGTTGGATGGTACTTGGAAGATGACAGGCTCAGGCTTTCCCCGGCTGCTTCCTGCCATCATGCACACTGGTGTAGAGAGTGCTTCGTTGGTCTTGCCGATCGCTTTGATGGCTTGCTCGTATGCCTCATGGTCTGAGAATGGCAGGTCAATTGTAACGAGAACGTCCATCCAATCCTGCTCATCTTTGGGGCATGGGATATACTTGGTCAAAGGCCCATAGGGCTTCTTGACCCGAGTGTTCCCTTTGAGCATAGCAGAGATGGCGTCTAGGTCGACTGGAAAGGTCTTCCAAGTGTCCATCTCTATTCTTACGGCGTCCGTTCTATTGCCAAGGAAGATCAAGCTGTTACCCCAATCTTCGATGTCTCTAGCGTTGCGCATCCAGGGTTGGCCTAATAGGATATCGTAGTCCACTCCCTTCATAACTATAAAGTTGACAGAGAATTTGGAGCCCCGAGAGGAACACCAAGGAAAATGGAATTCTCTTGCAAGAAAATCTATCTTGTAACATCAACAAGCTTGTTTATCATGTTTCATATGATCACAATGAAGAAAAGAACACCAGGCACAACAAATCTTCATACAGCATCATGTAGATCTCCCACGGATTTTATAGAATCAACCATATTCTTCAATATCTTCACAAAATCCATCAATAGAACAAAGAAAGCAAAGGAATACACCATCTTGGAATGGAAATACATCACATAGTATTCATCTTCAATATCTTCATAGTCTTCTCTCTCAATCTCTCATATACAATCACTTTGTTTGAGTAGAATTGGCTATATCTGACTCTCTCTCTCTCACTCCATCAATAATACATCATATCCTTACTACAATCTCTCAAAATCACTCTCAATAATCCTTCTTAGGTCGTGGATACCCCTCCCAAGAGGTATGTCTGATATGAAGAGTCACCAGAGCCACTACAGTGTCCTTTCATAGCTCACTACTGTCACTTCACTCTAGTCTTCACTTGAGTCTTTAGCAGCTACTTCTTCCACTTCTTTCAGCTCTTTTGCACTTGTATTCACCTCTTTCCAAGGCTAGAAAACTTTCCCAAAGTCACACATACATTCCACAGAACACTTACAGAAGCATACAGAACAGTACCAGAACAGCTACAGTACAGAACAGAACAGAAGCAGAACAGAAGCAGAAGCTCTACAGAAGACCTACAGAAGGTTATAGAAGGTCATCAAAACCACATAACTCATTCTCAAACCATTCCAAACTCTTAAAAACCATTCAATAAACTTTCACAATATCTCATTCTTCATCAATCAATACTCCTTCCCTCTTTACAGAAGACAATCAGAACAAAACAGACCAAAACAGAACAAAACAGAAGGTATACAAAACCAATCAGAATCTGTCAGAACATCACAGAACCACCAACAAACATCATGATCTTCCAAAACACAATCAATATCATCCAAAACATTCTCAAACCACTTCCAAACCAATCAATCATCTCATAAAATCAACCATTCAGCTCTCAAAAACAACAAAAATCAGCCAAAAAACAAGTCATTTCAACACTCAACATATCCCCACACTTAATAAGGAAGCGTCCTCGCGAACCAGGAAAAAGGGAATACAAGTTCATGGAAAAGCTCAACTTTGATCTTCAATATCTTCTAAAAAATAATCCATCCACCATGACCCCAACTTATAACCTGTTTCTGATAGAAAAATACAAAGAAAGGAAAACTCTTTATACATTAATACCTCTTAGCAAACTAAAAATCTCAACAAATTTTGTAAAGGATATAAGAGTTTTCTTCTTCTTCATCTGCATCTGCTTCAATTCTCCAACCACGACCCCATCACCACAAATCTCCAAAACGTAGCTCATACACGAAATCCCATAGGAAACCACCACATTCGTTTGACATAAATGAACTCACAACACAAACACTAATACACAACACAACCATCTGAATGACTCCTTCAAAAAGAGAGTTTTTCATTAAAAAGTTTCCAGTATACATTGGAAAGGTATCAATGAAGATGATCCCTCTTAAAAGATTGATGTTGTCGGAATCGATCCATAGATAAGGATTCATCTACAAAGTTTTTAGGAGGATTTTGAAAAAATTGGAGACAGCACATCCTTTCCAACAGGACCAGGTATCTGCTAGGCAAACAGAGGGCATGAAAATACAGTATCTCCAACTGTTGGGAATCAATGCTAACATTGACATTCATGCACAACTTTGGAATAGGCTTGGAATCATTATGAGAGTGCCTATGCATATACACCAGGTACCAAGCAAAGTGAGCAGTTAATCTCACTGAGGGATTTGTAGACTGTGAATACTACTGGGCAAAATGAACATAGTTTTGATAAGCTTGACTGGAAGCTGTCCATTCTCCTGGAATTATTGGCCAATTAATCTGCGGTCCTATAAGGCAATCATCGGAACTCCATCCCCTTCTTCTGGAAATCTGATTATCAAACCCGTCACAGTCACTAACCAACTGAGGTGGTTGAGATATGGAAGTGTTAGGAGAGGGTAGTGGAATAAGGGAAAGTGGATGTAGGGAAGGATAGGAAAAATCATAAAAGGAAGAAAAGGTTAAAGAAGGAGTGGCAGAAATTTGTAAGGAATCACTAAGGAACGGTGTTAACTGATAAATAGGAAATGTGGAGGGTACATTAATGGAGGGAGAAGGACAGGGTGGAGAAGGGGAAAATACCCTATCCTCAATAAAGGAACAGTAAGTGAAAATAGGAATTTGAGGGAAAGATGAAGGTTGGAAAAGAAGGGGTAAAATTATTGTGGAATTAGACTGACAAAGGGAAAGATATATAGCATAGCGGTGAGCCATTTGTTGGTAATAGAGGAGGGTAGGAACAGAAGGTCCTAAGAGAGATCGTCTATGATAGGCATCAAAGAAGGTAGCATCAAACGGATTATGTTTGGAAAGATAGGTTAAGAGATCCATCCTCAGTTGGTTAGTACTCTGGGCAAAGGTAGGAGCTGTGTTTTGTCTTTCATTTAGGACCACCGAATCAATCATGGGATGCCACGAATTATCATGACAATCAGCCACTTTGGAGGAATAACTCTGGAACATGTCAGCTATGCGCAACTCCAAATGATTGACATACAAAACAGCCTGTAAGACCACATCCCCCACATACCATGCCATATCTACCTCATCTGGAATTAACAAGTCTCCTCGGAGATACATGTATGACATCAACATGGTATCCGGTGTGACAGAATCTTCAAAGACCATTCTGACTACCTCTGTCAACAACTCAGCAGACCAAGCCCCACTCCAGCCATCCTCTGGAAAAGGTAAATCCATCGTGGAAAGCTTCATATAGAAGACCAACTTCTGTAAGTGGTAGTGGACAAAGAAAGAATGGTCAGGTAAGACATATTCCTGAAACTGTTCAAAGGTAGACCATAACAAGTCCATTCTGGACTGCAATCTTTCCACTTTGTCTTGGAAAAGAGGGCACAAAGTAGCTTGTCTCTGAAGGGCAGCCAAGTCCTGCTGTGAAAGAGAAGGAATCAATGGAACAGGAGGGCTTGGAGGAACAGAGCGGGACTTTGCAAGCTGATCTTGCAACTGCTGGATTTGGGAGGCTTGGTTGGCCACTGTGTCATTAGCCATTTGTAAAGCTGAAAGCTTGTCATCTAAGAGAACTTGAAATTCCGTCGCTTCCCTGGACATCCTCTCCTTCTCTGCTGAAAGGTTAGTAACTTGTGACTGAGCCTCGAATAATTGGGTCTTTAATGAAGAAATCTCATCGCTTTGGGTGGCAACCAGTTGGGTTTGCTGTTCCATTTGCTTAAATAAATCTGCTAGGGTATCCTTAGCAGAAGCTAACTCAGATGTTGCCTTATGCAACTGGTCTTTGGACTGCTTCATAGAAAGATGCGTACAGCTGTTGAACACAGGCTGTCACTGACAACTCAATGGAACTTTGAATATCCTTGCAGAGGAAAGGAATGGCATCTCCTGAGACTAGACTGTTCAGGGAAGGAACTGAGATCTCCAAGGATCCTTCTCGATGTGCTCGGAACAGGTTATTACAAGTGAGATACGCAGGGAGGTCACTACCAGAAGTAGCAGGGATAGGCACTGAGGGAAGTACAGAAGGGGCTTTATCCGCGACCCTCTTCAAGCGTTTGCGTTGTATGACCAGGGGAGGCGGAGAATCATCATCCTCTATGTCAATGGGTTCTGACTCCTCTGAAGGTGGAGGAGGAGGTACTGGATCTGATGGAGGAGGCGGAGGCACAGTCTTCTATAAACCAGAATAGGTCAAGAAGGCAGACAAATATGATCCATAGGTAACATTGGTAACATTACCTCTGGTGACTTTAACAAAATGCTGATCCATTTTAGTGAGGAGGTAAGTGCTCCAATCAATAGCAACTCCTTTCAGCACCATCCTGGAAGCTGTGAAAAGCTCTTTGGACAAATAGTGGGATGGCGTTTTGGCAGGCATAAACCTGTCCTGAAGAAACTGACACATCGTCTTCCATACGGGATCAGTGATCATAGAAAAGGAAACTCCTGAAGAGTTTATCACCTTCTTAACATCAAGGATTTCCCTTGTCTGCTTTTGCAACAGCTTCAGAATCTCTTCATTAGAGAAGAGCTGACGAGTGGTCACAAAAGGTTCTCCTTTGAAGGGAAGAGACAGAGCCTTCCCTAAGCCTCGAGATGTCAAAGTCATAGACATTCCTTGGACTACGCCTGTCTTCTTGCTATAAGAGGCCAGGAACTCATCACATAAGGACGGATCCTCTGGAAGCAATGGAAAAGGAGTAGCCACAAAAGCAGCAAGTCCCGCCTTCGTGAGAGGCTCAAAAGTAAGTAGGGAAGAGTAATCCCTACTAACTAATGGGACGTACTGGATAGGGGGAGGAGCATGAGAAGGCGCCATTCAGATGGTTACACACACACCACAAACACAGACAATCAAGGAGAATGCCTGCAAAGCAACAGACAAAAACCAAGGATAAGAGAATTACCAATAAAACATGACTCGACCAACTAACCCCAAGCAAACCACATCCTAGAAAAATTTTGACATGACCTTGAGACAAATGCGACCGAAAGCTTCATGCGATGCATCAGACAAACACCCAGAACCCCGTATCAGGCAACAAAAGAAAAAAAACTGCATACCGTACCCGTAACCGTAACAAAAACAGGAAACCAAAATAATACCACATCCGACACATATCAAAACTACATCTTTGATAAACCAAGACTGGACCATGGAAAATAACGCTAATAACTGCGCATACCCATCCCACGAAACGGTTCATTAAAAAGGGGAAGTAAGTGCAGTGAGGGGGGTATTAATTTAATAAAGGGTTGATTTTAAGAAATTATTAAAAATTGGTGAATTTTTATTAGGTGATAAACCTTAGCAAGAAAACGGCGGTTCCTTATTATAAATTTAATTACCAATTAGTAGGTGAAGAGGTGCAGTTATGCGATTCCCGGACTTCGATACCCGACTGGGTCTCTAAATGCAATTCATTGATTACAAATTAAGGTGATGTGGAGCGCTTTTTTGCCAGCGCGTGCTCATGTGACGGCTGGTTTATTTTAATTAAAATTTTAAAGTACCTCTGTAGCGCACGTAGCGCGTGCTAAGTGAATGGTGGGTTTATTTTAATTAAAAAGTATGTGTATGTTGAGCACGAATGCACGTGGAAACTGTGGGTGAATTAAAGGGTTCATTTTAACAATTAATTGGTGATTAAGGGGAAATGAAAATAAATAAATCACATAAAATAAATACCTGGAAGGGGTGTGTATGTAATGCAAGAATGCGCACGGAAGAGTCCACCAAAAGAAGTGAATCCAGTAAAGGAAAAGTAAAGATCACTGATGAAACAACAATAACAACACCTTAGCGGATGTGTGGATTTGGTGTGTGTTGGTTGTTTATTTTTATTTTATTTTAGTGTATTTTATTTTTTATGGTTTTTTTTTGTTAAGTTGTGATTATTTATGGTTGAATAAATGAAAAATGAGCAAGGGAGGTGAGGGGAATTTGTTAGAATTTTTAAAGAATTTTTTGAGAATTTTTTACTATTTTTAAATGAATTTTCTACATTTATTGGCAATTTGGGGAATTAAATGAGGAAATATGTAATTTTCAGAAATTTTAGGGTGAGTAATTTCCAGCGGACAAACTCCCAAAAATTGGCAAAAAACAAAAGGAATTTTTAGAATTTTTTTTGAATTTTTTGTATGGAAAAATTAATTTAAAAATTAATTAAATCACATAAAGCATGTTAATCAAATAAGTCAAGTAGAAATAAGTCAGTTAAGTCTGGTTAGTGTAGGTAAGTCATGTTAGTCTAACTAAATCAAGTCAGGTTAGGTTAGTCAGCTAGGTTAGTCAGGGTAAGTTAACCAACTAGGTTAGTCAACTAGGGGTGGGGTTAGGGTTAGTAACTAGGGTTAGTAAACTAACCTGACTATGGTTAGTTAAAACTAACCTAGCTAGGGTTAATGTAGGGTTAGGGGGTGGGGTTAGGGTTAGTTAACTAGGGTTAGGGTTAGTAAACCTAGTTAGGGTTAATTTAGGGTTAGTTGAACCTAGTTAGGTTTAGGTTACTAACTAGGGTTAATTTAGGGTTAATTTTAGGTTAAACTAGTTAGGGTTAATTAGGTTAGTGATTAACTAGCCAGGGTTAGTGACTAACCGTAGTAGGGTTAGTGGAGGAGGTGGTTAGGGGAAGTGGTGGTGGTAGTGAGAGGAGGTGGTGGTGGCGGCGGGGAGGGAGGCTACAGGCGGTGGCGCTGCGGACGTCGCGGCAGCGACGGCGGGGGACTCCACGGGCGGCGAGGACGGCTGCTGAGGCGCGACGGCGAGTGAAGAAGGGCGGCGCACGACGCGGCTCCTGGGCGGCTTCACGGGCGGCGGCTGCGGCTGGAGGCGGCGACATGCGGAAGGGAGGCGGCGACGACGGGTGAAGAAGGCGGCGGGGACGGTTTCTGAGGCACGACGGGGACGGCGGGTGACTCCACGGTGGCGGGCGACTCCACGGGCGGCGCACGACGGCGGCTGGGGGGCACACGACAGGGGAGGGCGAGGCGGCGTCGGCTGCAACGGGGGGCGGCACAGACGGAAGAAGAGAGGGAGGCTACAGGCGGTGGCGCTGCGGACGTCGCGGCGGCGACGGCGGGGGACTCCACGGGCGGCGAGGACGGCTGCTGAGGCGCGACGGCGGGTGAAGAAGGGCGGCGCACGACGCGGCTCCTGGGCGGCTTCACGGGCGGCGGCTGCGGCTAGAGGCGGCGACCTGCGGAAGGGAGGCGGCGACAACGGGTGAAGAAGGCGGCGGGGACGGCTTCTGAGACGCGACGGGGACGGCGGGTGACTCCACGGCGGCGGGCGACTCCACGGGCGGCGCACGACGGCGGCTGGGGGGCACACGACAGGGGAGGGCGAGGCGGCGTCGGCTGCAACGGGGGGCGGCACAGACGGAAGAAGAGAGGGAGAGGAGGGGGAGACAGGCGGCAGAAGAAGAAGATAGAGGAGGGAAGAAGAAGGTGGGAGGAGAAGAAGGTAGAGGAGGGGAGTGGCAGGCGGGCAGGAGGAGGAAGGAAGTAGAGGAGGGGGGAGAGGGAAGGGAGGGAAGGGAGGGACGCAGGGAGAGGGGAGGGGGAAGGAGGTGGTTGGGGGTCGGGTGGTTAGGGGGGAAGGGGTGGGCAGGGCAATGGGCGGGCAGGTTGGGTGGGCAGGGGTCCCAAGGGGGGTGGACATGGACAAGGGTAGGGTAGGGTAAGGGGTGGGCAGGGGGAAATGGGTGCGTACCCCCGTCCCGCGCACGTGCGCGGGGCGGGGGAAAAAAAATTTGCCATGCCGGGATTGAAATGGCGCTGGGACGATGGGACGGGTCATGCGGACACGACCGGGGCGCATGGAGATACATAAAATCGAAAAAGGGCACATTCACGCGCAAGACGGACGCGCAAATACACGTAAAAATAAAGAAAAAGTAATAACTCCCAATCTGGACGTCAAAACGAAAGAGTGTAAAAACAAAAAGTGGCAGGACGACAGGGGGAAAACAAGAAAAATATATGACGGAGGTTCCGAGGGGGTAAAGGACGGTCACGTGCAAAAAACCCAAAAAATGAACCAAAAACCGCAATTAAAAATTAATATCGAAAAATCCGTACATCGGAATGAGGTGCAAAAAAAAGGAAAACTGTGCAGAAAGATGTGCCCGACAATCCTATCACATCAAAACATAATTCCGACGGAGATAAGATGCGTTCACATGGAAAAAACCCAAAAAAACCCTGAAAATGGGATCAGAAATTAATATCGGGCGAATCGTACACCGGAATGATATGCAGTAAGAAGGAAAAATGTCCGCAAGAAGGAGTGGCACAGGGTTATCACATTAAACCGCAGTTCCGGTGGAAGGAGGAAGGGTTCATATGCGAAAAACTCCAAAAATACGCCCGAAAACTCATTTAAAAATTAATAAGTAAAAATCCAGAATTCGAAAAAGGGTGGAGGAAAAAGGAAAAAGGTAGGGGAAGGCACAGGGGACAGAGCTGTCAAATCAAATTGGAATTCGGATGCAAACGGGGCAGGTTCACATGGAAAAATATCAAAAAATACGCACGAAAAAGTCGTAAAAACCCGGAAAATTTATAATGGACAAACCGTGTATCAAAATGGCTCGGAGAAAAAAGGAAAAATGTCAGGGGAAAAGTGGTTGGCAGGGCTATGACATCAGATCACGGTTCCAAAGCAAGGAAAGTGCGTTCACATGGAAAACCGACTAAATTGCGCAAAATGCTTCGAAAATTAATAACTTGAAAACCGTGCACCGAAACAAAGGTAGGTAAAAAGGAAAAATGGTCAGTTCAATGGGGGGAACAGGGCTATAAGGTGGGATTGGGACTTTGGTGAACGTAGGATGCATTCATATAGTAAGACCGCAAAATCATGGAATGAAGGAAAACTACAGTGGAACAGCCCCAAGGGTGGGTGGAACAAAACCGGGTGGGTGGGAAGGGACCCCATCAGGGTAACAACAAGGCATGACATACATGCATGAATAGGTTAAGGCATATGCAGAAAGGTATGCACGGTAGACGCGCAGGGACGCGTCCCCACACTTAAGACCTTAACGGATAGGGTTAACCGAGCAATAGGGACCTAGGACCACGCCGCAGACCATCCACTAACGTCCCCACACTTAAAACATGACCGTCACGAAGAAATCAAAGTGTCGGGTTAGAAAAACTTGGCCCATGTTGTCAAGAACCAAGGTTGAGTGTCGACGGCACGTCCAGTGTGGTTGTCGGCGCTGGAGGGACCAAGGCATCTTCTCGGCACACGTTCGTCATGGCAGGGACCACGCGGCAGTACCCAGGGAGGTAGCTGGTCGAAGGAATCGCAGGAAATGCGTCGATGATGATGAGGGATACTACACTCAACTCACAGTCACTCAATTGGAATGAAAGAACAGTCACTCGCCCCATGACTAATATCACTCGAGGAAAAAGGATTGAAACCCATATCTCATACCCGGTTGAGGAATCGACAAGGGGGGAATGGTGCAGAAGGAGTATGCCAGGGTGCACAGTTGATGGTGCATTAGTGCGTCCAACCCGTCTGGCATAAGTGCAAGGAGGAAGGCAAGGGAGCCTTACAGTGCAGTGTACAGAACAGGGTGACGTGTCTGGTGTTGACGGTAAAGACCCATCCCGTGGGTGCACAGGGAAAGTGGAACATACATGACTCCAAGTGTCGTAACATCCCTCAATCTCACCTCTCGGTAATTGATTGAAGAAACTCCAGTCACACTCATCCCACCCTCTGTCTCACTCTCTGTTGATAGATACAAGAGGGCAGCCTTTTCCTGAAACCCGTTGATGTAATCCTCACAGTCGCTTGTGCAAAGATTGTATGCCTTGTGCACATTTGATGGTGCAACGGTGCATCCCGCCCTGTGCCGGCATACGGTGTGAGAAGGAAAGCCAGGGAGCCTTGCGATGCAGTGCACAGAAACAAATTGTGCTTTGTGCTTTGAGAGGCCCATCCCGTGCGTGCAACACTTCATTCACACTACTCACCTCTCATTTGATTTGAAGGGAAAAGACTGGTCTCTCGTCCCACCCTCTGTCTCACTCGTTGTTGATAGATACAGAGGGCAACCATACTCACTTCCCCATCCGGTTAGGATGAAAGCTCACATCACTCGATTGTTTGTCGATGAAGATCGCGTCATCAGTTGTTAAAGAGGCGTACCCAGGGAGGTAGCCATCAAATCGAACATTGTGTTGAATAGGACATGTCATCTGCTAGAGGAAAGTTAGACACTTTGCAGAGAGACCTAGGACGCAGCGTACCAAGGGAGGCAGCTTCGGAATTGGATCCTGGAAATATCAATTAATGAATCCCTTTCTGGACTGCTGGGTGTTACCACCTTTTCCACAGCCAGCTTCTCGCCCAAGGGTGTTTACCACCTTTTCTTGGAACGAGGCCTGCTATGACAGGGAATTGCTTCCTTTTCTCTCATAACAGATTTGTTTGTTTGTTTTTTTTTTCTTTTCTTTTTTCTTTTTCTTGGTTTCCCCTATTCTCGAGGGTGTTTCCACCTTTTCTCGAAGAATAGGTCGGCATGACAGGGACCTAAGTCCTTTTCTCCCATAACCGATATGTTTCATTTTTTTCTTTCTTTTTTTTCTTTTCTTTTCTTTCTCTTTGAAATAACCAAGGGAATGGTAAAAAGACCATGTATCAAGACCACCCTCGCCACCACTGTCGCTGGTGGAAAATAGAGGATAAGAGATCAAGGCTGGAAGGCGGGTTTGAGGGGACAGAGGGTTGCGTCCACTTCATCAGGAGTGACGGAAGAACGGCTATCAGAAGTAGCATCATAAGAAGTACAGTGCCGCACCAACGAGGGAAAGGATCAAGTGTCCGTAATTGTCAAGATCCCCAAGGAGGGAAGTACTTCTTCAGGCGATATCCATTGATAAGAAAGGAATCATCAGAGGCATCAACGGTCTGCATTTGGACAGAGCCATTAGGGTTGACGGCAAGTACCTTATAGGGGCCCATCCACCGCTGCTGGAGCTTACCAGGAAACTTGCCAAAACGTGAATCATAGGCTAGGACCAAATCACCTTCTTTGAACTCCTTGTGCTTGATGAAGCTATCATGGTAAGCCTTACGTCGAGCTTGCGTGGCTTCCATGCACTGTAGAGCCATCCTACGAATTTCGTCCAAACATTCCAAATGCAGGAGACGGCGTTGCAGTGAATCATCATCCCCCAAACGCTCTTTGATAGCCACTCTCAAAGAGGGTAGTTCCAATTCAACAGGAAAAACAGCTTTTGTTCCATACACCAGCTGGAAGGGTGTCTGTCCTGTTGCTGCTTTATGGGAGGTTCTGTACGCCCAGAGGGCCTCTGTAAGTCGATCATCCCAATCACGACGATGTGCGGCAATTGTTCTTGTCAGAATCGAGCAGAGGATGCGATTGGTGACTTCGACTTGGCCATTGGCTCTAGGGTAATAAGGAGTGGACTTGCGATGGCGGATCTTATACAACTCTGTCAACTCTTCCATGACTTTGTTGAGGAAATGAGTGCCTCTATCACTTACCAGCTCCAAGGGACTGCCAAAACGGGTGATGATATTCTTGTACATGAACAGGGCCACGCTGTTACCATCGTCCCGCTTTAGGGCTTTAGCTTCACACCACTTTGTGACATAATTCGTACAGACGAGGATGTATCGGTTCTGCTTCCTTCTGGTAGGAGGGTCGATCGGACCTACGAAGTCGATGCCCCACTTCTCAAATGGCTTCAACGGAAGGATAGGTTGCAGTGGCATGGCACTTGTCTTGGTGGGTTTCCCCATTCTTTGACAAGCATCACATCTTTTACAGTAATCATAGGCATCCTTGTGAATGGTAGGCCACCAATATCCTGCTAGCAAAGCCTTCCTGGCTGTAGCTTCTCCTGCAAAGTGACCTCCACATGGCTCGTCGTGGCAAGCCTTCAGAACAATCCCAATCTCTTCTCCTGCAACACATCTTCTGAGCACTTCATCTTTGCCTTTCTTGTACAGTGCACCGCCTAGCAGGGTGTAGGGGGCTGATTCTAGCATGAGCTTCTTCCTTTCTCGACTAGAAATACCAGGAGGGTACTGTTGGGTTGCCAGCAGATTGGCAATGTCTGCATACCAGGGAGTTACAGTTTCTACCAAGAATAGGGAAGCATCAGGGAGGTCTGGATCATCTTGCTCCTCGTCTGCAGTTTGTGGGATACGCGACAGATGATCAGCCAGAACATGGGAACGACAAGGCTTAGTAATCACCTCAAAGTCAAACTCCTGGAATAGAAGGAGCCATCTCATCATTCGTCCTTTCACATCTGCTTTGTTCATCAGGAAGGACAGGGCCTCATGATCCACATAAAATTTAAAGTGGGTGGATAGGAGGTAATGGCGAAACTTCTCTAGGGCAAACACCATTGTCAAGCACTCCAGCTCGGTCACTGTATAGTTCCGTTCCCTATCAGTGACTTTTCGGCTTGCATAATAGATCGGTTGATCCAGCTTCGAGGAGCCCTTCTGGCAGAGGACAGCACCTAAGCCTTCAATTGATGCATCAGTGTGTACATCGAACTCTTTCGTCCAATCAGGAGGTTGCAGAATGGGTGCCTCTATCAAACACTGCTTCAGAGTGTGGAAGGATTTGTCACATTCTTCTGTCCAAGTAAACTCTGCATCTTTCCTCAGGAGCTTGTGCAAGGAGGTTGCCTTTGTCGCAAAATGGGCTATAAACCTTCTGTAGTAACCCACATGACCTAAGAATCCCCTCAACTGTTTGAGGTTGGAGGGTGCTGTCAAAGCTGCGATCTTTTCAATCTTTGCAGGGTCTGTTGATATCCCTTGTGCAGAGACAATGTGGCCCAACAGGACTCCAGAAGAGACCCCAAAGATGCATTTGTCGGGGTTGAGGGAAATCCCATACTCCTGGCATCGGTCAAAGTATTGTTCCAGGTGTTCCCAGTGTTCACGGATCAAACTATAGACACAGAAGTCATCCAAATATATCTCAATAAAGTCGTGCAGATGATTTTGAAATGCGGCCATCATGACTCGTTGGAAAGTAGCAGGGGCATTGCAGAGCCCAAATGGCATCACTCGGTAAGCATAGGTCCCCCATTCTATGGTGAAGGTTGTTTTGGATTGGTCTTCTTTCGCAATTTGGACTTGGTTATATCCGCTGAATCCATCCAGAAGAGAATAAAGTTCATGTCCTGCCACTGTGTCCAACAGTTGGTCTGTGAAATAGATAGGAAAATGATCCTTCTTCGTTTTGGAATTAAGCTTTCTGAAATCCACACATATTCGCAATTTGCCATTCTTCTTGGGTACAACCACAATGGGTGAAACCCATTCACTATTTGCCACTGGATAGATGAACTCGGCTTCCAGAAGCTTTAGCAGCTCCGCTTTCACCAATGTGGAATAATTCGGGTTCATTCGCCTCTGTCGCTGCCGTACTGGCTTGGCATCAGGCTCCAAGTCAATATGATGTTGACATATTGTGGGATCAATCCCCTTTAGGTCTTTGTAGGACCATGCAAACACGTCCAAATTTTCTTTCAACAAGTTGTACAAGGTTGACAACTCCTCTTCTGGGAGGATGCTACCCACCTTCAAGTGGCATTCAGTGCCTTCTGCATCCACAAAGGTTAATTGCCTTTCACCTTCTACTTCACGGATAAAGGTCCTGCGGACTGATTCTGGGTAGAGATCCGACTCCTTCAAGGGAGTGGTGTCCTCTTCTGATGTCCCACTAGAACCAATTTCTTCTTTTGCTGGAGACTTAGGTTGCTCCTTAAGATGTTGGAATGGGATTAGAACTGTTTCGGGTTTGGTTTCAAAACGAATTACCTCTTGGCTTGAAGACTCCTCTTCTAATGACACATCCAAGAACGTCACATAACAGGAACCCTCTGATACCTGTTGGGTTGGTAGGATTGGTGCTTGTTGGCACGGTGCATCATCATCATCTTTCTTTGGCAAAGATGGGTTAGAACGGCATGAGCCACTGCTAAAAGATGGCTTGTTCTTCTTAATCCATTCCTTATAAAGATTTTGCATATAAGAAGATCCATTTACCAGACCAAATGGTACCATCACCATGCTGTCCCATAGCATGAGCTCGTCGGCTTCTGATGCTTCTGGAACTTCTTCCTCAAATGTATCCTCTTCAGGTGGGATAGATTCTTCTGGCTCACTTTCATCACCTTCTTCGTCCATATCATATTCATCCTCTTCTCTTTCTGTTTCTGCTTCTGTTTCTGTCTCTGCTTCTGCTTCTGCTTCTGTCTCTGTCTCTGCTTCTGCTTCTGTCTCTGTAAGAGCTCTGTAACAGAAGAACAGTTTCTCTGTTTCCTCTCCTGTCTCTGTCTCTGCTATGGCCATATAACAGGGAGAGCAGTACATCCATGCTTCTATCTCACTGTCAGAAGTGATTTCAGAAATCATTCCTGGTTCAGGCAGGAAGTATTCACCCATTGATAATGGCTTTGCATCTTTTGGAAGTCGGCTTACAGTATCCACTGTTAAGGAATGTGCCACTATTTTCTTAGGAAGGATCTGTTTGACAGCATCTTCGTCTGCTGATGTTCCATCTATAGCCTCATTAGGGGAGTCATAAGATAATTCCAAGGAGGTGGATCCATGTCCTTTTTGAGAACCATACAGTTTCAGCACCACTTTGTTGGGTCCTCTACCCAAAGTCAAGGTTCCTTTGAACCAATCCGTCCTTGCTCGGGCTTCAAAAAGCCATGGTCTGCCCAGTAACAGAGGATAGGATGTACCATAAGAGTTTGGCTTCACCACCAAATAGGTTAGCCAATAATCTTTTCCAGCCACTGTAGTCTTCACATAGGGAAGAATGCCCAAAGGCTTGATTCTACTCTGATCCGCCAGTCTGATGAGCCATTGGGTTGGTTGCACACCTTGTAAGCCTAGATCCTTCATTGTAACATCCGTCATAATGTTCACTGATGAACCACCATCAATCAGTGCGTTTGCAATAAAGCAACCTTCTATCCACACACCAGTCTCTGGAGTACCCGGATCTAGGAAAGCATTAGCCACATCCACTTCTTTTACAGGCTCTGGAGCCTTGTTGGACTTTGTTGCTATAGAGGGAGCAATCCTTAAACCACGTCGTCTTGTCAGTATACTTTTGAACCTTTTCCGGCAACTGGGAGACAACATCAATAATTGTCGGAATGTGAGGTTTGGTTTAAAGGTATCTAGATCTCTAACTAGATCGTATTCCTTAATAGGATCCACTGGCTTCTCTAACCGGTTAGGGAATGGGGCAACACCCATTTTCATTTTCCCTCTTTCTTCCATCAGAGGAATTACAGGAGCTTCTTCTGCCAATTGTGGCACTTCCTCCTCTTCTGTCTCCTGGACCTCTGGTCCTGTCTTTGTAACTGTCTCTGTAACTCTCTGTGGCACTGTAGGGCTCTGTACGGCACTGTTAGGCTCTGTTCTGTTCTGTTCTTCTGGTGGAAGACTGAACTTCCCTGTTCTGGCAGGAGGGTTATTTTTTTTCTGGGTAGGTGATTCCTTCTGCTTTGCACGCGTGATGGCAGCAACTTTCAATTCCACTAAATTGGAGGTAGGCTCTTGGGCCTTGGCTGGACTATCAGTAGCACTGTTTTTCACTGGGGTTGGACTTGGACAGTCTTTTGCAGTGTGGCCTTCTCCTTTGCATCGACTGCATAAGGTCTTGTAATCCACTGACCTTCGAGGATTTGGACAATTTGGTGAAATGTGTCCCTTTTCTCCGCATCTGTAACATTCCACTTCTGATCTCTGACCACCGCCAAACTGTCTTCCTCTGTAACTTTGAGAAGGAAATCTTCTGGGTCCGAAATTAGGACCAAACTCTCTAGGCTTGGGTCCAATATCTTGTGTTGTCATTTTGGATTCCAGCAAGTTAAATCTTGCGTCTTCTTCCTTCCTTCTCCTATCATGCATCTCCTTCAGAGAGCAAATGTCCTCTGTATGGTTCTTCCGCAAACAGTAGGAACAGAAGGCTCCAGGGATGGTTGGTTTTCGTGTACATTCAGTGGCTAAATGGCCTGCTTGATGACACTTACCACACCAAGTATTTGACCGCATCACATCTCTTCCTGCTCCTGCAACATTGGATATGCTAGCGGTATTCACCTTCAACGTCTGTAGTTGCTCTGTAATCACATCCATCAACTCCTTTTTTATGTTTGCAACTGAATTGGATAAATAATCCTTCAAGCTTTCTCCTCCTGAAGCACTGGCAGGAGGGTTTTGAGGAGTTTCTGTAATCACTGCATAAACTGGTTGGACTGGTACAGAGGGGTCTCTGTTCTGGTTCTGATTCAGGGCTCCTGTTTGAACTGTTGGCTGTTGGCTCCAGTTGGTAGGATTCCACTGTTGCTGCTGATTTGGCATTGAGGAAATTGGTTGGGACCATTGTTGTTGTGGTTGAGCCATCATTTGAGGCATGGATTGTGGCCACTGTGGATTTGGTGCACTGTACTATGATATCGGGGGCATCTGTTGGTAAGGGTAGGGAACAGTCCCTGGAACTGCATTTGGTGGGTACATCATTCCTGGCACCAGAGGAGGTAGGACTCTTCCTGTATTCATCGCCAATCTAGCTTCCACTTCATCGTACAGTCTTGCACCTTCTATTGCAGCTTGCAGGGTGGCTGGTCTTTGTAGCTCCACAAACTTACGGACTTCTGGTTGTAATCCTCTGAGAAACACCCCCTTCTGAATGCCATCATCTAGATTATGGTTAGTCCATCTCTTCAGGATGGATTCAATTCTTGAGACATAAGCTTCCACTCTTTCTCCAGAGGACTGACTTAGGTTCATAAATTCCTCTCTCATCCGCTCTTCAAAACCTTCACGCCTGAATTTAGTGAGGAAGGCCAACTTCAGCTTGTCCCATGTGCCAAAAGTTCCTGCTGCTTGTCTCTCATACCACTGAAACGCCGCGCCCTTGAAAGTGACGGGGAATATTGCTAACCAATGCTCAGGGGTTCTGGCATTATTAGCCACACACGCTACCATAAACTCTGCTACATGAAGATCGGGGTCTTCATTGTACTCTCCCTTAAAAACTGGCAATGGGACTACATTCGCTGGCCTGACATCAATATTTCCAGGACGGATCTGGCTTGGAAGTGGACCTCCAACAGGAGGAGGAAGGGCTTGATGTGCCATTGGGACTTCTGTAAAGAGTTCCGCAAGGGCGTCAAAGGCGGCTTCTGCTGCGAGCTTGCTCTCGGCTCTGATTCTTGCTTTCTCTCTTCTCACGTACCTCTGGACTCGTTCTAACGCTTGTCTCTTTATTGCGTCATTTATCAGGGGGTTGGCTCCACTATGTTGTTAGTGCTCCACAGAGGGTTAACAGAAGGCCTCAGTCTCTGTAGGACTCTCTTGCCAACATTTCTTCTACTTCTTTCTTTTCAACGTCCCTGAATTTTGCTTTCATGCCACTACACAGGGGAAGGTATTCGGTTCTGAAGGTGTCAAAATGCATACGTCTGAGAATTGTGGTGGTGCCATCATCATAGTAATGCCAGCTTCTGATGGTTTCAACAGTGTATGTTGTGAAAAACACTCTGTCTACCAACTTCCAGTGGGTTGCTAATTGAACAAACAGAAGATTATCAGTACACCAAGCATCCCATGTATCTTGCTGTTGAGCATCCACGAACAAATTCCAACTCTTTTCCTTCTTGTCCCTGTGAACCTCTACAGACCAAGACTCTTGAAGCTTCTTCACAATCTCCCACTTGATGTTGTCTGGAAACTTTTCAATGAATGCCAAATCTTCCATGGATGGTCATTCTCTCTGTTTCTGCTCTTCAGTTTGTTCCCAAACAGTTTGCCACCAAGATGCAAGTTTCTGCTGCTTCAATAGGAAGAGGAAACTGTCCACCACATAGAGCATGCATCATGATGGTGATGTGTTTCCGCCATTGTGGGATGAACTTCTTGTGGAAAGTGGCTTTGATTATGAGAAATTCCAACTCTTCAGTGGAAGAAGGAACTTTACAAACATCCATTGAATTCTTCTCTTCTTGGCAATGCCATTTCCTTCATTTTCAGCATCTTCTGGTGCTTGTTGATGGCAAGTTTCCCCGGCTGCGCACCAAAAACATGGAGCCCCGAGAGGAACACCAAGGAAAAGGGAATTCTCTTGCAAGAAAATCTATCTTGTAACATCAACAAGCTTGTTTATCGTGTTTCATATGATAACAATGAAGAAAAGAACACCATGCACAACAAATCTTCATACAGTATCATGTAGATCTCCCACGGATTTTATAGAATCAACCATATTCTTCAATATCTTCACAAAATCCATCAATAGAACAAAGAAAGCAAAGGAATACACCATCTTGGAATGGAAATACATCACATAGTATTCATCTTCAATATCTTCATAGTCTTCTCTCTCAATCTCTCATATACAATCACTTTGTTTGAGTAGAATTGGCTATATCTGACTCTCTCTCTCTCACTCCATCAATAATACATCATATCCTTACTACAATCTCTCAAAATCACTCTCAATAATCCTTCTTAGGTCGTGGATACCCCTCCCAAGAGGTATGTCTGATATGAAGAGTCACAAGAGCCACTACAGTGTCCTTTCATAGCTCACTACTGTCACTTCACTCTAGTCTTCACTTGAGTCTTTAGTAACTACTTCTTCCACTTCTTTCAGCTCTTTTGCACTTGTATTCACCTCTTTCTAAGGCTAGAAAACTTTCCCAAAGTCACACATACATTCCACAGAACACTTACAGAAGCATATAGAACAGTCTACAGAACAGTACTAGAACAGCTACAGTACAGAACAGAACAGAAGCAGAACAGAAGCAGAAGCTCTACAGAAGACCTACAGAAGGTTACAGAAGGTCATCAAAACCACATAACTCATTCTCAAACCATTCCAAACTCTTACAAACCATTCAATAAACTTTCACAATATCTCATTCTTCATCAATCAATACTCCTTCCCTCTTTACAGAAGACAATCAGAACAAAACAGACCAAAACAGAACAAAACAGAAGGTATACAGAACCAATCAGAATCTGTCAGAACATCACAGAACCACCAACAAACATCATGATCTTCCAAAACACAATCAATATCATCCAAAACATTCTCAAACCACTTCCAAACCAATCAATCATCTCATAAAATCAACCATTCAGCTCTCAAAAACAATAAAAATCAGCCAAAAAACAAGTCATTTCAACACTCGGAAAAATTAATTTAAAAATTAATTAAATCACATAAAGCATGTTAATCAAATAAGTCAGTTAAGTCTGGTTAGTGTAGGTAAGTCATGTTAGTCTAACTAAATCAAGTTAGGTTAGGTTAGTCAGCTAGGTTAGTCAGGGTAAGTTAACCAACTAGGTTAGTCAACTAGGGGTGGGGTTAGGGTTAGTAACTAGGGTTAGTAAACTAACCTGACTATGGTTAGTTAAAACTAACCTAGCTAGGGTTAATGTAGGGTTAGGGGGTGGGGTTAGGGTTAGTTAACTAGGGTTAGCGTTAGTAAACCTAGTTAGGGTTAATTAGGTTAGTGATTAACTAGCCAGGGTTAGTGACTAACCGTAGTAGGGTTAGTGGAGGAGGTGGTTAGGGGAAGTGGTGGTGGTGGTGAGAGGAGGTGGTGGTGGCGGCGGGGAGGGAGGCTACAGGCAGTGGCGCTGCGGACGTCGCAGCGGCGACGGCGGTGGACTCCACGGGCGGCGGGGACGGCTGCTGAGTCGCGATGGCGGGTGAAGAAGGGCGGCGCACGACGCGGCTCCTGGGCGGCTTCACGGGCGGCGGCTGCGGCTGGAGGCGGCGACCTGCGGAAGGGAGGCGGCGACGACGGGTGAAGAAGGCGGCGGGGACGGCTTCTGAGGCACGACGGGGACGGCGGGTGACTCCACGGCGGCGGGCGACTCCACGGGCGGCGCACGACGGCAGCTGGGGGGCACACGACAGGGGAGGGCGAGGCGGCGTCGGCTGCAACGGGGGGCGGCACAGAGCGCAACGGGGGGCGGCACAGACGGAAGAAGAGAGGGAGAGGAGGGGGAGACAGGCGGCAGAAGAAGAAGGTAGAGGAGGGAAGAAGAAGGTGGGAGGAGAAGAAGGTAGAGGAGGGGAGTGGCAGGCGGGCAGGAGGAGGAAGGAAGTAGAGGAGGGGGGAGAGGGAAGGGAGGGACGCAGGGAGAGGGGAGGGGGAAGGAGGTGGTTGGGGGTCGGGTGGTTAGGGGGGAAGGGGTGGGCAGGGCAATGGGCGGGCAGGTTGGGTGGGAAGGGGTCCCAAGGGGGGTGGACATGGACAAGGGTAGGGTAGGGTAAGGGGTGGGCAGGGGGAAATGGGTGCGTACCCCCGTCCCGCGCACGTGCGCGGGGCGGGGGAAAAAAAATTTACCATGACGGGATTGAAATGGCGCTGGGACGACGGGACGGGTCATGCGGACGCGACCGGGGCGCATGGAGATACGTAAAATCGAAAAAGGGTGCGTTCACGCGCAAGACGGACGCGCAAATACACGTAAAAATAAAGAAAAAGTAATAACTCCCAATCTGGACGTCAAAACGAAAGAGTGTAAAAACAAAAAGTGGGCAGGACGGCAGGGGGAAAACAAGAAAAATATATGACGGAGGTTTCGGGGGGGTAAAGGACGGTCACGTGCAAAAAACCCAAAAAATGAACCAAAAACCGCAATTAAAAATTAATATCGAAAAATCCGTGCATCGGAATGAGGTGCAAAAAAAAGGAAAATTATGCAGAAAGATGTGCCCGACAATCCTATCACATCAAAACATAATTCCGACGGAGATAAGACGCGTTCACATGGGAAAAACCCAAAAAACAACCCTGAAAATGGGATCGGAAATTAATATCGGGTGAATCGTACGCCGGAATGACATGCAATAAGAAGGAAAAATGTCCGCAAGAAGGAGTGGCATAGGGTTATCACATTAAACCGCAGTTCCGGTGGAAGGAGGAAGGGTTCATATGCGAAAAACTCCAAAAATACGCCTGAAAACTCATTTAAAAATTAATAAGTAAAAATCCGAAAGTCGGAAAAGGGTGGAGGAAAAAGGAAAAAGGTAGGGAAAGGCACTTAGGTTGCTCCTTAAGATGTTGGAATGGGATTAGAATTGTTTCGGGTTTGGTTTCAAAACGAATTACCTCTTGGCTTGAAGACTCCTCTTCTGATGACACATCCAAGAACGTCACATAACAGGGACCCTCTGATACCTGTTGGGTTGGTAGGATTGGTGCTTGTTGGCACGGTGCATCATCATCATCTTTCTTTGGCAAAGATGGGTTAGAACGGCATGAGCCACTGCTAAAAGATGGCTTGTTCTTCTTAATCCATTCCTTATAAAGATTTTGCATATAAGAAGATCCATTTACCAGACCAAATGGTACCATCACCATGCTGTCCCATAGCATGAGCTCGTCGGCTTCTGATGCTTCTGGAACTTCTTCCTCAAATGTATCCTCTTCAGGTGGGATAGATTCTTCTGGCTCACTTTCATCACCTTCTTCGTCCATATCATATTCATCCTCTTCTGTTTCTGTTTCTGCTTCTGTTTCTGTCTCTTCTTCTGCTTCTGCTTCTGTCTCTGTCTCTGCTTCTGCTTCTGTCTCTGTAAGAGCTCTGTAACAGAAGAACAGTTTCTCTGTTTCCTCTCCTGTCTCTGTCTCTGCTATGGCCATATAACAGGGAGAGCAGTACATCCATGCTTCTATCTCACTGTCAGAAGTGATTTCAGAAATCATTCCTGGTTCAGGCAGGAAGTATTCACCCATTGATAATGGCTTTGCATCTTTTGGAAGTCGGCTTACAGTATCCACTGTTAAGGAATGTGCCACTATTTTCTTAGGAAGGATCTGTTTGACAGCATCTTCGTCTGCTGATGTTCCATCTGTAGCCTCATTAGGGGAGTCAGAAGATAATTCCAAGGAGGTGGACCCATGTCCTTTTTGAGAACCATACAGTTTCAGCACCACTTTGTTGGGTCCTCTACCCAAAGTCAAGATTCCTTTGAACCAATCCGTCCTTGCTCGGGCTTCAAAAAGCCATGGTCTGCCCAGTAACAGAGGATAGGATGTACCATAAGAGTTTGGCTTCACCACCAAATAGGTTAGCCAATAATCTTTTCCAGCCACTGTAGTCTTCACATAGGGAAGAATGCCCAAAGGCTTGATTCTACTCTGATCCGCCAATCTGATGAGCCATTGGGTTGGTTGCACACCTTGTAAGCCTAGATCCTTCATTGTAACATCCGTCATAATGTTCACGGATGAACCACCATCAATCAGTGCGTTTACAATAAAGCAACCTTCTATCCACACACCAATCTTTGGAGTACCCGGATCTAGGAAAGCATTAGCCACATCCACTTCTTTTACAGGCTTTGGAGCCTTGTTGGACTTTGTTGCTATTGAGGGAGCAATCCTTAAACCACATCGTCTTGTCAGTATACTTTTGAACCTTTTCCGGCAACTGGGAGACAACATCAATAATTGTCGAAATGTGAGGTTTGGTTTAAAGATATCTAGATCTCTAAGTAGATCGTATTCCTTAATAGGATCCACTGGCTTCTCTAACCGGTTAGGGAATGGGGCAACACCCATTTTCATTTTTCCTCTTTCTTCCATCAGAGGAATTACAGGAGCTTCTTCTGCCAATTGTGGCACTTCCTCCTCTTCTGTCTCTTGGACCTCTGGTCCTGTCTCTGTAACTGTCTCTGTAACTCTCTGTGGCACTGTAGGGCTCTGTACGGCACTTTTAGGCTCTGTTCTGTTCTGTTCTTCTGGTGGAAGACTGAACTTCCCTGTTCTGGCAGGAGGGTTATTTTTTTTTTGGGTAGGTGATTCCTTCTGCTTTGCACGCGTGATGGCAGCAACTTCCAATTCCACTAAATTGGAGGTAGGCTCTTGGGCCTTGGCTGGACTATCAGTAGCACTGTTTTTCACTGGGGCTGGACTTGGACAGTCTTTTGCAGTGTGGCCTTCTCCTTTGCATCGACTGCATAAGGGCTTACAATCCACTGACCTTCGAGGATTTGGACAATTTGGTGAAATGTGTCCCTTTTCTCCGCATCTGTAACATTCCACTTCTGATCTCTGACCACCGCCAAACTGTCTTCCTCTGTAACTTTGGGAAGGAAGTCTTTTGGGTCCGAAATTAGGACCAAACTCTCTAGGCTTGGGTCCAATATCTTGTGTTGTCATTTTGGATTCCAGCAAGTTAAATCTTGCGTCTTCTTCCTTCCTTCTCCTATCATGCATCTCCTTCAGAGAGCAAATGTCCTCTGTATGGTTCTTCCGCAAATAGTAGGAACAGAAGGCTCCAGGGATGGTTGGTTTTCGTGTACATTCAGTGGCTAAATGGCCTGCTTGATGACACTTACCACACCAAGTATTTGACCGCATCACATCTCTTCCTGCTCCTGCAACATTGGATATGCTAGCGGTATTCACCTTCAACGTCTGTAGTTGCTTTGTAATCACATCCATCAACTCCTTTTTGATGTTTGCAACTGAATTGGATAAATAATCCTTCAAGCTTTCTCCTCCTGAAGCACTGGCAGGAGGGTTTTGAGGAGTTTCTGTAATCACTGCATAAACTGGTTGGGTTGGTACAGAGGGGTCCCTGTTCTGGTTCTGATTCAGGGCTCCTGTTTGAACTGTTGGCTGTTGGCTCCAGTTGGTAGGATTCCACTGTTGCTGCTGATTTGGCATTGAGGAAATTGATTGGGACCATTGTTGTTGTGGTTGAGCCATCATTTGAGGCATGGATTGTGGCCACTGTGGATTTGGTGTACTGTACTGTGATATCGGGGGCATCTGTTGGTAAGGGTAGGGAACAGTCCCTGGAACTGCATTTTGTGGGTGCATCATTCCTGGCACCAGAGGAGGTAGGACTCCTCTTCCTGTATTCATCGCCAATCTAGCTTCCACTTCATCGTACAGTCTTACACCTTCTGTTGCAGCTTGCAGGGTGGCTGGTCTTTGTAGCTCCACAAACTTACGGACTTCTGGTTGTAATCCTCTGAGAAACACCCCCTTCTGAATGCCATCATCTAGATTATGGTTAGTCCATCTCTTCAGGATGGATTCCATTCTTGAGACATAAGCTTTCACTCTTTCTCCAGAGGACTGACTTAGGTTCATAAATTCCTCTCTCATCCGCTCTTCAAAACCTTCACGCCTGAATTTAGTGAGGAAGGCCAACTTCAGGTCGTCCCATGTGCCAAAAGTTCCTGCTGCTTGTCTCTCATACCACTGAAACGCCGCGCCCTTGAAAGTGGCGGGGAATATTGCTAACCAATGCTCAGGGGTTCTGGCATTATTAGCCACACACGCTACCATAAACTCTGCTACATGAAGATCGGGGTCTTCATTGTACTCTCCCTTAAAAATTGGCAATGGGACTACATTCGCTGGCCTGTCATCAATATTTCCAGGACGGATCTGGCTTGGAAGTGGACCTCCAGCAGGAGGAGGAAGGGCTTGATGTGCCATTGGGACTTCTGTAAAGAGTTCCGCAAGGGCGTCAAAGGGGGCTTCTGCTGCGAGCTTGCTCTCGGCTCTGATTCTTGCTTTCTCTCTTCTCACGTACCTCTGGACTCGTTCTAACGCTTGCCTCTTTATTGCGTCATTCATCAGGGGGTTGGCTCCACTATGTTGTTAGTGCTCCACAGAGGGTTAACAGAAGGCCTCAGTCTCTGTAGGACTCTCTTGCCAACATTTCTTCTACTTCTTTCTTTTCAACGTCCCTGAATTCTGCTTTCATGCCACTACACAGGGGAAGGTATTCGGTTCTGAAGGTGTCAAAATGCATACGTCTGAGAATTGTGGTGGTGCCATCATCATAGTAATGCCAGCTTCTGATGGTTTCAACAGTGTATGTTGTGAAAAACACTCTGTCTACCAACTTCCAGTGGGTTGCTAATTGAACAAACAGAAGATTATCAGTACACCAAGCATCCCATGTATCTTGCTGTTGAGCATCCACGAACAAATTCCAACTCTTTTCCTTCTTGTCCCTGTGAACCTCTACAGACCAAGACTCCTGAAGCTTCTTCATAATCTCCCACTTGATGTTGTCTGGAAACTTTTCAATGAATGCCAAATCTTCCATGGATGGTCATTCTCTCTGTTTCTGCTCTTCAGTTTGTTCCCAAACAGTTTGCCACCAAGATGCAAGTTTCTGCTGCTTCAATAGGAAGAGGAAACTGTCCACCACATAGAGCATGCATCATGATGGTGATGTGTTTCCGCCATTGTGGGATGAACTTCTTGTGGAAAGTGGCTTTGATTATGAGAAATTCCAACTCTTCAGTGGAAGAAGGAACTTTACAAACATCCATTGAATTCTTCTCTTCTTGGCAATGCCATTTCCTTCATTTTCAGCATCACTCCGTGCCTAAATCCTTGCACGTCAATGCCTTTTAGGAATGCTCTGAGATACACATGGTCCTGCCAGTAGCCCTGGGTGACACAACAAGAAAGGGAATCGTAGACACGGGAGCTGGGGTTAGTGTGCTTAGCCACGCAGTGCTTCAGACTTGGGGGAACCTGCCTGTCAAAGCCGCTAGGTTTAATGTCACACTAGCAAATGGCATGAGAGTGAAGCCATTCGGGGTGCTGAAGAATTGGCCAGTGAAGATCGCAGGTGTCCAATTCTGTTGAGTGTTGAAATGACTTGTTTTTTGGCTGATTTTTGTTGTTTTTGAGAGCTGAATGGTTGATTTTATGAGATGATTGATTGGTTTGGAAGTGGTTTGAGAATGTTTTGGATGATATTGATTGTGTTTTGGAAGATCATGATGTTTGTTGGTGGTTCTGTGATGTTCTGACAGATTCTGATTGGTTCTGTATACCTTCTGTTTTGTTCTGTTTTGGTCTGTTTTGTTCTGATTGTCTTCTGTAAAGAGGGAAGGAGTATTGATTGATGAAGAATGAGATATTGTGAAAGTTTATTGAATGGTTTGTAAGAGTTTGGAATGGTTTGAGAATGAGTTATGTGGTTTTGATGACCTTCTGTAACCTTCTGTAGGTCTTCTGTAGAGCTTCTGCTTCTGTTCTGCTTCTGTTCTGTTCTGTACTGTAGCTGTTCTGGTACTGTTCTGTAGACTGTTCTATATGCTTCTGTAAGTGTTCTGTGGAATGTATGTGTGACTTTGGAAAAGTTTTCTAGCCTTGGAAAGAGGTGAATACAAGTGCAAAAGAGCTGAAAGAAGTGGAAGAAGTAGCTGCTAAAGACTCAAGTGAAGACTAGAGTGAAGTGACAGTAGTGAGCTATGAAAGGACACTGTAGTGGCTCTGGTGACTCTTCATATCAGACATACCTCTTGGGAGGGGTATCCACGACCTAAGAAGGATTATTGAGAGTGATTTTGAGATATTGTAGTAAGGATATGATGTATTATTGATGGAGTGTGAGAGAGAGAGAGTCAGATATAGCCAATTCTACTCAAACAAAGTGATTGTATATGAGAGATTGAGAGAGAAGACTATGAAGATATTGAAGATGAATACTATGTGATGTATTTCCATTCCAAGATGGTGTATTCCTTTGCTTTCTTTGTTCTATTGATGGATTTTGTGAAGATATTGAAGAATATGGTTGATTCTATAAAATCCGTGGGAGATCTACATGATGCTGTATGAAGATTTGTTGTGCCTGGTGTTCTTTTCTTCATTGTGATCATATGAAACATGATAAACAAGCTTGTTGATGTTACAAGATATATTTTCTTGCAAGAGAATTCCCTTTTCCTTGGTGTTCCTCTCGGGGCTCCATGTTTTTGGTGCGCAGTCGGGGAAACTTGCCATCAACAAGCACCAGAAGATGCTGAAAATGAAGGAAATGGCATTGCCAAGAAGAGAAGAATTCAATGGATGTTTGTAAAGTTCCTTCTTCCACTGAAGAGTTGGAATTTCTCATAATCAAAGCCACTTTCCACAAGAAGTTCATCCCACAATGGCGGAAACACATCACCATCATGATGCATGCTCTATGTGGTGGACAGTTTCCTCTTCCTATTGAAGCAGCAGAAACTTGCATCTTGGTGGCAAACTGTTTGGAAACAAACTGAAGAGCAGAAACAGAGAGAACGACCATCCATGGAAGATTTGGCATTCATTGAAAAGTTTCCAGACAACATCAAGTGGGAGATTGTGAAGAAGCTTCAGGAGTATTGGTCTGTAGAGGTTCACAGGGACAAGAAGGAAAAGAGTTGGAATTTGTTCGTGGATGCTCAACAGCAAGATACATGGGATGCTTGGTGTACTGATAATCTTCTGTTTGTTCAATTAGCAACCCACTGGAAGTTGGTAGACAGAGTGTTCTTCACAACATACACTGTTGAAACCATCAGAAGCTGGCATTACTATGATGATGGCACCACCACAATGCTCAGACGTATGCATTTTGACACCTTCAGAACCGAATACCTTCCCCTGTGTAGTGGCATGAAAGCAAAATTCAGGGACGTTGAAAAGAAAGAAGTAGAAGAAATGTTGGCAAGAGAGTCCTACAGAGACTGAGGCCTTCTGTTAACCCTCTGTGGAGCATTAACAACATAGTGGAGCCAACCCCCTGATGAATGACGCAATAAAGAGGCAAGCGTTAGAACGAGTCTAGAGGTACGTGAGAAGAGAGAAAGCAAGAATCAGAGCCGAGAGCAAGCTCGCAGCAGAAGCCACCTTTGACGCCCTTGCGGAACTCTTTACAGAAGTCCCAATGGCACATCAAGCCCTTCCTCCTCCTGTTGGAGGTCCACTTCCAAGCCAGATCCGTCCTGGAAATATTGATGTCAGGCCAGCGAATGTAGTCCCATTGCCAGTTTTTAAGGGAGAGTACAATGAAGACCCCGATCTTCATGTAGCAGAGTTTATGGTAGCGTGTGTGGCTAATAATGCCAGAACCCCTGAGCATTGGTTAGCAATATTCCCCGCCACTTTCAAGGGCGCGGCGTTTCAGTGGTATGAGAGACAAGCAGCAGGAACTTTTGGCACATGGGACGACCTGAAGTTGGCCTTCCTCACTAAATTCAGGCGTGAAGGTTTTGAAGAGCGGATGAGAGAGGAATTTATGAACCTAAGTCAGTCCTCTGGAGAAAGAGTGGAAGCTTATGTCTCAAGAATGGAATCCATCCTGAAGAGATGGACTAACCATAATCTAGATGATGGCATTCAGAAGGGGGTGTTTCTCAGAGGATTACAACCAGAAGTCCGTAAGTTTGTGGAGCTACAAAGACCAGCCACCCTGCAAGCTGCAACAGAAGGTGCAAGACTGTACGATGAAGTGGAAGCTAGATTGGCGATGAATACAGGAAGAGGAGTCCTACCTCCTCTGGTGCCAGGAATGATGTACCCACCAAATGCAGTTCCAGGGACTGTTCCCTACCCTTACCAACAGATGCCCCCGATATCACAGTACAGTGCACCAAATCCATAGTGGCCACAATCCATGCCTCAAATGATGGCTCAACCACAACAACAATGGTCCCAACCAATTTCCTTAATGCCAAATCAGCAGCAACAGTGGAATCCTACCAACTGGAGCCAACAGCCAACAGTTCAAACAGGAGCCTTGAATCAGAACCAGAACAGAGACCCCTCTGTACCAGCCCAACCAGTTTATGCAGTGATTACAGAAACTCCTCAAAACCCTCCTGCCAGTGCTTCAGGAGGAGAAAGCTTGAAGGATTATTTATCCAATTGAGTTGCAAACATCAAAAAGGAGTTGATGGATGTGATTACAGAGCAACTACAGACGTTGAAGGTGAATACCGCTAGCATATCCAATGTTGCAGGAGCAGGAAGAGATGTGATGCGGTCAAATACTTGGTGTGGTAAGTGTCATCAAGCAGGCCATTTAGCCACTGAATGTACACAAAAACCAACCATCCCTGGAGCCTTCTGTTCCTACTGTTTGCGGAAGAACCATACAGAGGACATTTGCTCTCTGAAGGAGATGCATGATAGGAGAAGGAAGGAAGAAGACGCAAGATTTAACTTGCTGGAATCCAAAATGACAACACAAGATATTGGACCCAAGCCTAGAGAGTTTGGTCCTAATTTCGGACCCAGAAGATTTCCTTCCCAAAGTTACAGAGGAAGACAGTCTGGCGGTGGTCAGAGATCAGAAGTGGAATGTTACAGATGCGGAGAAAAGGGACACATTTCACCAAATTGTCCAAATTCTCGAAGGTCAGTGGATTACAAGCCCTTATGCAGTCGATGCAAAGGAGAAGGCCACACTGCAAAAGACTGTCCAAGTCCAACCCCTGTGAAAAACAGTGCTACTGATAGTCCAGCCAAGGCCCAAGAGCCTACCTCCAATTTAGTGGAATTGGAAGTTGCTGCCATCACGCGTGCAAAGCAGAAGGAATCACCTACCCAGAAAAAAAATAACCCTCCTGCCAGAACAGGGAAGTTCAGTCTTCCACCAGAAGAACAAAACAGAACAGAGCCTAACAGTGCCGTACAGAGCCCTACAGTGCCACAGAGAGTTACAGAGACACTTACAGAGACAGGACCAGAGGTCCAGGAGACAGAAGAGGAGGAAGTGCCACAATTGGCAGAAGAAGCTCCTGTAATTCCTCTGATGGAAGAAAGAGGGAAAATGAAAATGGGTGTTGCCCCATTCCCTAACCGGTTAGAGAAGCCAGTGGATCCTATTAAGGAATACGATCTAGTTAGAGATCTAGATACCTTTAAACCAAACCTCACATTCCGACAATTATTGATGTTGTCTCCCAGTTGCCGAAAAAGGTTCAAAAGTATACTGACAAGACGACGTGGTTTAAGGATTGCTCCCTCAATAGCAACAAAGTCCAACAAGGCTCCAGAGCCTGTAAAAGAAGTGGATGTGGCTAATGCTTTCCTAGATCCGGGTACTCCAGAGACTGGTGTGTGGATAGAAGGTTGCTTTATTGCAAACGCACTGATTGATGGTGGTTCATCAGTGAACATTATGACGGATGTTACAATGAAGGATCTAGGCTTACAAGGTGTGCAACCAACCCAATGGCTCATCAGACTAGCGGATCAGAGTAGAATCAAGCCTTTGGGCATTCTTCCCTATGTGAAGACTACAGTGGCTGGAAAAGATTATTGGCTAACCTATTTGGTGGTGAAGCCAAACTCTTATGGTACATCCTATCCTCTGTTACTGGGCAGACCATGGCTTTTTGAAGCCCGAGAAAGGACGGATTGGTTCAAAGGAACCTTGACTTTGGGTAGAGGACCCAACAAAGTGGTGCTGAAACTGTATGGTTCTCAAAAAGGACATGGATCCACCTCCTTGGAATTATCTTCTGACTCCCCTAATGAGGCTACAGATGGAACATCAGCAGACGAAGATGCTATCAAACAGATCCTTCCTAAGAAAATAATGGCACATTCCTTAACAGTGGATACTGTAAGCCGACTTCCAAAAGATGCAAAGCCATTATCAATGGGTGAATACTTCCTGCCTGAACCAGGAATGATTTTTGAAATCACTTCTGACAGTGAGATAGAAGCATGGATGTACTGCTCTCCCTGTTATATGGCCATAGCAGAGACAGAGATAGGAGAGGAAACAGAGAAACTGTTCTTCTGTTACAGAGCTCTTACAGAGACAGAAGCAGAAGCAGAGACAGAGACAGAAGCAGAAGCAGAAGAAGAGACAGAAACAGAAGCAGAAACAGAAACAGAAGAGGATGAATATGATATGGACGAAGAAGGTGATGAAAGTGAGCCAGAAGAATCTATTCCACCTAAAGAGGATACATTTGAGGAAGAAGTTCCAGAAGCATCAGAAGCCGACGAGCTCATGCTATGGGACAGCATGGTGATGGTACCATTTGGTCTGGTAAATGGATCTTCTTATATGCAAAATCTTTATAAGGAATGGATTAAGAAGAACAAGCTGTCTTTTAGCAGTGGCTCATGCCGTTCTAACCCATCTTTGCCAAAGAAAGATGATGATGATGCACCGTGCCAACAAGCACCAATCCTACCAACCCAACAGGTATCAGAGGGTCCCTGTTATGTGACGTTCTTGGATGTGTCATCAGAAGAGGAGTCTTCAAGCCAAGAGGTAATTCGTTTTGAAACCAAACCCGAAACAGTTCTAATCCCATTCCAACATCTTAAGGAGCAACCTAAGTCTCCACCAAAAGAAGAAATTGGTTCTAGTGGGACATCAGAAGAGGACACCACTCCCTTGAAGGAGTCGGATCTCTACCCAGAATCAGTCCGCGGGACCTTTATCCGTGAAGTAGAAGGTGAAAGGCAGTTAACCTTTGTGGATGCAGAAGGCACTGAATGCCACTTGAAGGTGGGTAGCAGCCTCCCAGAAGAGGAGTTGTCAACCTTGTACAACTTGTTGAAAGAAAATTTGGACGTGTTTGCATGGTCCTACAAAGACCTAAAGGGGATTGATCCCACAATATGTCAACATCATATTGACTTGGAGCCTGATGCCAAGCCAGTACGGCAGCGATAGAGGCGAATGAACCCGAATTATTCCACATTGGTGAAAGCGGAGCTGCTGAAGCTTCTGGAAGCCGAGTTCATCTATCCAGTGGCAAATAGTGAATGGGTTTCACCCATTGTGGTTGTACCCAAGAAGAATGGCAAATTGCGAATATGTGTGGATTTCAGAAAGCTTAATTCCAAAACGAAGAAGGATCATTTTCCTATTCCTTTCACAGACCAACTGTTGGACACAGTGGCAGGACATGAACTTTATTCTCTTCTGGATGGATTCAGCGGATATAACCAAGTCCAAATTGCGGAAGAAGACCAATCCAAAACAACCTTCACCACAGAATGGGGGACCTACGCTTACCGAGTGATGTCATTTGGGCTCTGCAATGCCCCTGCTACTTTCCAATGAGTCATGATGGCCGCATTTCAAAATCATCTGCACGACTTTATTGAGGTATATTTGGATGACTTCTGTGTCTATAGTTTGATCCGTGAACACTGGGAACACCTGGAACAATGCTTTGACCGATGCCGGGAGTATGGGATTTCCCTCAACCTCGACAAATGCATCTTTGGGGTTTCTTCTGGAGTCCTGTTGGGCCACATTGTCTCTGCACAAGGGATATCAACAGACCCTGCAAAGATTGAAAAGATCGCAGCTTTGACAGCACCCTCCAACCTCAAACAGTTGAGGGGATTCTTAGGTCATGTGGGTTACTACAGAAGGTTTATAGCCCATTTTGCGACAAAGGCAACCTCCTTGCACAAGCTCCTGAGAAAAGATGCAGAGTTTACTTGGACAGAAGAATGTGACAAAGCCTTCCACACTCTGAAGCAGTGTTTGATAGAGGCACCCATTCTGCAACCTCCTGATTGGACGAAAGAGTTCCATGTACACACTGATGCATCAATTGAAGGCTTAGGTGCTGTCCTCTGCCAGAAGGGCTCCTCGAAGCTGGATCAACCGATCTATTATGCAAGCCGAAAAGTCACTGATAGGGAACGGAACTATACAGTGATCGAGCTGGAGTGCTTGGCAATGGTGTTTGCCCTAGAGAAGTTTCGCCATTACCTCCTATCCACCCACTTTAAATTTTATGTGGATCATGAGGCCCTGTCCTTCCTGATGAACAAAGCAGATGTGAAAGGACGAATGATGAGATGGCTCCTTCTATTCCAGGAGTTTGACTTTGAGGTGATTACTAAGCCTGGTCGTTCCCATGTTCTGACTGATCATCTGTCGCGTATCCCACAAACTGCAGACGAGGAGCAAGATGATCCAGACCTCCTTGATGCTTCCCTATTCTTGGTAGAAACTGTAACTCCCTGGTATGCAGACATTGCCAATCTGCTGGCAACCCAACAGTACCCTCCTGGTATTTCTAGTCGGGAAAGGAAGAAGCTCATGCTAGAATCAGCCCCCTACACCCTGCTAGGCGGTGCACTGTACAAGAAAGGCAAAGATGAAGTGCTCAGAAGATGTGTTGCAGGAGAAGAGATTTGGATTGTTCTGAAGGCTTGCCACGACGAGCCATGTGGAGGTCACTTTGCAGGAGAAGCTACAGCCAGGAAGGCTTTGCTAGCAGGATATTGGTGGCCTACCATTCACAAGGATGCCTATGATTACTGTAAAAGATGTGATGCTTGTCAAAGAATGGGGAAACCCACCAAGACAAGTGCCATGCCACTGCAACCTATCCTTCCGTTGAAGCCGTTTGAGAAGTGGGGCATCGACTTCGTAGGTCCGATCGACCCTCCTACCAGAAGGAAGCAGAACC
Organism: Lygodium microphyllum; assembly: GCF_053477565.2. Lineage (NCBI taxonomy): Eukaryota > Viridiplantae > Streptophyta > Polypodiopsida > Schizaeales > Lygodiaceae > Lygodium > Lygodium microphyllum. The sequence goes on from NC_141164.1 coordinate 1,830,703, forward strand.
GATACATCCTCGTCTGTACGGATTATGTCACAAAGTGCTGTGAAGCTAAAGCCCTAAAGCGGAACGATGGTAACAGCGTGGCCCTGTTCATGTACGAGAATATCATCACCCGTTTTGGCAGTCCCTTGGAGCTGGTAAGTGATAGAGGCACTCATTTCCTCAACAAAGTCATGGAAGAGTTGACAGAGTTGTATAAGATCCACCATCACAAGTCCACTCCTTATTACCCCAGAGCCAATGGCCAAGTCGAAGTCACCAATCGCATCCTCTGCTCGATTCTGACAAGAACAATTGCCGCACATCGTCGTGATTGGGATGATCGACTTACATAGGCCCTCTGGGCGTACAGAACCTCCCATAAAGCAGCAACAGGACAGACACCCTTCCAGCTGGTGTATGGAACAGAAGCTGTTTTTCCTGTTGAATTGGAACTACTCTCTTTGAGAGTGGCTATCAAAGAGCATTTGGGGGATGATGATTCACTGCAACGCCGTCTCCTGCATTTGGAATGTTTGGACGAAATTCGTAGGATGGCTCTACAGTGCATGGAAGCCACGCAAGCTCGACGTAAGGCTTACCATGATAGCTTCATCAAGCACAAGGAGTTCAAAGAAGGTGATTTGGTCCTAGCCTATGATTCACGTTTTGGCAAGTTTCCTGGTAAGCTCCAGCAGCGGTGGATGGGCCCCTATAAGGTACTTGCCGTCAACCCTAATGGCTCTGTCCAAGTGCAGACCGTTGATGCCTCTGATGATCCCTTTCTTATCAATGGATATCGCCTGAAGAAGTACTTCCCTCCTTGGGGATCTTGACAATTACGGACACTTGATCCTTTCCCTCATTGGTGCGGCACTGTACTTCTTATGATGCTACTTCTGATAGCCGTTCTTCCGTCACTCCTGATGAAGTGGACGCAACCCTCAGTCCCCTCAAACCCGCCTTCCAGCCTTGATCTCTTATCCTCTATTTTCCACCAGCGACAGTGGTGGCGAGGTTGGTCTTGATACATGGTCTTTTTACCATTCCCTTGGTTATTTCAAAGAGAAAGAAAAGAAAAGGAAAAAAAGAAAGAAAAAAATGAAACATATCGGTTATGGGAGAAAAGGACTTAGGTCCCTGTCATGCCGACCTATTCTTCGAGAAAAGGTGGAAACACCCTCGGGAATAGGGGAAACCAAGAAAAAGAAAAAAGAAAAAGAAAAAAAAAACAAACAAACAAATCTGTTATGAGAGAAAAGGAAGCAATTCCCTGTCATAGCAGGCCTCATTCCAAGAAAATGTGGTAAACACCCTTGGGCGAGAAGCTGGCTATGGAAAAGGTGGTAACACCCAGCAGTCCAGAAAGGGATTCATTAATTGATATTTCCAGGATCCAATTCCGAAGCTGCCTCCCTTGGTACGCTGCGTCCTGGGTCTCTCTGCAAAGTGTCTAACTGTCCTCTAGCAGATGACATGTCCTATTCAACACAATGTTCGATTTGATGGCTACCTCCCTGGGTACGCCTCTTTAACAACTGATGACGCGATCTTCATCGACAAACAATCGAGTGATGTGAGCTTTCATCCTAACCGGATGGGGAAGTGAGTATGGTTGCCCTCTGTATCTATCAACAACGAGTGAGACAGAGGGTGGGGCGAGAGACCAGTCTTTTCCCTTCAAATCAAATGAGAGGTGAGTAGTGTGAATGAAGTGTTGCACGCACGGGATGGGCCTCTCAAAGCACAAAGCACAATTTGTTTCTGTGCACTGCATCGTAAGGCTCCCTGGCTTTCCTTCTCGCACCGTATGCCGGCATAGGGTGGGATGCACCGTTGCACCATCAAATGTGCACAAGGCATACAATCTTTGCACAAGCGACTGTGAGGATTACATCAACGGGTTTCAGGAAAAGGCTGCCCTCTTGTATCTATCAATAGAGAGTGAGACAGAGGGTGGGATGAGTGTGACTGGAGTTTCTTCAATCAATTACCGAGAGGTGAGATTGAGGGACGTTACGACACTTGGAGTCAGGTATGTTCCACTTTCCCTGTGCATCCACGGGATGGGTCTTTACCGTCAACACCAGACACGTCACCCTGTTCTGTACACTGCACTGTAAGGGTGAAGCGGTGCAGTTATGCGATTCCCGGACTTCGATACCCGACTGGGTCTCTAAATGAAATTCATTGATTACAAATTAAGGTGATGTGGAGCGTTTTTTTGCCAGCGCGTGCTCATGTGACGGCTGGTTTATTTTAATTAAAATTTTAAAGTGCCTCTGTAGCGCACGTAGCGCGTGCTAAGTGAACGGCGGGTTTATTTTAATTAAAAAGTATGTGTATGTTGAGCGCGAATGCACGTGGAAACTGTGGGTGAATTAAAGGGTTCATTTTAACAATTAATTGGTGATTAAGGGAAAATGAAAATAAATAAATCACATAAAATAAATACCTGGAAGGGGTGTGTATATAATACAGGAATGCGTACGGAAGAGTCCACCAAAAGAAGTGAATCCAGTAAAGGAAAAGTAAAGATCACTGATGAAACAACAATAACAACACCTTAGCGGATGTGTGGATTTTGTGTGTGTTGGTTGTTTATTTTTATTTTATTTTAGTGTATTTTATTTTTTATGGTTTTTTTTTGTTAAGTTGTGATTATTTATGGTTGAATAAATGGAAAATGAGCAAGGGAGGTAAGGGGAATTTGTTAGATTTTTAAAAGAATTTTTTGAGAATTTTTTACTATTTTTAAATGAATTTTCTACATTTATTGGCAATTTGGGGAATTAAATGAGGAAATATGTAATTTTCAGAAATTTTAGGGTGAGTAATTTCCAGCGGACAAACTCCCAAAAATTGGCAAAAAACAAAAGGAATTTTTAGAAAATTTTTTGAATTTTTTGTATGGAAAAATTAATTTAAAAATTAATTAAATCACATAAAGCATGTTAATCAAATAAGTCAAGTAGAAATAAGTCAGTTAAGTCTGGTTAGTGTAGGTAAGTCATGTTAGTCTAACTAAATCAACTCAGGTTAGGTTAGTCAGCTAGGTTAGTCAGGGTAAGTTAACCAACTAGGTTAGTCAACTAGGGGTGGGGTTAGGGTTAGTAACTAGGGTTAGTAAACTAACCTGACTATGGTTAGTTAAAACTAACCTAGCTAGGGTTAATGTAGGGTTAGGGGGTGGGGTTAGGGTTAGTTAACTAGGGTTAGGGTTAGTAAACCTAGTTAGGGTTAATTTAGGGTTACTTGAACCTAGTTAGGTTTAGGTAACTAACTAGGGTTAATTTAGGGTTAATTTTAGGTTAAACTAGTTAGGGTTAATTAGGTTAGTGATTAACTAGCCAGGGTTAGTGACTAACCGTAGTAGGGTTAGTGGAGGAGGTGGTTAGGGGAGGTGGTGGTGGTGGTGAGAGGAGGTGGTGGTGGCGGCGGGGAGGGAGGCTATAGGCGGTGGCGATGCGGACGTCGCGGCGGCAACGGCGGGGGACTCCACGGGCGGCGAGGACGGCTGCTGAGGCGCGACGGCGGGTGAAGAAGGGCGGCGCACGACGCGGCTCCTGGGCGGCTTCACGGGCGACGGCTGCGGCTGGAGGCGGCGACGACGGGTGAAGAAGGCGGCGGGGACGGCTTCTGAGGCGCGACGGGGACGGCGGGTGACTCCACGGCAGTGGGCGACTCCACGGGCGGCGCACGACGGCGGCTGGGGGGCACACGACAGGGGAGGGCGAGGCGGCGTCGGCTGCAACGGGGGGCGGCACAGAGCGCAACGGGGGGCGGCACAGACGGAAGAAGAGAGGGAGAGGAGGGGGAGACAGGCGGCAGAAGAAGAAGGTAGAGGAGGGAAGAAGAAGGTGGGAGGAGAAGAAGGTAGAGGAGGGGAGTGGCAGGCGGGCAGGAGGAGGAAGGAAGTAGAGGAGGGGGAGAGGGAAGGGAGGGAAGGGAGGGACGCAGGGAGAGGGGAGGGGGAAGGAGGTGGTTGGGGGTCGGGTGGTTAGGGGGGAAGGGGTGGGCAGGGCAATGGGCGGGCAGGTTGGGTGGGCAGGGGTCCCAAGGGGGGTGGACATGGACAAGAGTAGGGTAGGGTAAGGGGTGGGCAGGGGGAAATGGGTGCGTACCCCCGTCCCGCGCACGTGCGCGGGGTGGGGGAAAAAAAATTTGCCATGACGGGATTGAAATGGCGCTGGGACGACGGGACGGGTCATGCGGACACGACCGGGGCCCATGGAGATACGTAAAATCGAAAAAGGGCGCGTTCATGCGCAAGACGGACGCGCAAATACACGTAAAAATAAAGAAAAAGTAATAACTCCCAATCCGGACGTCAAAACGAAAGAGTGTAAAAACAAAAAGTGGACAGGACGGCAGAGGGAAAACAAGAAAAATATATGACGGAGGTTCCGGGGGGGTAAAGGACGGTCACGTGCAAAAAACCCAAAAAATGAACCAAAAACCGCAATTAAAAATTAATATCAAAAAATCCGTGCATCGGAATGAGGTGCAGAAAAAAGGAAAACTGTGCAGAAAGATGTGCCCGACAATCTTATAACATCAAAACATAATTCCGACGGAGATAAGACGCGTTCACATGGGAAAAACCCAAAAAACAACCCTGAAAATGGGATCGGAAATTAATATCGGGCGAATCGTACACCGGAATGATATGCAGTAAGAAGGAAAAATGTCCGCAAGAAGGAGTGGCACAGGGTTATCACATTAAACCGCAGTTCCGGTGGAAGGAGGAAGGGTTCATATGCGAAAAACTCCAAAAATACGCCCGAAAACTCATTTAAAAATTAATAAGTAAAAATCCAGAATTCGAAAAAGGGTGGAGGAAAAAGGAAAAAGGTAGGGGAAGGCACAGGGGACACAGCTGTCAAATCAAATTGGAATTCTGATGCAAACGGGGCAGGTTCACATGGAAAAATATCAAAAAATACGCACGAAAAAGTCGTAAAAACCCGGAAAATTTATAATGGACAAACCGTGTATCAAAATGGCTCGGAGGAAAAAGGAAAAATGTCAGGGGAAAAGTGGTTGGCAGGGCTATGACATCAGATCACGGTTCCAAAGCAAGGAAAGTGCGTTCACATGGAAAACCGACTAAATTGCGCAAAATGCTTCAAAAATTAATAACTTGAAAACCGTGCACCGAAACAAAGGTAGGTAAAAAGGAAAAATGGTCAGTTCAATGGGGGGAACAGCGCTATAAGGTGGGATTGGGACTTTGGTGAACGTAGGATGCATTCATATAGTAAGACCGCAAAATCATGGAATGAAGGAAAACTGCAAGGGAACAGCCCCAAGGGTGGGTGGAACAAAACCGGGTGGGTGGGAAGGGACCCATGAACAGGTTAAGGCATATGCAGAAAGGTATGCACGGTAGACGCGTAGGGACGCATCCCCACACTTAAGACCTTAACGGATAGGGTTAACCGAGCAACAGGGACCTAGGACCACGCCGCAGACCATCCACTAACGTCCCCACACTTAAAACATGACCGTCACGAAGAAATCAAAGTGTCGGGTTAGAAAAACTTGGCCCATGTTGTCAAGAATCAAGGTTGAGTGTCGACGGCACGTCCAGTGTGGTTGTCGGCGCTGGAGGGACCAAGGCATCTTCTCGGCACACGTTCGTCATGGCAGGGACCACGCGGCAGTACCCAGGGAGGTAGCTGGTCGAAGGAATCGCAGGAAATGCGTCGATGATGATGAGGGATACTACACTCAACTCACAGTCACTCAATTGGAATGAAAGAACAGTCACTCGCCCCATGACTAATATCACTCGAGGAAAAAGGATTGAAACCCATATCTCATACCCGGTTGAGGAATCGACAAGGGGGGAATGGTGCAGAAGGAGTATGCCAGGGTGCACAGTTGATGGTGCATTAGTACGTCCAACCCGTCTGGCATAAGTGCAAGGAGGAAGGCAAGGGAGCCTTACAGTGCAGTGTACAGAACAGGGTGACGTGTCTGGTGTTGACGGTAAAGACCCATCCCGTGGGTGCACAGGGAAAGTGGAACATACATGACTCCAAGTGTCGTAACGTCCCTCAATCTCACCTCTCGGTAATTGATTGAAGAAGCTCCAGTCACACTCATCCCACCCTCTGTCTCACTCTCTGTTGATAGATACAAGAGGGCAGCCTTTTCCTGAAACCCGTTGATGTAATCCTCACAGTCGCTTGTGCAAAGATTGTATGCCTTGTGCACATTTGATGGTGCAACGGTGCATCCCGCCCTGTGCCGGCATACGGTGCGAGAAGGAAAGCCAAGGAGCCTTGCGATGCAGTGCACAGAAACAAATTGTGCTTTGTGCTTTGAGAGGCCCATCCCGTGCGTGCAACACTTCATTCATACTACTCACCTCTCATTTGATTTGAAGGGAAAAGACTGGTCTCTCGTCCCACCCTCTGTCTCACTCGTTGTTGATAGATACAGAGGGCAACCATACTCACTTCCCCATCCGGTTAGGATGAAAGCTCACATCACTCGATTGTTTGTCGATGAAGATCGCGTCATCAGTTGTTAAAGAGGCGTACCCAAGGAGGTAGCCATCAAATCGAACATTGTGTTGAATAGGACATGTCATCTGCTAGAGGACAGTTAGACACTTTGCAGAGAGACCCAGGACGCAGCGTACCAAGGGAGGCAGCTTCGGAATTGGATCCTGGAAATATCAATTAATGAATCCCTTTCTGGACTGCTGGGTGTTACCACCTTTTCCACAGCCAGCTTCTCGCCCAAGGGTGTTTACCACCTTTTCTTGGAACGAGGCCTGCTATGACAGGGAATTGCTTCCTTTTCTCTCATAACAGATTTGTTTGTTTGTTTTTCTTTTTCTTTTTCTTTTTTCTTTTTCTTGGTTTCCCCTATTCCCGAGGGTGTTTCCACCTTTTCTCGAAGAATAGGTCGGCATGACAGGGACCTAAGTCCTTTTCTCCCATAACCGATATGTTTCATTTTTTTCTTTCTTTTTTTTCTTTTCTTTTCTTTCTCTTTGAAATAACCAAGGGAATGGTAAAAAGACCATGTATCAAGACCAACCTCGCCACCACTGTCGCTGGTGGAAAATAGAGGATAAGAGATCAAGGCTGGAAGGCGGGTTTGAGGGGACAGAGGGTTGCGTCCACTTCATCAGGAGTGACGGAAGAACGGCTATTAGAAGTAGCATCATAAGAAGTACAGTGCCGCACCAACGAGGGAAAGGATCAAGTGTCCGTAATTGTCAAGATCCCCAAGGAGGGAAGTACTTCTTCAGGCGATATCCATTGATAAGAAAGGGATCATCAGAGGCATCAACGGTCTGCACTTGGACAGAGCCATTAGGGTTGACGGCAAGTACCTTATAGGGGCCCATCCACCGCTGCTGGAGCTTACCAGGAAACTTGCCAAAACGTGAATCATAGGCTAGGACCAAATCACCTTCTTTGAACTCCTTGTGCTTGATGAAGCTATCATGGTAAGCCTTACGTCGAGCTTGCGTGGCTTCCATGCACTGTAGAGCCATCCTACGAATTTCGTCCAAACATTCCAAATGCAGGAGACGGCGTTGCAGTGAATCATCATCCCCCAAACGTTCTTTGATAGCCACTCTCAAAGAGGGTAGTTCCAATTCAACAGGAAAAACAGCTTCTGTTCCATACACCAGCTGGAAGGGTATCTGTCCTGTTGCTGCTTTATGGGAGGTTCTGTACGCCCAGAGGGCCTCTGTAAGTCGATCATCCCAATCACGACGATGTGCGGCAATTGTTCTTGTCAGAATCGAGCAGAGGATGCGATTGGTGACTTCGACTTGGCCATTGGCTCTGGGGTAATAAGGAGTGGACTTGCGATGGCGGATCTTATACAACTCTGTCAACTCTTCCATGACTTTGTTGAGGAAATGAGTGCCTCTATCACTTACCAGCTCCAAGGGACTGCCAAAACGGGTGATGATATTCTCGTACATGAACAGGGCCACGCTGTTACCATCGTCCCGCTTTAGGGCTTTAGCTTCACACCACTTTGTGACATAATCCGTACAGACGAGGATGTATCGGTTCTGCTTCCTTCTGGTAGGAGGGTCGATCGAACCTACGAAGTCGATGCCCCACTTCTCAAACGGTTTCAATGGAAGGATAGGTTGCAGTGGCATGGCACTTGTCTTGGTGGGTTTCCCCATTCTTTGACAAGCATCACATCTTTTACAGTAATCATAGGCATCCTTGCGAATGGTAGGCCACCAATATCCTGCTAGCAGAGCCTTCCTGGCTGTAGCTTCTCCTGCAAAGTGACCTCCACATGGCTCGTCGTGGCAAGCCTTCAGAACAATCCCAATCTCTTCTCCTGCAACACATCTTCTGAGCACTTCATCTTTGCCTTTCTTGTACAGTGCACCGCCTAGCAGGGTGTAGGGGGCTGATTCTAGCATGAGCTTCTTCCTTTCCCGACTAGAAATACCAGGAGGGTACTGTTGGGTTGCCAGCAGATTGGCAATGTCTGTATACCAGGGAGTTACAGTTTCTACCAAGAATAGGGAAGCATCAGGGAGGTCTGGATCATCTTGCTCCTCGTCTGCAGTTTGTGGGATACGCGACAGATGATCAGCCAGAACATGGGAACGACCAGGCTTAGTAATCACCTCAAAGTCAAACTCCTGGAATAGAAGGAGCCATCTCATCATTCGTCCTTTCACATCTGCTTTGTTCATCAGGAAGGACAGGGCCTCATGATCCACATAAAATTTAAAGTGGGTGGATAGGAGGTAATGGCGAAACTTCTCTAGGGCAAACACCATTGTCAAGCACTCCAGCTCGGTCACTGTATAGTTCCGTTCCCTATCAGTGACTTTTCGGCTTGCATAATAGATCGGTTGATCCAGCTTCGAGGAGCCCTTCTGGCAGAGGATAGCACCTAAGCCTTCAATTGATGCATCAGTGTGTACATGGAACTCTTTCGTCCAATCAGGAGGTTGCAGAATGGGTGCCTCTATCAAACACTCCTTCAGAGTGTGGAAGGATTTGTCACATTCTTCTGTCCAAGTAAACTCTGCATCTTTCCTCAGGAGCTTGTGCAAGGAGGTTGCCTTTGTCGCAAAATGGGCTATAAACCTTCTGTAGTAACCCACATGACCTAAGAATCCCCTCAACTGTTTGAGGTTGGAGGGTGCTGTCAAAGCTGCGATCTTTTCAATCTTTGCAGGGTCTGTTGATATCCCTTGTGCAGAGACAATGTGGCCCAACAGGACTCCAGAAGAGACCCCAAAGATGCATTTGTCGGGGTTGAGGGAAATCCCATACTCCCGGCATCGGTCAAAGCATTGTTCCAGGTGTTCCCAGTGTTCACGGATCAAACTATAGACACAGAAGTCATCCAAATATACCTCAATAAAGTTGTGCAGATGATTTTGAAATGCGGCCATCATGACTCGTTGGAAAGTAGCAGGGGCATTGCAGAGCCCAAATGGCATCACTCGGTAAGCGTAGGTCCCCCATTCTATGGTGAAGGTTGTTTTGGATTGGTCTTCTTCCGCAATTTGGACTTGGTTATATCCGCTGAATCCATCCAGAAGAGAATAAAGTTCATGTCCTGCCACTGTGTCCAACAGTTGGTCTGTGAAAGGGATAGAAAAATGATCCTTCTTCGTTTTGGAATTAAGCTTTCTGAAATCCACACATATTCGCAATTTGCCATTCTTCTTGGATACAACCACAATGGGTGAAACCCATTCACTATTTGCCACTGGATAGATGAACTCGGCTTCCAGAAGCTTTAGCAGCTCCGCTTTCACCAATGTGGAATAATTCGGGTTCATTCGCCTCTATCGCTGCTGTACTGGCTTGGCATCAGGCTCCAAGTCAATATGATGTTGACATATTGTGGGATCAATCCCCTTTAGGTCTTTGTAGGACCATGCAAACACGTCCAAATTTTCTTTCAACAAGTTGTACAAGGTTGACAACTCCTCTTCTGGGAGACTGCTACCCACCTTCAAGTGGCATTCAGTGCCTTCTGCATCCACAAAGGTTAACTGCCTTTCACCTTCTACTTCACGGATAAAGGTCCCGCGGACTGATTCTGGGTAGAGATCCGACTCCTTCAAGGGAGTGGTGTCCTCTTCTGATGTCCCACTAGAACCAATTTCTTCTTTTGGTGGAGACTTAGGTTGCTCCTTAAGATGTTGGAATGGGATTAGAACCGTTTCGGGTTTGCTTTCAAAACGAATTACCTCTTGGCTTGAAGACTCCTCTTCTGATGACACATCCAAGAACGTCACATAACAGGGACCCTCTGATACCTGTTGGGTTGGTAGGATTGGTGCTTGTTGGCACGGTGCATCATCATCATCTTTCTTTGGCAAAGATGGGTTAGAACGGCATGAGCCACTGCTAAAAGACAGCTTGTTTTTCTTAATCCATTCCTTATAAAGATTTTGCATATAAGAAGATCCATTTACCAGACCAAATGGTACCATCACCATGCTGTCCCATAGCATGAGCTCGTCGGCTTCTGATGCTTCTGGAACTTCTTCCTCAAATGTATCCTCTTCAGGTGGGATAGATTCTTCTGGCTCACTTTCATCACCTTCTTCGTCCATATCATATTCATCCTCTTCTGTTTCTGTTTCTGCTTCTGTTTCTGTCTCTTCTTCTGCTTCTGCTTCTGTCTCTGTCTCTGCTTCTGCTTCTGTCTCTGTAAGAGCTCTGTAATAGAAGAATAGTTTCTCTGTTTCCTCTCCTGTCTCTGCCTCTGCTATGGCCATATAACAGGGAGAGCAGTACATCCATGCTTCTATCTCACTGTCAGAAGTGATTTCAGAAATCATTCCTGGTTCAGGCAGGAAGTATTCACCCATTGATAATGGCTTTGCATCTTTTGGAAGTCGGCTTACAGTATCCACTGTTAAGGAATGTGCCATTATTTTCTTAGGAAGGATCTGTTTGACAGCATCTTCGTCTGCTGATGTTCCATCTGTAGCCTCATTAGGGGAGTCAGAAGATAATTCCAAGGAGGTGGATCCATGTCCTTTTTGAGAACCATACAGTTTCAGCACCACTTTGTTGGGTCCTCTACCCAAAGTCAAGGTTCCTTTGAACCAATCCGTCCTTGCTCGGGCTTCAAAAAGCCATGGTCTGCCCAGTAACAGAGGATAGGATGTACCATAAGAGTTTGGCTTCACCACCAAATAGGTTAGCCAATAATCTTTTCCAGCCACTGTAGTCTTCACATAGGGAAGAATGCCCAAAGGCTTGATTCTACTCTGATCCGCCAGTCTGATGAGCCATTGGGTTGGTTGCACACCTTGTAAGCCTAGATCCTTCATTGTAACATCCGTCATAATGTTCACTGATGAACCACCATCAATCAGTGCGTTTGCAATAAAGCAACCTTCTATCCACACACCAGTCTCTGGAGTACCCGGATCTAGGAAAGCATTAGCCACATCCACTTCTTTTACAGGCTCTGGAGCCTTGTTGGACTTTGTTGCTATTGAGGGAGCAATCCTTAAACCATGTCGTCTTGTCAGTATACTTTTGAACCTTTTTCGGCAACTGGGAGACAACATCAATAATTGTCGGAATGTGAGGTTTGGTTTAAAGGTATCTAGATCTCTAACTAGATCGTATTCCTTAATAGGATCCACTGGCTTCTCTAACCGGTTAGGGAATGGGGCAACACCCATTTTCATTTTCCCTCTTTCTTCCATCAGAGGAATTACAGGAGCTTCTTCTGCCAATTGTGGCACTTCCTCCTCTTCTGTCTCCTGGACCTCTGGTCCTGTCTCTGTAAGTGTCTCTGTAACTCTCTGTGGCACTGTAGGGCTCTGTACGGCACTGTTAGGCTCTGTTCTGTTTTGTTCTTCTGGTGGAAGACTGAACTTCCCTGTTCTGGCAGGAGGGTTATTTTTTTTCTGGGTAGGTGATTCCTTCTGCTTTGCACGCGTGATGGCAGCAACTTCCAATTCCACTAAATTGGAGGTAGGCTCTTGGGCCTTGGCTGGACTATCAGTAGCACTGTTTTTCACAGGGGTTGGACTTGGACAGTCTTTTGCAGTGTGGCCTTCTCCTTTGCATCGACTGCATAAGGGCTTGTAATCCACTGACCTTCGAGGATTTGGACAATTTGGTGAAATGTGTCCCTTTTCTCCGCATCTGTAACATTCCACTTCTGATCTCTGACCACCGCCAGACTGTCTTCCTCTGTAACTTTGGGAAGGAAATCTTCTGGGTCCGAAATTAGGACCAAACTCTCTAGGCTTGGGTCCAATATCTTGTGTTGTCATTTTGGATTCCAGCAAGTTAAATCTTGCGTCTTCTTCCTTCCTTCTCCTATCATGCATCTCCTTCAGAGAGCAAATGTCCTCTGTATGGTTCTTCCGCAAACAGTAGGAACAGAAGGCTCCAGGGATGGTTGGTTTTCATGTACATTCAGTGGCTAAATGGCCTGCTTGATGACACTTACCACACCAAGTATTTGACCGCATCACATCTCTTCCTGCTCCTGCAACATTGGATATGCTAGCGGTATTCACCTTCAACGTCTGTAGTTGCTCTGTAATCACATCCATGAACTCCTTTTTGATGTTTGCAACTCAATTGGATAAATAATCCTTCAAGCTTTCTCCTCCTGAAGCACTGGCAGGAGGGTTTTGAGGAGTTTCTGTAATCACTGCATAAACTGGTTGGGCTGGTACAGAGGGGTCTCTGTTCTGGTTTTGATTCAGGGCTCCTGTTTGAACTGTTGGCTGTTGGCTCCAGTTGGTAGGATTCCACTGTTGCTGCTGATTTGGCATTAAGGAAATTGGTTGGGACCATTGTTGTTGTGGTTGAGCCATCATTTGAGGCATGGATTGTGGCCACTGTGGATTTGGTGCACTGTACTGTGATATCGGGGGCATCTGTTGGTAAGGGTAGGGAACAGTCCCTGGAACTGCATTTGGTGGGTACATCATTCCTGGCACCAGAGGAGGTAGGACTCCTCTTCCTGTATTCATCGCCAATCTAGCTTCCACTTCATCGTACAGTCTTGCACCTTCTGTTGCAGCTTGCAGGGTGGCTGGTCTTTGTAGCTCCACAAACTTACGGACTTCTGGTTGTAATCCTCTGAGAAACACCCCCTTCTGAATGCCATCATCTAGATTATGGTTAGTCCATCTCTTCAGGATGGATTCCATTCTTGAGACATAAGCTTCCACTCTTTCTCCAGAGGACTGACTTAGGTTCATAAATTCCTCTCTCATCCGCTCTTCAAAACCTTCACGCCTGAATTTAGTGAGGAAGGCCAACTTCAGGTCGTCCCATGTGCCAAAAGTTCCTGCTGCTTGTCTCTCATACCACTGAAACGCCGCGCCCTTGAAAGTGGCGGGGAATATTGCTAACCAATGCTCAGGGGTTCTGGCATTATTAGCCACACACGCTACCATAAACTCTGCTACATGAAGATCGGGGTCTTCATTGTACTCTCCCTTAAAAACTGGCAATGGGACTACATTCGCTGGCCTGACATCAATATTTCCAGGACGGATCTGGCTTGGAAGTGGACCTCCAACAGGAGGAGGAAGGGCTTGATGTGCCATTGGGACTTCTGTAAAGAGTTCCGCAAGGGCGTCAAAGGTGGCTTCTGCTGCGAGCTTGCTCTCGGCTCTGATTCTTGCTTTCTCTCTTCTCACGTACCTCTAGACTCGTTCTAACGCTTGCCTCTTTATTGCGTCATTCATCAGGGGGTTGGCTCCACTATGTTGTTAATGCTCCACAGAGGGTTAACAGAAGGCCTCAGTCTCTGTAGGACTCTCTTGCCAACATTTCTTCTACTTCTTTCTTTTCAACGTCCCTGAATTTTGCTTTCATGCCACTACACAGGGGAAGGTATTCGGTTCTGAAGGTGTCAAAATGCATACGTCTGAGCATTGTGGTGGTGCCATCATCATAGTAATGCCAGCTTCTGATGGTTTCAACAGTGTATGTTGTGAAGAACACTCTGTCTACCAACTTCCAGTGGGTTGCTAATTGAACAAACAGAAGATTATCAGTACACCAAGCATCCCATGTATCTTGCTGTTGAGCATCCACGAACAAATTCCAACTCTTTTCCTTCTTGTCCCTGTGAACCTCTACAGACCAATACTCCTGAAGCTTCTTCACAATCTCCCACTTGATGTTGTCTGGAAACTTTTCAATGAATGCCAAATCTTCCATGGATGGTCATTCTCTCTGTTTCTGCTCTTTAGTTTGTTTCCAAACAGTTTACCACCAAGATGCAAGTTTCTGCTGCTTCAATAGGAAGAGGAAACTGTCCACCACATAGAGCATGCATCATGATGGTGATGTGTTTCCGCCATTGTGGGATGAACTTCTTGTGGAAAGTGGCTTTGATTATGAGAAATTCCAACTCTTCAGTGGAAGAAGGAACTTTACAAACATCCATTGAATTCTTCTCTTCTTGGCAATGCCATTTCCTTCATTTTCAACATCTTCTGGTGCTTGTTGATGGCAAGTTTCCCCGGCTGCGCACCAAAAACATGGAGCCCCGAGAGGAACACCAAGGAAAAGGGAATTCTCTTGCAATAAAATCTATCTTGTAACATCAACAAGCTTGTTTATCATGTTTCATATGATCACAATGAAGAAAAGAACACCAGGCACAACAAATCTTCATACAGCATCATGTAGATCTCCCACGGATTTTATAGAATCAACCATATTCTTCAATATCTTCACAAAATCCATCAATAGAACAAAGAAAGCAAAGGAATACACCATCTTGGAATGGAAATACATCACATAGTATTCATCTTCAATATCTTCATAGTCTTCTCTCTCAATCTCTCATATACAATCACTTTGTTTGAGTAGAATTGGCTATATCTGACTCTCTCTCTCACACTCCATCAATAATACATCATATCCTTAATACAATATCTCAAAATCACTCTCAATAATCCTTCTTAGGTCGTGGATACCCCTCCCAAGAGGTATGTCTGATATGAAGAGTCACCAGAGCCACTACAGTGTCCTTTCATAGCTCACTACTGTCACTTCACTCTAGTCTTCACTTGAGTCTTTAGCAGCTACTTCTTCCACTTCTTTCAGCTCTTTTGCACTTGTATTCACCTCTTTCCAAGGCTAGAAAACTTTTCCAAAGTCACACATACATTCCATAGAACACTTACAGAAGCATATAGAACAGTCTACAGAACAGTACCAGAACAGCTACAGTACAGAACAGAACAGAAGCAGAACAGAAGCAGAAGCTCTACAGAAGACCTACAGAAGGTTACAGAAGGTCATCAAAACCACATAACTCATTCTCAAACCATTCCAAACTCTTACAAACCATTCAATAAACTTTCACAATATCTCATTCTTCATCAATCAATACTCCTTCCCTCTTTACAGAAGACAATCAGAACAAAACAGATGAAAATAGAACAAAACAGAAGGTATACAGAACCAATCAGAATATGTCAGAACATCACAGAACCACCAACAAACATCATGATCTTCCAAAACACAATCAATATCATCCAAAACATTCTCAAACCACTTCCAAACCAATCAATCATCTCATAAAATCAACCATTCAGCTCTCAAAAACAACAAAAATCAGCCAAAAAACAAGTCATTTCAACACTCAACAGAATTGGACACCTGCGATCTTCACTGGCCAATTCTTCAGCACCCTGAATGGCTTCACTCTCATGCCATTTGCTAGTGTGACATTAAACCTAGCGGCTTTGACAGGCGGGTTCCCCCAAGTCTGAAGCACTGCGTGGCTAAGCACACTAACCCCAGCTCCCGTGTCTACGATTCCCTTTCTTGTTGTGTCACCTAGGGCTACTGGCAGGACTATGTGTATCTCAGAGCCTTCCTAAAAGGCATTGACGTGCAAGGATTTAGGCACGGAGTGTAGCGTCAAACTTGGCAATTGTGTTTCTGCGTCTTGGTCTCGAGGGTCTGCCGTGACCTGCTCTTGTGATCCTTTGACCCACTACTTAAGGTCTTGCCATAGGGTAGGATGCTGCTTAAGCAGATCTCCTAGGCTAAGTGTTACAAGGGTGGTTGCTAGCATGGTCAGGAGATCATTAGATACTCATCCTTCCCCCAGTCTAGACTGTCCGGGCCAATGGCCGCGGTTGATCTGTGGCTCTGTCGTGTCTAGCCTTGGTCTTAGCGGTACTGCTTGTTTCACAGTTGCTTCTGCCAACTTAGGTTGAGGCAGTGATATTGGCGTGCTTACGCTGGAGAGATCATCGATCTCATCCTCTATGATGGGCTCAACGTCTTTGAGATGCTGTTGAGTCCCCCTTACCCATTCCTTCACCTTTTCTATGGCCTCTAATTGTCGCTTCAAATGTGGGTATTGCCCTACCTTAGCGCTTTCTTTTTCGACTGTCTTAGGGGTTGAAGTCTCTGCCTCCACGTCTGAAACCTTCTTACCCGCAGGTAGAGTCGTAGCACTCTCGATCTTTAGTGCGACCTTAGCTTCCGCTCTCTTCTTTTTCCGCCTGCGGATTTTCTTTCCTATCAAGGTTGCATCAAGATTGCTAGGTCCTGGCAGAGAGATGCTGGCCTGCTTCGTTTGGGCTCGGGTCATAATCCGCAGTGGAATAGGTGTGGCCTCCCCATTGGGGTTTTCGACACCAAACAGTCCCAGTGGGACAGATGGCAAGTTGGTTGAACTAGAGGATGGCTTTCGCTTTGGGCAATCTATGAAAAGATGGGTGATTCCACACTCTGTGCACCTTTGGTCAGCCTTGTCTCTGTTTTGCTGCTCTCTTTCAGGGCAGCGTGATGAGACATGACCGGGGTGACCACAAGTCCAACAAGTGACTGGATCCTGTGGCTGCCCTCCTAGGCCTCTACCTCGCCCTCGTCCTAGCGCCATCACCAGTACGGGTCGATAATCCATGAGGACCGGGTTGCCCTCGTGGTCGTGCAAGACGTAAGGGTATATGTAAGTCTCTTCATCGTTCGGCTCCTCCACGTAGTGTATTGGAGCATCGCTCAGTGGGTGGGTCACGTAAGGACCAGGCGGTCTAGGAATGCCTGTAAGATTTATGTCCATCAAAATGGGCCAAAAATGACCCACGAGCTGCCAAAGTCGGTCTTTCTTCCTCCAAACTTGGTCCAAGCTGCCATTAATGCTCTTGCCTGTAGTCCTTGTGGCTCAGAAATCTTTGGGAATTCCCCTATTGCTCCCAGTACCTGTGTACTTGTGACTCAAAATTCCATGTGACTAGAAAGTTGTAACTGGGTAAAATGAGGGACTAACTGGGACCAAGAACCTAGGCTCTGATGCCAATTATCAAAGAGAGGAACTGGCAGTGAGAAAGAGGAGAGAGAAGACTGCAGAGAAGAAGAAGAAGAGCAGAAGAGAGAGAAAGATAGTTATGAGGAGAGAGAAAGACTAGAAATAGAGAGAGAAAGACTAGAAGAGAGGGAAGGAAGACATGGAAGCTTGGAGAGCAAGATGAAGGAGAAAGAAGGCTTGTATATTTATCTGATAATGAAAAATTAAGTCACTCTCACCTTATATACCAGCCAGTGTAGCTAGTATTTCCCCGTTATTAAATCCCCCTCTCTTACATTGTGTTATATATATATATATATATATATATATATATATATATATATATATATATATATAGTGTTAGTGGGGCAAGCGGGGGACATGGGGTGATTTTTTTTAAAAGGGGGGTAGGGATAAGGGAAGGGGTGGGGGTAGGGTCGGAATGGATGGGGGGGTGTGAAGGGGGGGCATTCAATGGGGGGATGGGTGGGCCGAGGGGGAAAAAGGGGGACAAGGGGGGGGGGGGGACAAAGGGGGGGTTTGGGCACGCGGAGAGGGCAAGGAGGGACAAAAGGGGGGTTGGGTGCTAGGAGGGTGGGATGATGGGAAGGAGGATGAGAAAGGAGGGAGGCGATAGAGAAGGAGGAGTAGGCGGGAGGGGACAGAGTAGGAGGAGAGGGGGAGGATAAAGAGGGGGAAGAAGGAGGAGGAGGCGATAGGAGGGGAGAAAGAAGGAGAAGAAGAAGACAAGGAAGAAGAGAAGGAAGAAGGGAGGAGAAGGAGGAGAGGAAGAAGAAGAAGGAGCAAGAGGAGAAGAGAGAATAGGGAGAAGAGAGAGAGAGAGACGCAGGGAGGGGGGAGGGCGGAACGTGAGAGGAAAGGAGGGTCGAAGAGAGAGAAAGAGAGAGGTAAGAGAGAGAAGGAGATAGGGGGTACGAGACACTTGAGGGGGGAGGAGGGAGGAAAGTACTTTTTAAAAAAAATTACTTTCTTTAAATAAATAAGCGTGTCCCCCATCCCGCTTAGCAACACATGCGGGGGTAAAAATAATTTGCAATGATGGGAACCTATAGGAGCAGGGGAGAAATTGGGGTGGCCAAATGCGATACAGATCAAACACGCGACCAGACATTACAAGGCAAAAACCAATCGTGCTCCCAATACGCAGACCAAGGGATAAAAAATTTTACGAAAATTTTATTTCGAAGGGATCCAAGCATCGAATAAACATGTTGTAAAAAGAAAAATTGGGCATGGTGACTAGAGGAATGGCATGGACAATGTGTCGGGCGTGTTTGACAGCAAATAGAGGGGTTCACATGGAAAAATATAAAAAATTGGTCACGAAAAAGCATGCAAAAATTGATTTCGCAAAAGATGGCGGTCAAAACAAATTGCAAAAAGAAGGAAAAATGACTGTAATGAGGTGTGGAATAGGGTTATCATGTCAGAATGCAGTTTTGATGAGAATAGAACCTATTCGTATGGGAAAAACGAAAACATAAAATCCAAAAATGTAATAAAATATTAATAACAAAAAATCAAAAAGTCTGAATGGAATGCAGCTCAAGAAGGAAAAATGTTGAGGTTAAGGAGTTGAATAGGCCTATCAGGTCGAAACAAGGTTCCCACAACAAAAGGGTTGTTTGCATGGAAAAAAATATTAAAACACACTCAAAAATCCAAATAAAAATTGATTCCAAACAATCTGTAAGTCAAAACAGGGGCAACAAAAAGAAAAAATGTTCAAGGAATAGTGATTAATAGAGGTAAATTTGGTCTGAACATGATTTTGGTGAAATAAAGACATGTTCACATGGAAAAAGAGGTAAAAACGCCTAAGAAAACACAATTAAAAATTATTAACAAAAAATTGATAATGAAAAATGAAGGGGAGGAAAAAATAAAAATGTCAGGGGGACTAACAAATTGAGGCTATCTAAAGAAAATGCCATTCCAATGAGAAAATAGCATATTCACATGGAAAAAATATAAAAAGCATGTAAAGATAAACCCACAAACACGCAAAAATAAATAAGGGCCAGTCTGTTCATAAAAAAGATAGGCTTTAAAAAAGAAACTATCTGAGAAAAGAGGGGATCAGTGTTATCATATCAAATTGCAATTTCGGTGTGGAAAAGCCACATTCGCATGAAAACATAATCGAGTCATGAAAAAATATTTAAAATTTAATAATACATGAATTGTTAATCGAAACCAAGGGCCATAAAAATAAAAAGTTTTCAGTTCGAATGGATGAATACGACTTTAGGGTCAGATTGCAATTTCGATAAACGCAGGATGTGTTCACATGGAGGAGCAACAAAATGATACAACAATGAAAAGGGCAAGAGAAGACCGTGGGAATGAGGTAAAATAGGTTGGGTGGGTGGGGAAGGGACCCTAGTAGGGCATAAAGAAAATAGAAGAATGTGTAAGGATCAACTTATAGGATGTTCATGAATGCATGCAACCAAGACGCGCAGAGATGCGTCCCCACACTTAAAATGTGAACAAATCAATTTGACTAATCAACATGGGCCTAACACTTGACCATGACCCGGGCCCTTACGTCCCCACACTTAAGACATGATATACACATAAATGAACACAAGAGGTAGGGTTAGAAACACTTGGCACATTCAGTTGGTCGATGTAGATTGCCAACGCGCACTGGGAAGTCGAAGTTATCCACACGAGGTACCAAGTCGGCTCGCCACAGCATGCTTTTGTCATGGTAGGGACCATGTAGCAGTACCCAAGGAGGTAGCATCATTGATGAAGATTTCCAATAAGCCGTCGATGGGTGAAAAATACAACATTCAACTCAACTATCACTTGTGGGAGGAATGATAGATCAAGCACTAACCCCATAATGCACATCACTCGAGAATAATGATTGAAGTTGACAAGAGGGATATTTCAAAAGGAGTACACCAACGTACATAGTTGATGGTGCATCAGTGTGTCCCGCTGGCATACATGCAAGAAGGAAGGCTAGGGATCCTTATAGTGCCATGCATAGGAATAGATCATGTGTTATGCATTGAGAGGCCCAACCCGTGCATGCATACAATACTCCATTCACACATCTCACCTCACTTTTGGATTGAAAGGGCAAGGGGACTAGTCACTCACCCCATCCTCTATATCACACTCATCTGATAAATACAGAGGGTATCCCATACTCACATGTGCCATGCATAGGAATAGATCATGTGTTATGCATTGAGAGGCCCAACCCGTACATGCACACAATGCTCCATTCACACATCTCACCTCACTTTTGGATTGAAAGGGCAAGGGGATTGGTCACTCACCCCACCCTCTATCTCACACTGATCTGATAAATACAGAGGGTAGCCCATACTCACATTTCCATCTAGTTAAAATGAAATCTCATGTCACTTATGGAGGTGTCAATGAAGAGTGGCTTCGTCTAGTTGATTACGTCCACTTGTATCGATTGTTGATGAAGAGGCGTACCTAGGGAGGTAGCCAACATATCTAGAATTTCAATTGCGGGTGAGAGAGATATCATCTATTGTAGGAGTTAGATGTACTGATGGAGTAGTAGGATACAATGCACTAAGGGAGGTAGCTTTGGAAGTACATCCTGGAAGGTCAATTGAGGAGTCAGATGTACTAATGGAGTAGCAGGATACAATGCACTAAGGGAGGCAGCTTTGGAAGTACATCCTGGAAGGTCAACTGAGGAATCAATTGATCTATACTATGGGGTATTACTGCCTTTTCCATAGCCAATTGCTCGTCCAAGGGTGTTTGCCACCTTTTCTCTAAGAATAGATTGGTATGATAGGGACCAATGTCCTTTTCTCCCATGACCGATATATATATATATATATATATATATATATACACACACACTCTTTTTTCTTTGTTTTTTTAAAATCCCAAGAGGAGAAGGGCAGAAATACCATGTATCAAAACCATCCTCACCACCTCTGCGTGATTTGATGAGAAGGGAGCAAAATAGGGATGGGAGGTGGTTGTGGGCTAGAAGAACAAGACCACCTCATCAAGATGAGAATGATGCACATCAATAGCAACATAGAAGTAGGAAGAAGCAACATCTCAGAAAGAGAGGAATAGACGATTGTGATTGTCAGGATTCGTAGGGAGAGAAGTACTTCTTTAGGCAATGTCCATTAATTAGAAAGGGATCATCAAAGGCATCCACAGCTTGTATCTAAACAAAGTTGTTAGGATTAGCAACAAGTACCTTTTAGGGGCCCATCTAAGGTGGTTGTGATTTTCGTGGAAACTTGACAAATCATGAATCATAGGTTAGGACTAAGTCACCTTCCTTAAATTCCTTATACTTGATGGAGTTGTCTTGATAGCCTTTCGTCGAGCCTAGGTAGCTTCCATACATTGTAGGGCCATCCCTTGCGAGTCTCATTCAAACATTCCAAGTGAAAGAGATGCTGCTACGGGGATTTATCATCGCCTAGGAGTTTTTTGATAGCCACATGCAGAGAAGGTAGCTCTAACTCGATAAGGAAGACTACTTTTGCACCGTACACCAATTGGAAAGGGGTCTATCCTGTGGTAGCCTTATAAGAGGTTCTATATGCCTAGAGGGCCTCAATAAGTCAATTGTCCCAATCACAACGATGTGCAACAATTGTTCTCATCACGATCAAGCCAAGGATATGATTGGTAACTTCGACTTAGCCATTGGCTCTAGGGTAGTAGGGTGTAGACTTGCAATGGTGTATCTTGTACAGCTCTATCAATTCTTTCATAAACTTGTTGAGAAAGTGAGTGCCTCTATTACTTATTAGCTCTAAGGGACTACCAAAACATGTGATGAAGTTCTCATATAGGAACAAGGCCACATTGTTGCCATCATCTCGCTTCAGAGATTTGGCTTCACACCACTTTATGACATAATTAGTATATACCAAGATATATATGTTCTGCTTCCTTCTGGTTGGTGGATCAATGGGGTCCACGAAGTCGATGCCCCACTTCTCGAATGGATTTAGGGGAAGGATAGGCTATTAGGGTACATAACTAGTTTTGATAGGCTTTCACATCCGTTGACAAGCATCACAACATTTGCAGTGGTTGTAGGCATCCTTGTGGAGGGTCGGCCACCAATAGCCTCCTGCAAGCAGAGCCTTCTCAGTTGTTGCTTCTCTCGCAAACTATCCTCCACAGGGATTGTCATGGCATGCTTTTAGAACTAGCTTGGTCTCATCTCCTGCAATACATGTCATGACCCGCACACAGACAAAGTAGGATGGCATATCATTGCCAGGGCCTAGCAACTTAGATGCAACCTCAATTGAAAAGAGGAGCCGTAGGAGGAGGAAGAAACTGGGCACAAAGGTCATGCTGAAAACAGAGAGTGCCACAATGCTGCATGCAGGAAAGAAAGTGACGGATACAGAAGCAAAAATGTCAGCCCCAAGGACGGCTGAGAAAAGAAGTGCGAGGGTCAGGGAGTACCCCAATCCAAAGCGCCAACTCAAAGCCATTGAAAAAGTGGAGTGGATGAAAGAAGCCCATGAACACCTTAAAGACACCGAGCCCATATTCAAGGATGAGATCAATGATCTCTCAAGCATAAGCATGCTAGTGTCACCTCCACAACGAAAATCTAGAGATGCGACTACACCACAAGCAGTGCCGCATAAACAAAGCCTAAATGCTACGGGCCAGTGAATCAAGCAAATCAACCAAGGCCATTGGCCAAGAAGCCCAGGGATAGGGGAGTGACAAGCATCTAGCAATCTCATCACGTCACTAATAACCACTCCTATGACACTAAGCCTAGGAGATTTGCTTAGGTAGCATCTGCTGCCATGACAATAGCTGAAATAGTGGGTTGAAGGATCAATGGGGCAAGATGCCACCAACTTGCACAAACACAACACAGAAATGCAGATACCGAGTCTAATGCTACACTCAGTGCCAAAATCCTTACATGTCAATGATTTTTGGGAAGGCGCTGAAACGCATGTTGTCTTGTCGGTCTTAGCTCTAGGCGATACCACAAGAAAATGAATTGTAGACATGGGAGTGGGAGTTAGTGTGTTGAGCCATGTAGTGCTCCAGACCTAGGGTAACCCACCAATCGAGATACTCATGTTTAATGTCACACTGGCCAATTGAATGAAAGTGAAGCCATTTTCTGGCCAATAAAAATCGTAGAAGTCTAATTCTCGGTTGATTTTATAGTCATGAAGGGAGTGTACTATGATATCTTGCTAGGCCGACCCTAGATGTGTAATGCGAGAGTCATAGAAGACTGAGGCACTGGTCTAATCTTCTTAGGCAATCAAATGAAAGTGGCAAGAGTAGAAATGGACACCTGGAAGACCAGACCAGTTAACCTAGATGCCATCTCCACTATGCTGAAGTGTGACGGCCAGAATAGAAAGTCTTATGGGCCACTAACTAAGTATATCCCTTGCCATGAGGACGAGCAAGACTGGATGCATGTCCTTGCTACAATTGACCCTCAGTTCTTGGACAATGAGAAATACAAGCAAGTTGTTAAAGTAGTTGGCAAGACCCGAGAAGAGCGTTCAGTGGCAATTTTCATGATGGCTAGGAGCACGCAGAGAGAACCCAACCTAGTCTCATTCCAAGTACCAAACAACAGACGAGAGCTCCACGAGATCTTGGAGCACTTGACCAACAAGTTAGTTGGCAACCCATCAGCAAACCTTAACCTACTCGAAGATCTCTTAAACAAACCTAAGTGGAAATGGACCAAAGTGCATGACTTAAAATTGATGTACAATTGGGCCTTAGTCACCCGATGAGATGGACGGAACATATCAAGACTTGGGAAATAACACACAGTCGGATAAAGATAGCTCTAACGATCAATATGAGGACTGTTGTTCTTTTAGTGAGAGGAGAGTGAAGGAGAGATTGACATGGGGACAGATGATAAAGAAAACACGAGCAAACTCCAAACCACGCAAGGAAAATGCCTTTAGAATCGAAAGAGGAGTCATGTGCATGGGGTGCGATCGCACCTGGTTGGAACACATAGATGCAATAGACTTTGAGCAAGCACGTTTAGCCAAACCAAGTGCCACACCATTGCTTGAGACGAATTCACCATCAGAGCCACGACCATAGGAGAGAATCCCTCTTCTAGCAAAGTCGAAGAGTTCGATTCCAAATCAAAAGTAAGCTCAGATAGTGATCCTGAATTACCTCGACCTTCTAAGACTAGATGCACCAAAGGGGACTTACTCATCCACCTCAAGCAAGCCAAAGGTTAAAGGAGAAAATGAGGAATTAGTCTAAGGACACATAGGTAAAGGAGCAAAGAACATCGCAAGACCTACCAAGGAGATTCACCAAGTTCACCAAGGAGATTCACCGGGGCTCATACACAAAGTGGATTCTTTGTGCGAGAAGTTGATGGGGACGCCTGTCCTTTTCGGGCGTTTCATTAATTTAGTGTGTACATGGGTGATTCCATAGCGGGTGATTCCGTAAAATGCATATTAAATTAATAAACGTTTATGAGTTTAGAGTGTGCCTAAAGGGCATCATTGAGGTTTCAGGTTTAGGTTGGGGATGAGTTACTTCTTGGCTCAAGGATTTGTCTTCTAAGGATATATCCAAGAATGTCACATAATAAGATCCTTTTGCGTTCTATTTGAGCTACCGAACTGGGGGTTGTTGGCAAGGTGCATCGTCATCATCTTCTTTAAGGAAGGGTAACTTTGGATGACAAGAGCCACTGCTGAAGGAATGCCTATCCTTCTTAATCCATTTCTTATAAAGGCTTTGCTCATGACATGATTC
The DNA here is from genome assembly GCF_053477565.2 of Lygodium microphyllum. Lineage (NCBI taxonomy): Eukaryota > Viridiplantae > Streptophyta > Polypodiopsida > Schizaeales > Lygodiaceae > Lygodium > Lygodium microphyllum. The sequence goes on from NC_141164.1 coordinate 1,855,762, forward strand.
ATTGATCAGTCCGAAGAGTAGCATAATCATCCTATCAAATAGAAAGGAATCTTTTGCTTCTTCTGAGGCTTCAAGAACTTCTTTATCATCTCTACCTTTTGCAAGTAGGAGACTCTTCTAGCTCACTTCCATAATCTTCGTCTGCATTATCACCTTCGTCCTCTTTAGATTCTGTCTCTGCATCTATGGGTGCTCTATAAGAGAAGAACAAGCTCTCTATTGTATCCTCTACTTCTGCCTCTGTCTCTGGCTCTACGACTACCATGTAACAGGGAGAATAGTACATCCATGCTTCTATTTTGCTGTTTGAGGTGATTTCAAAAGTCAATTCAGGTTCAGGCAGGAGGTATTCTCTAATGGACAAATACTTTGCTTCCTTCAGTAATTGGCTCTTACAGTGCCCGCTGTTAGGGACAATGCCTCTATTTTCTTGGGAAAGATCTATTTGATGACCTCTTTGTCTCCTGATGTACGATTTGTTACTTCTTTGGAGGAGTCTGTTACGACTTTGATGGACCTGGATCCATTGCCTTTTTGTGATCCATACAACTTCAACACCACTTTGTTGGGTCCTCTTCCTAGGGTTAGGGTTCCTTTGAACCAATCCGTCCTTGCATTTGCTTCGAAAAGCCAAGGTCTTCCCAATAGTAGAGGGTATGAGGTCCCGTAAAAATTTGGTTTAACCACCAGATATGTTACCCAATAGTCTCTTCTTGCAAGGGTTAACTTACATATGGGAGAATATCCAACAGTTTGATTTTGCTTTGGTTTGCCAATTTGATAAGCCACTATGTAAGTTGCATTCCTTGCAAGTCTAGATCCTTCATTGACACATCGGTCATTATGTTTATTGATGAGCCTCCATCAATCAATGCATCTGTAATAAAGCATCCTTCAATCCATATGCCAATCTCTAGGATTCTAGGATCTAGAAAGGCGTTAGCCACATCTACTTCCTTCACGAGTTCCGAGGCTTTGTTGGACTTGGTCACCATGGAGGGAACAATTCTTCAGCCTCTTCTTCTTGTCAATATGCTTTTGAATTTCCTTTGACAGCTAGGAGAAATTAGCAGCAACTGTCGAAATGTTAAGTTTGGTTTAAAAGTGCCTACGTCTTTGACCAAATTGTATTTTTTGATAGGATCCATAGACTTTTCCAATTGGATGGGGAATGGGGCCACACCCACTTTTATCTTCCCTTTTTCTTCTAGGAGTGGTAACATTTGCACTTCTTTTTCATGAGGAGGTACTTCAACATCCTCTATTTCCTAGACCTTTGGTCATGTATCTGCAACTATCTCTGTAACTCCCTGTGACTTTGTAGTGCTCTTTACTACATCATTCTCTATAATGCACTATTTTGTTTCTCTTTAAGAAGGTTGAATTTCACATTCTTGGCAGAGGGAACGTTCTCTTTTGGAACTATGAGTTCTCCTTTCTTTGCCTATGTTATTGCGGCCACTTCCAATTCCACCAAATTGGAAGTAGATTCTTGGATCTTCTGTTGGGTATTAGGAATAGATTTTAGAAGAGCTCGACTTGGACAATCTTTTGGAGTGTAACCTTCTCGTTTGCATTGACTGCATAAGGGCTTGTAATCCATAGACCTTCTAGGGTTTGGACAATTTGGTGAGATATGACCATTTTCTCCACATCTTTAATACTCCACTTCTGATCTTTGGCCACTGTCAGACTGCTGTCCTCTGTAACTCTGAGAGGGGAATCTCCTGGGACCAAAATTAGGACCAAACTCCCTGGGCTTTGGTCCAATATCCTGCGTTGTCATGTTGGATTCCAACAAGTTGAATCTTGCATCTTTATCTTTCTTTCTTCTTTCATGCATCTCTTTCAAAGAGTAGATATCCTTTGTATGGTTCTTCCTCAAATAGTATGAATAGAAGGCTCCAGGAATGGTTGTTTTTTTGGGTACATTAGTAGCTAAATATCCTGCTTGATGGCATTTTTTGCACCATGTATTAAAATGCATCACATCTCTCCCATCTCCTGCAGGAGTGGATATATTGGCGGTATTCACCTTCAACATCTGTAACTGTTCTGTAATCACATCCATAAGCTCTTTCTTGATACTTGCAACTGTGTTGGACAAGTAGTCTTTTAGATTTTCACCTCATGGAGTACTTGTAGTAGGATTTGCTCATGACTCCTCGCTCCCTCCTGAAGATACTCTTTCTCTGCGGCTTGGAGTCTCCTCGTATTTGCTCTATTTCTTGTCCTTCAGTGTCGTATTCCACGGTGTCTACCTCACCCTCACTTTCATCAATGAAGGACTGGCAGCCTTCGTATTCATCGTTCGAATTTTCTTCATCAGACTGCTCGTCATCTCCTAGGACTCGATCCATCCCTGGTCGTTGGTCAAGCACCAGGGCCCAATTATACATGAGGTTTAAGTCATGCACTCTAGTCCATTGCCACTTAGATTCATCTAAGAGATCCTGGAGTGGTTTGAGATTTGCAACTGGATTGCCAGCTAGCTTGTCCGATAGATATTCCAATATCTCCTGGAGTTCCCTTTTGTTGGTTGGGACTTGGGAGTCGACGGGCTTTGGCTTCCCTTCGAGGCTTCCTGCCATCATGCAGACTGGCACGGAGGGTGTGTCATCAGCCTTGCCTATTGTTTTGATGGCTTACTCATATGCTTCGTGATCAGAGAACGGCAGGTCGATTGTAGCAAGGACATGCATCCAATCCTGCTCGACCTCTCGGCATGGGATATACCTGGTCAAGGGCCCATAGGAATTCTTGGCCTGAGCATTACCTTTGAGCATAGTAGAGATGGCATCTAAGTCGATGGATGAGGTCTTCTAGGTGTCCATCTCTACTCTCACGGCGTCCGTCCTATTGCCAAGAAAGATTAAGCCGTTACCCCAATCTTCGATGACCTAGCATTGCGCATCCAGGGGCGGCCTAATAGGATGTTGTAGTCCACTCCCTTCATGACTATAAAGTCAACGGAGAACTTGACACCTGCGATCTTCACAGGCCAATTCTTAAGCACCCCGAATGGCTTAACTCTCATACCGTTCGCTAGCATGACATTAAACCTAGCAGTCTCAACAGGTGGGTTTCCCCAAGTCTGAAGCACTGTGTGGCTAAGCACACTAACCCCGGCCCCCATGTCTACGATTCCCTTCCTTGTTGTATCGCCTAGGGCTAAGACTGGCAAGACTGCATGCATCTCGGAGCCTTCCCAAAAGGCATTGACATGCAAGGACTTAGGCATAGAGTGCAACGTCAAACTCGGTATTTGCATTTTTGCCTCATGGTCATGAGGGTCTGTCGTGACCTGCTCTTGTGACCCTTCAATCCACTGCTTAAGATCCTGCCATAGGGTGGGGTGCTACCTAAGCAGATCTCCCAGACTGAGTGTTATAGGGGTAGTCACTAGTGTGGTTAGGAGATCATTGGGTGTTCGTCTCTCTCTTAACCTGGATTGTCCTGGCCAATGGCCGTGACTGAACCGTGGCCCTGTAGCAGCGCCGAGGCTTGGCCTTAGCGGTATTTCTTGTGGTGGAATTGCTTCTCTTGACTTTGGTTGTGGGAGTGAGGTCGGCGTACTTATGCTGGAGAGGTCATCGATCCCATCCTCTATGATGGGCTCAACGTCCTTTAGGTGTTCTTGGGCTTCCTTCACCCATTCTCTCACCTTCTCTATGGCCTCTAATTGTCGCTTCGGTTGCGGGTATTTCCCTACCTTAGCGCTTCCCTTTTCGACCGTCTTAGGGGCTGACATCTCTGCTTCTGCGTCGGAGACCTTTCCAGCAGGCAGAGTTGTAACACTCTCCGTCTTTAGTGCAATTTTAGCTTTCGACTTCCTCTTCTGCCGTCTACGGCTCTTCTTCCCGATTGAGGCTGCATCAAGATTGCTAGGTCCTAGTAGAGTGATGCCAGACTGCTTCGTTTGGGCATGGGTCATGACCCGCAAGGGGATAGGCGTGGCCTCCCCATCGGTTCTTGACACCGAACAGCCCCAATGGGACCGATGGTTCGTTGCTGAGCTAGATGACGGTTTTCACCTTGGACAGTCGACGAAAAGATAGGTGATTCCGCACTCGGCAAACCTTTGGTCAGCCTTATCTCTGTTTTGCTGCTCCCTCTCAGGGCAGTGTGATGAGACATGACCTGGGTGGCCACAGGTCCAATAGGTGTTTGGGTCCTGTGCCTACCCTCCTAGGCCCTTACCTCATCCTCTTCCTAATGCCATCACCAGGACTAGGCGATAATCCATGAGGACAGCGTTGCCCTCGTCGTCATGTGAAACGTAAGGGCATATGTAAGCCTCCTCCTCGTTTGGTTCTTCCACATAGTGGATAGGAGCGTCACTCGGTTTGTGGGTTACGTAAGGACCAGGCGGCCTAGGAATGCCTGTAGGATTTATTTCCATCCTAGGAACGGTTGGCTTTATGTCGTTCGGCACAGGGAGGGCCAATGGGGCTCCCATTCCAAAAAATGGCTGCGGCCTGTTCACTAGGTAAGGCTGGTCGTATGGTTGTGAGTATGGAAGTCTCCTTGGCAGTCTACAATGTGCAACGTCATGACCGAACCTACCGCAATTAGCGCAAGGTCGCGACCTAGGGTCTTGACACTCAGCTGGTAGGTGGTTTCCACCACAGTACACACATTGGATGTGTGGGCGCATTGGTCATCTCAACATGTCTTGCAACTTGGCTAGTTCCATTTTAACATCAGCCAAGTCTTGATTCGTTTTGGTGGTTTTTCCCTTATCCTGGTATGATGGTGCTGATCGCTCACTCGAGGAGACTGATGCTCTCTCTGAGCTTTGAGAGTTGGTCTCCTCTAGGTTCGTGCTTCTGGAGCTCCGCTCCTTCAGCAGATTGTCAACTCGGATGGCCTCTTCAAAGACCCTGGCTAGTGCATCTCGCTGCAAGCTCGAGTTGCCCACCAAAGCCTTGTATAGTTTCTCGTTCTGAATTCCGCTGATGAATATAGTTGACACTGCTCTTTCAGTTGGTCGCTCTCCAGTAGGGATTCTCTTGAAGAGACTCCACACATGGGTCACGTAATCGCGAATGTCCTCCTCTTTTTGCTTGACATTCATCAAGCGTACTAGTAGATTATCAGAGTATCCAAGCTCGGCAAATCTCTTAATGAAGAGATCCTTGAGGCCATCGAAGTTGGCTCACTCCGCGTTATCTAAGCTCGTATACCACATCCTATCTTTGTCGCCCAAGTAAAGTCCAAATGCTTGCGAGCGTTGAGTCAGGTCATTGAGGCCATTGGCTTCGCAGACTTTCTTGAACTGCTCGACAAAGCTGTAGGGATCGTCATGGGGCTGGTACTTATTGAGTTGCTTGGCAACAATAGGGATTTTATCCTGGCTCTTTGAGCCTTGGTTTGCTCCTAATCCTGCGAGTAGCAATGTCGCTAGAGCCGTGGCACTTTGCTCTGCATCCGTGTTATCGAGCAGTCACTTCATAAGAAGCTCACTCATCGTTAAGTCTCCTTCCAGTGCCCTCTCATGGTCCGTTTGATTCCTGCCAGCCAAGTTCAGTACCCGCTGCACCTCCCGCAACTCCATGCCGTGCCTTTGGTTCCTAGCCTACTGATCCCTATTGTACTCAGCCATGCTTTGCAATGCCTTGCGGGTCAGTTTTCTCTCCTCTTCTAGATCTGCAATGATAGCATCCACCATCCTATCGCAGTGCTCGTATCGAGCATGAGCGTCGTAACTACTGACCAACTGCTGAACAGAATCTGGAAAGGCTCCTAAGTCGAATTCCTCGTTGTATTTGCAGTATGGACTTTCTTCTACCATTGTCGAGTTGTCATGCTCCACTAAGCTATCGATCAGGTTCAGTAGGCTCGTCAGATCCACTTCGTCAGCGTCCCTTGCTTAGTCTTACCTCTGCGCGTTGATGGTTTGTCTATGTATTGGGTTCTCTCCTACTGGTGGGTTCCTTGAGTGGTCTATCTGGGTGAGTTCCTTTAGTTATTTTAATACAATCCTCAACTTATGGCCACTCAATGTGTCTTTCCTCGTGCACTTGTGCTCAATCAGGATTTCAGTTTCCTTATGTGTACTTCAAGTGCAAGAATTCAGGGTGAGTGCAGCAACCACTTCCTAGTCGTCTTACACACTCTCGCGTTGTTTTGGGCTGAATAGGCTTGTTGGTCAACTTCCTGGCCATCTTGTCAGGGTTTAGGGTTTCCCTGAGTTCTTGCCTCGTTCATTTCTGGTCTGATCAGGCCTTACAGCTCAGTGGGTCACATCTAAGCCTCTAGGTCTCACAACTGCCCACTTCTAGCTGTTAAGTAGTGGCACCCTACGATTTTGCCTATTCCACGTGCCAGAATCATGTTCTGAGTATCCTACGGGCTTTCGACACTCTGAGCTACTGAGTCCTAGCCGGGTCAGGTCAATTTTTTGAAAATTTGGTAAAAATCTACAGTCGGCCTAGCTGGTCCGAAGTGCAGGGTCCGAGTGGGTTACTCGGACGGGTCGAGGCGCATGGGCCGAGGGCCAAATCCGGGATTTGGACAGGGTGGACTCGGATGGGGTCACTCGGACGGTGTCACTCGGATGGGTCGAGTGGTTAACTCGGACAAGGTTGTTTGGACGGGCCGAGGCAAGTGGGCTGAGGGCCGAATTTGATACGTGGCCGAGGGCCGAGTTTGTCCACAGTCCGAATTATAGACTCGGACGGGCCGATTAGGGTTTTGGTCAGATGGGCCGAATGGCGAGGGGCCAAGGGCCGATTCTGGGACTCGGCCCAAGAGTGGCCACTCGGACGGGTTGAGCGCGGCACACGTAAACCGCGGAAACTCGATTTCGATCGTTTCTCGTGCTTCACTCAATCATACCAGGTATAACCTTCCAGATCCAACCTAAGGGAGGAAGAGAAGGGATTCATATACCTGGATGGAGTGATGGGCTCGTCATTGGTGCGATCGAATCGAATCGGCCGATAGCTCTCTCTCTCTCTCTCTCTCTCTTTCACACTGAACTGTTGCAAATGAGTGTTTCCTTGGCCTTTTGGCTCTTATATCCCTTCCCGGGTATGGTGTTGATGCCCCCAATCACTCACTTACCACTCTTAAGCATCGCAAGCGAGCTTTTTGCTATTTTTGCACAATTTTTTGCCCTGTTTGCCCTGTTTTGCAACACTAAACCCTACCCTTCTCCGATGCGATTTCCTAATCCTATCCTACTCTAAATGCAACACGAATCGAAAGCAAAATACTAAACTGATTTCTCCATGTTTCCTAATCATTAAACAAATGAAATAACCCAAAATACTTACTGTTTTGAATATCAAAAACACCCAAACTTCCTACCTATCTCAAGCTCCGTTTCGGGGATGAATCCCTTACTTCGATGCTCGATATGAGGCGCGCTAGTGCTCAAGCTTGAATCCGTTGGTCCCGACAACGGAACCAAAATGTGGGAGCCTTCGCTCAACCACCAAGACCCACGGACCGCTTATTGTTTCAAGCGTTCCAAGCAAGCTCTAATGGCTATCTCTCACCTAGCCGACACGCCGTCAATCCTACGGGTGTAGTGAGCTTACCTTGGTGCCGATATGAGTTGCCTCCTCTCTTCCATACACCGGTAGCTCCACGATCCTAGATGCTAGCTCAAGCATCCTCAAGCCTCCTCCACCTCCAAGCTCCATCCTCCATAGCCGCGCGCGCAAGAAGAGAGAAGGGAAGAGAGGAAGAAGAAGATGAGATGGTGAAGAGCTTCACCCTCTTGATCCCTCACTCTCACACACACTCACTCCCTCACACTCTCACACTCCCTCTCTCAAGAGCACACACAAGCAAGAAGGTGAGAAGGAGAGAAGAAGAAGAAGACTCCTTTTGCCACACACCAAAGAATGATCTCTTATTCACTTTTTGAACTTTATATATACAAACCCTAAAATCCCATGGGCACCCATCCCTTTTTTACATGACTGGCCATTGTGGCAAGGTCCTTTTTCCCTTTTCCTCTTTTAGCCATGTGCCTCTAGCCTATACCCATTTAATATTTAACAATGGGCACAGGAGGGAGGCTGGCACTCTTTTACAAGGATTTTTCGAGTTTTTTGAGGTGCCTTTTTTTTTAATGGTTACGCTTTTTACCCCGGTCCATCTTTAGGGGCCGCTTGCGTGTCTTCGCTCTTTTTTCATCTTCCTTTGCTTTTCCTCCATCTTTCGCCATCTTGACTTGGGGTTAACATGGATAAAGTGTTTTCCTTTGGTTGTATTCTTTCTTAGAAACATGTTATAAGTTGGGATGGTGGTTGGGTGATTTATTGAAGATGCTAAAGAAGATCGAGTTGAGATCTTTGATGAACTTGTATTCCCTTTTTCTTAGATCACGAGGACTCTCCCTTATTCAGTGTGAGGATATGTTGAATGCTGAATTGACTTGGTTTTTTGGTTGATTTTTTATTATTTTTGAGGGCTGAATGATTCATTTTTATGGATTTTGAATAATGTTTAGTAGTTTTGGAAGGGGCCTACAACCAGAAGTTCGCAAGTTCGTGGAATTGAGAAGACCAGTCAATCTGCAAGCTGCAATGGAAGGTGCAAGATTGTATGACGAAGTTGAAGCAAGGTTGTCAATGACTCCAGGAAGAGGAGTCTTACCTCCTTCCATCCCAGGAATGGTATACCCACCAAATGTAGTCCCAGGGACAGTTCCCTACCCCTATCCCCATATGCAAACAGTGCCACAGTATAATGCACCTAATCCAGTGTGGTCACCACAGACAACAATGCCTCAAATGATGGTTCAACCACAACAACAGTGGCCTCAAATAGTTCCTCCAATGGCGACTCAACAACAGTGGAATACTACCAACTGGAATCAACAATCCCAAGTCTCAACAGAAGCTCTGAATCAGAGCCAGAATAGAGGACCTTCTGGATCGACCCAACCAATGTATGTAGTAATTACAAACGCTTCCCAAAATCCCACTACAAGCACTTCAAGAGGTGAAAATCTGAAGGACTACTTATCCAACTCAGTCATAAGTATTAAGAAAGAGCTTCTGGATGTGATTACAGAGCAGCTACAGACGTTGAAGGTGAATACCGCCAATATATCCACTCCTGTGGGAGCTGGAAGAGATGTGATGCGCTCTAATACATGGTGCCGAAAGTGTCATCAAGCTGGACATTTAGTCACTGAATGTACCCAAAAACCAACAATTCTTGGAGCCTTTTGTTCCTACTATTTGAGGAAGAACCAAACAGAGGATATTTACTCTCTGAAAGAGATGCATGAACGAAGACAGAAGGATGCAAATGCAAGATTTAACTTGCTAGAATCCAAAATGACAACATAGGATATTGGACCAAAGCCTAGGGACTTTGGTCCTAATTTTGGTCTAAGGAGGTTTCCCTCTCAAAGTTACAAAGGATGACAGTCTGGCGGTGGTCAGAGATCAGAGGTGGAATGTTATAAGTGTGGAGAAAAGGGACATATCTCCCCGAATTGTTCAAACCCTAGACGATCTGTGGATTACAAGCCCTTATGCAGTCGATGCAAAGGAGAAGGCCACACTGCAAAGGACTGTCCTAGTCTAGCCCCTGTAAAGGCCAATGCCACTGATAGCCAAAGGAAGGTACAAGAGCCTGCTTCCAATTTGGTAGAGTTGAAAGTTGCTGCTGTTACGCGCACCAAGAAGAAGGAACCAGTGGTTCAGAATGAAAATAACTCTGCTGCCAAGACTGTGAAGTTCAACCTGCCAACAGAGGGACAGAGCAGTACAGAACAGAACAGTACAGTACAGAGCACTATAGTGCCACAGAGAGTTACAGAGACAGTCCCAGAGACAGGACCAGAGGTCCAGGAGATAGAAGATACAGAAGCACTTCAAGAAACAGAGGAAGTGTCGATGCTGCAATTGTTAGAAGAAAAAGGAAAGATGAAAATGGGTGTAGCCCCATTCCCCAGCCGGTTGGAAAAGCCTCTAGATCCTATCAAAGATTATAACTTGGTCAAAGACCTAGACACTTTTAAACCAAACTTAACATTCCGATATTTCCCAGCTGCCGAAAGAAATTCAAAAGCATCTTGACAGGAAGGCATTGACTAAGGATTGCTCCTTCAACAGTGACCAAGACCAATAAGGCCCCGGAGCATGTAAAGGAAGTAGATGTGGTTAATGCCTTCCTAGATCTTGGAACCCCAGAGATTAGTGTATGGATAGAAGGATGCTTCATTTCAGATGCATTGATTGATGGAGGCTCATCATTAAACATAATGACAGATGTCACAATGAAGGACTTAGGGTTGCAAGGAATTCAACCTACACAATGGCTTATCAGATTGGCAGACCAAAGTAGAGTCAAACCATTGGGCATCCTCCCATACGTAAAAACAACCCTTGCAGGAAGAGGCTATTGGCTGACATATTTGGAGGTCAAAAAAATTCTTATGGGACATCATACCCTCTGCCATTGGGAAGACCTTGGCTTTTTGAAGCAAGAGCCAGGATGGACTGGTTCAAAGGAACCCTAACCCTAGGCAAAAGACCCAACAAAGTGGTGTTAAAGCTGTATGGATCGCAAAAAGGCAATGGATCCACATCCATTGAAGTCATAACTAACTTCTCTAACGAGGTAACAGATGGTACATCAGGAGATGAAGAGGTTGTTAAGCAAATATTTCCTAAGAAAACAAAGGCATAGTCCCTAATAGTGGGCACTGTAAGCCAACTGCCAAGGGAAGCAAAATCCTTGTCCATGGGTGAATATCTCCTGCCCCAACTAGAATTAACTTCTGAAATCACCTCTGACAGTGAAATAGAAGCATGGATGTACTATTCTCCCTGTTACATGACAGTCGCAGAGATAGTACAATTACAGAGCAGAGATAGTACAGAGGTAGAGCAGATATAGAGCAGCTACAAAACAGAGACAGAGTGGATAGAGATAGTTACAGAGACAATAAGATACAGAGCCGGAGCCAGAGCTAGAATCAGAAGCTGTGACAGAAGCAGAAGCAGATGTAGAGGTAAAAGATATGTTCTTCTCCTATAGAGTCTCTACAGAAGCAGAGACAGAGCCTCTAGAGAAAGAGGATAAAAATGATGAGGAAGAAAATGAAGCAGGTTATGAAAGTGCAGACGAAGAATTCCCTCTGATAGAGGATGATCTTGTTGATGTCCTTACAGAGACCTCAGAGGCCGAATATCTCAGATTACTGGATGGAATGACTATGCTTCCATTTGGGTTGGCCAATGGACCATAAAGTATGTAGAATCTGTATAAGCAATGGATTAAAAGCATAAAGATTAAGTTCATCAGTGGCTCCTGTATCCCTGACTGTTCAGTCCAAAGAAAAGATGATGATGATGCCCCCTGCCAATAGAAGCTAGAGCCGTCAGAGTTCGGGCCTCTAGTAGGTCTGTGCTATGTGACATTCCTAGACGCATCCTTTGAAGATGAATCCCTAAGTCCAGAAGCAATCACCACTTACACAAAAGAAAACAAAGCTCGGATACTCTTCTAGCAACCCAAATAGACAAATGAGTCATTTGTTCAAAAGGAGGACACTGCTTCTAATGGGACATCAGACGAGGATACTACTCTCTTGAAAGAGTCAGACCTCTATCTAGAAGCAATCCGTGGGACATTTATCCGTGAAGTGGAAGGTGAAAGACAAGTGACGTTCCTGGATACTGAGGGTACTGAACGTCACCTAAAAGTGGGTCTCAATCTTCTAGAAGAAGAATTAGTGGTCATGCGAGACCTACTCAAGGAGAACTTAGATGTGTTTGCTTAGTCATATAAAAACCTAAAGGGGATTGATCCCACAATATGTCAACATCATATTGATCTAGAGCCTGATGCCAAACCTGTAAGGCAAAGACAAAGGCATATGAATCCTAATTATTTTGCTTTGGTGAAGGCCAAATTATTGAAAGTTCTTGAAGCAGAGTTCATCTATCCCGTGGCTAACAGTGAATGGGTTTCACCCATTGTGGTAGTACCGAAGAAGAATGGGAAAATTTGAATATGTGTCAACTTTCGAAAGCTCAATTTGAAGATGAAGAAGGATAATTTTCCTATCCCTTTTACAGACCAACTGTTGGACACAGTGGCATGCCATGAGCTTTATTCGCTCTTAGATGGATTCAGCGGATATAACCAAGTCCAAATCGCAGAAGAGGACCAATCCAAAACAACCTTCACCATAGAATGGGGGACCTATGCCTATAGAGTAATGCCATTTGGGCTTTGTAATTCTCCTGCCACCTTCCAACGAGTAATGATGACTGCCTTCCAGAATCATCTGCATGATTTCATAGAGGCGTATCTTGATGACTTGTGTGTCTATAGTTTGATCTGAGAGAGCACTGGGGACAGCTAGAGCAATGTTTTGACAAATGCCGAGAGTATGGGATCTCTCTTAACCCCGAAAAATATGTTTTTGGCGTCTCCTCAGGAGTTCTGTTGGGCCATATTATCTCTGCACAAGGGATTGCAACATACCCGAAAAAGATTGAAAAGATTGCCGCCTTAACAGCACATACAAACCTCAAGCAATTAAGAGGATTTCTTGGCCATGTGGGCTACTACAGAAGATTTATTGCACATTTTGCAACCAAGGCAGCCCTTGTGCACAAGCTCCTAAGGAAAGAAGCTGATTTCCTTTGGACAGATGATTGTGAAGAAGCCTTTAATGCCCTAAAACAGTGCCTTATCCAAGCACCTATTTTGCAACCTCATGATTGGACGAAGGAGTTCCATGTGCACAAAGATGCATCAGTTGAAGGGCTAGGTGTTATCCTATGTCAAAAGGGTCCCTCTAAATTAGATCAACCGATATATTATGCAAGCCAAAAGGTCACTAATAGGGAATGGAACTATACAGTGATGACAGAGCTTGAGTGCTTGGCAATGGTGTTTGCACTGGAGAAGTTTCGACACTATCTATTGTCAACGCATTTCAAGTTCTACGTGGATCATGAAGCCCTGTCCTTCTTGATGAACAAAGCAGATGTTAAAGGACGACTGATGAGATAGTTGCTCCTATTCCAGGAGTTCAACTTTGAAGTGGTCACTAAGCCCAGCCGTCCCCATATCCTAGCTGCTCATCTATCATGGATTCCTCAAACAGAAGAAGAGGAACAGGATGATCCAGACCTTCCTGATGCTTCCTTGTTTCTAGTTGAAACAGTTACTCCCTGGTATGCAGATATAGCCAATATCCTAGCAACTCAACAGTATCCTCCTAGCATCTCAAGCTATGAGAAGAAGAAGCTTTTGTTAGAATCAGCCCCCTACAATTTGCTAGGCGGTGCACTGTACAAGAAAGGCAAAGATGAAGTGCTGCGAAGATGTGTTGCAGGAAATGAAATTGGCATAGTATTGAAAGCATGCCATGACGAACCATGTGGTGGACACTTCACGAGAGAAGCAATAGCCAGGAAGGCTCTATTAGCAGGATACTGGTGGCCGACCCTCCACAAGGATGCATATGACTACTGTAAGAGATGTGATGCTTTTCAGCGAATGGGGAAACCCGCCAAAACAAGTGCCATGCCACTGCAACCCATTCTTTCCCTAAAGCCGTTCGAGAAGTGGGGGATTGATTTTGTGGGTCCCATTGATCCACCCACCAGATGAAAGCAGAATAGATACATCTTAGTATGTACAAATTATGTCACAAAGTGGTGTGAAGCTAAAGCCCTGAAGCGGGATGATGGTAATAGCGTAGTCTTGTTTCCTATTTATCAATTAACACCCTTCCCTGATTCCCTAAAATTTTCAGCCACTCCTTCTTTAACCTATTCCTTCTTTTATGATTTTGCCTACCCATCTCTTCATCCTCTTTTACTTATTCCACTTCCCTCTCCTACCACTTCTATCTCTCAACCCCCTCAGTTGGTTAGTGAATATGAAGGGTTTGATCAGCAAATTACCAGAAGAAGAGGATGGAGCTTGATTGATTCTCTTATAGGACCTTAGATAAACTTGCCAATAATTCCAGGAGATTGGACAACTGCCAGTCAAGCATACTAGAACTACCTTCATTTTGCTCACCAATATTCACAATCTCTAGATCCTTCGGTGAGATTGACAGATCATTTTGCTTGGTGTCTAGCATACATGCATCGGCATTCCCATAATGTTCAAAAGGCCATTCCAAAACTTTGTATGAATGTCAATGTGAACATTGACTCCCACCAGTTGGATATCCTGTATTTTCATGCCCTATGTCTCCCTAGCAGATACCTTGTCTTGCTAGAAAGGATGTGCTGCTTGCAGTTCTTTCAAAATCCTCCAAAGACATTTGTAGATGAATCCTACTCCATGGATCACTTTCGAAACCACCAAGCCTTCAAAAGGGATCATCTTCATTGATGCCTTTGCAATGTATCTTGGATGATTCTTAATGATATATCTCTCTTTTTGGAGGTGTCATTCAGATGGTTGTGTTAGTGTTTGTGTGTGTGTTGTAATAATTGTATGTGATGAGTTTGTGCTAATTGAGAATAACTTGTTCGAGAGCTCTTTTCAAAAGATTGATGGTGGATGGAAAGCCTATGATGGAAAGCTGAAGAAAACCTCTTATATCCTTTACAAATTTGTTATGGCTTTTAAATGATTAATCACCTGAGTTATTGAATAACCGAAGTTTTCCTTTAGTAGTTTTTTCTATCAGATACAGGTGATAAGTTGGGGTCGTGCTTTGGAGAGATTATTGAAGATCTGACAGAAGATAAAATTGAGCTCTTTAGTGAACTTATATTCTTATTTTCCTTAGGTTGTGAGGACGCTTCCTTTCTAAGTGTGGGGATATATTGAGAGTGGAAAAAGACTGAATTTTTGACTGATTTTTGTTGTTTTTGAGGACTGAATGATTGATTTTTGATGGATTTAGAGTGATGTGTAGTTGTTAAAGGAAGTATTTGAGAGTGTTTTGGATGATATTGATTATGTTTTGGAAATTCATGATGATTCTCAGTGGAGATATGAGGTTCTGTGATGTTCTGATAGGTTCTGATTGGTTCTGTATACCTTCTGTATAGCTTCTGTTTTGTTCTGATTTTCTTTTGTATGAAGCATGGATTGATGATTGATGAAGATTGAGATCTTTTGAAAGCTTATTGAATAGTTTTTGATAGTTTGGAATGGTTTGAGTATGAGTTATGAGGTTCTGATGACCTTCTGTAAGCATCTGTAGACCCTCTGTAGAGCCTCTATCTCTACTCTGTCTCTGTACTGTAACTGTACTGTAGCTGTTCTGGTGTTGTACTGTAACTGTTCTGTAGACCTTCTGTAAGTGTTTTGTAGAATGTATGTGTGAATTTGGGAAAATTTTCTAACCTTTGGAAAGGATGAATCTAAGTTCAAAAAAGCTAAAACAAGTGGAAGAAGCAGTTGCTGAAGACTGAAGAGAAGACTAAGTGACAGTGACAGTAGTGAGCTATGAAAAGACACTGTAGTGGCTCTGGTGACTCTTCATATCAGACATACCTCTTGGGAGGTGCATCCACGACCTAAGAAGGATTATTGAGGGTTATTATGATAGTATTGTAGTGAGGAGATGGTGTACTATTGAGAGAGAGAGAGAGAGAGAGAGAGAGAGAGAGAGAGAGAGAGAGAGAGAGAGAGAGAGAGAGCAAGAGATAGTCAATTCTATCAAAACAGTGTAACTGTATATGAGAGATTGAGAGAGAGAACTATGAAGACATTGAAGAAGGATAATATATGATTGATTTCCATTCAAAGATGGTGTATTCCTTTGTGTTACTTGTTCTATTGAAGAGTTTTATGAAGATGTTGAAGATTATGGTTGATTCTATCAAATCCGTGGGAGAAATCTACTATGATGTTGCGTGAAGAATTGCTGTTTTCTTTGTTTTGATGATCAAAAGAATGAAATCAAAGCTTGTTGATGTTACAAGATAGATTTTCTTGCAAGAGAATTTCCTTTTACTTGGTGTTCCTCTTGGGGCTCCACATGCAAACCTCTACAATTTCAAAGCAAGCATTACTTCAAATCTCCCTTGGTCATCTCTAGACACAGTTATCAAAGTAAGCAATGATGACCTCTAAATGTCCATATCTACCCAATACTAACAACATTAGTTAAACAATGGTAACAATTTCAAGGCTACCTCTAGGATGTAAACAAATCATTTGCAACTATCTTTGATTCCAAACAACTCATCAGTAACAATAAAGGTCTCAAATTAAAGCTATAGACATCGAGATTTGCTAATGGCAAAGCTCCTTAATTGTCTCACTCCTAGTTCACTTAACTACAAGGTACAATGAATTGACCTATATTAATAATAACTAACAAATGTTAACAACCAAAATATTCACTAGACATGCCAAATGTGATGTACATAACAAGAGCATATAGCCAAGTTTATAGAAAGTTATGATCAACTCTCTTTCAGCATTGGCATCTCTGTCAATACTCGCAAACCCTATTTCTCATTTGCATTTCTTGTAATAGTGGCAAAACCCAAGTAACTAAAAATCCATTTGTAATATCCCCACCCTGCCCCACTGCTCATGAATGGGGGCTTTGGGGGGGGGGGGGTTTTGGGAGAACCTTAGTACTTCTTATTTTCTCATGTTTATCCTCTAGTCTCCATTCTTAAAGGTCATCACCATCATCATTGAAATGAACCGCTCAACTAGTTGCACTCTTTAGAGGATTATGTTGATAAATTTATTTTGATCATTGTGGGATACTTAAAGGAATTGATTGAATTCTATTTTTTCTTGAAGAGATGTTATACTTGTCATGGAAAGATATTGCTTTTCTTAATTTAAAGGTAGGTTGTTTGCCTTGTTCTTATTTGAACCTTGAGAATCCGGTAAGGGGGAAAATAATACTTGTTCCAAGACTCATTAGAAAAGGATTTGATGCATAGATGGATTAACTCCATGATTTCACCTCAAAAAAAGATGTTAGTAAAAGTAAAAGTCCCAAATGGGAATTCCTTGATGCACTAGTCGAAGGTGGAGTGGTGTGAAGGTTACCATGGAAAGCAAGGTTCACTCCTATGGTAGCAAGTGGGT
Source organism: Lygodium microphyllum (assembly GCF_053477565.2). Lineage (NCBI taxonomy): Eukaryota > Viridiplantae > Streptophyta > Polypodiopsida > Schizaeales > Lygodiaceae > Lygodium > Lygodium microphyllum. The sequence continues at coordinate 1,872,784 of NC_141164.1, forward strand.
GAGGGAGGCTCTGGACATCCCATGCTAGGCCTAGGATGGAGATGGAACTCCATGGCCTAACATCTTTGGATGTTGAAAGATCCTATTCTAGATAAAGGGTGGTAGATTATAGATTGTATCCCTGAGAAGAGATATGGGTATCAAGGTGCTTTGGATACACGAACTTATATAAGGGACAAAATGTCAGTTTGGCATTGCATCTTAGAGAAAGTGTAGACAAATGCATTACTATTTTCTAAAGAATGTTTGATCTTGCCTTTGTATTTATGCCTAAATTATCTAAATGAACCTTGTGCCTAACATGCTAGTCAAGGAACCTTTATGTGTTGAAGTAATTGTGCTAGTAATGACGCAATCAAGCAATCCCATCATGAAAGAGAACCAGAAGAGTAGATCCCCGATATTTCCATCCTATGGTAGGGTGGTCTTAGTAAGGCAAGAGGCTTCCCTTGGAACAATAAAACTGGAAAAATAGAAAGGGTTGAAACATTGACCATCCTAAGAAAATAAATTTAATATTGACCTTGCGATGTTTTAGGGAGCCAAGGCATGATGACTTTGCCTTATGAGTAGAGGGGTTGATAGCCTAGCTTCCCCTTGTTTCTCACCCCTTATAAACCAAGTGTAACACATGATCACTTAGATTTGAGCTAAATTACAAAAGTAGTTGCCCATGACCCATGCTAGATAAACTATTAGGTGACCTTAGTATTGTTTAAAGACCTTATTTTTAGGTGGATCCTAATGGAAATAAGGAAGACCTTCCCTTAGAGATAGACTCAAGCAATCCTAGGTAGCAAAGTCTATGCTATTCCAAGGGAATATTCCCAAATGGTGTTAGCTAGGTTTGTGGCTACTAAGATCATGCCATCAAGGGAGTAATTGATAGGGATGTTACACATGGTATTGGAGCAAAAAAATATAAATAAGCTAGTAAAAATATATGCATGCATTTTCTTAATGTTTTGATTTGTAAGGTCGAGAGCAAAAGAGTTGAATATTTCATAAAAGAAACAACCTAAATGATATGATCCTAGATTGTTAGTACGTCTTTACAACCACGAATACTGAGCTCCAAGAAAAATTCTCTTGAAGCGAATGAAGCTACTCAAATTCACAAGAAAGAAACTCAATGTCGAGACTGATTTTGAAGTGTGGATCAGGACCCTTGAAGATTTTTTTGATGTGGTAGAGAAATAAGTGTAGCTAGCAAGTCTATGATTGTAAAGCTATGATTGGTAAGAGAGGCACACTTGTAGTGGAAAGAGCGATGCTAAGATAATACTATCACCAAAACCCTTGTAAGTTGGGAAGCTATCAAGAAGGCCATAAGGAAGAGATACTTACCACCTTCCTATTGTTCTATCAAGATGAATGAGTTATTTACCTTGTACTGGTTGGGATTAAGCCTAAAGGCTTATTGTGTTGAGATAGCAAGCTCAACACATGCAAAGATTGATGATGGATTGCCTAGCTAGATGGGTCCGCACATCTACAATTAGTATGATGATGGTCATTATGATCCTCACATGGCCAGTGACTTATCACTTATTATATTTAGTTTATTGCATCTACCTACATGGCTGGCATATTTATAGTGCCAGTCGATTACTATAGTAGTCAATTATGCACTGGTTGACTTAGTAGGCCACTTTCATTTATGTTGTATCTTATCTATACTTTGTGTATATTATATTATGCGTGAGAGAAGAAAAAACTAGTGATAAATTTTTTTTGGTCTCCATCTCTCTTCTTGTGTTCTTGAGTGAGCTTCCTTGTGTGTATAATGTGTATTTGGCACATTTACTCAATCAAGTCCCCCACCATGAAATCCTTGACATGGGATTAGAGTGGGGTCACTAAGAGAGGCTAGTTTTAAAGGTTAAAGTAAAGGAGAAGAAGCAAGGATTCAAGCAAGCAAGCAACGGGTAAGAAGATATCTTATTCTTCTACTCTTTCTCTTAGATAGTGCTTATAAAGGCACTAGAAGTAGGGTAGAGTGAAAATCTCATATTGCAGTGAGATTTGATGTGCGAGAAAATCTTTGTATATTCAGGAAGGGGATTATTTGTAGAATATTTGTCGATGGCCAAAAAACTTGCATATCAAATCTCACATCAAATATTTTACTCAAGTTCAGGAAGGGGATGTGGCATATCCTTTTTGAGAGGCCATGGTATAGGATGATGTGCTGATGATAACCGACAAAACATGTTAAATCAGTAATTTGGTGAAATGTAGGTTTTAGAAGGTCATGGAAACTTTAAAGGCAAGAGGAGATCTTGAGGAAGAGTTGGATAGCAGAATAGAGGTTATGGAAATTCTACTATCATTTGCCATTATTTTAGCAAAATCGATCATATTATAGCCCATTGTTATGCTAAGAGGGATGATATGCACTATGCTAAATTGCAATAAGAAAACTATACATTGTCTTCACTATAGAATGAAGGCAAAAATGAGCATCTATTTGTTATGTAGTATATAAAGAATGTTGTTACAGGAAAGGGGACACATGATAATGTATGATATGTTGAGATAGGTGCATCTAATCATATGACTAGTCATGTTGAATGGTTTGGAGAAATGTAAGATTTACAAAATTCAGGTTATGTGCAAACGAGTAATGATTCATGCCAATCAATTTCATACATTGGAAAGGTTCCCTTGTCCTTACATATAATGGCCAAACAAAGAGTCTATCAGATGTATTACATGTGCCATCAATCACAAAGATTTTAGTGTCTATTGGCCAAATAGTAGAGCAAGGGTTATAGGTTTGATTTAATGCAAATGATTATTTTGTAGAAGACTTTAATGATAAGTGCATATTGGTTGCAATAGGAAGTAGAGTTGGTCGCATGTTCACTTTAGATATTGAAATTTTTGTTATGAATTGTAATATTTGCGCACGAAATATTGAAGAATTTTGACCAGTACACGCCCCGCGCAAAAGCAGTGCTAAGTCATCTCCCGCAACGGAATAATATCAATGGCTAAGTCCTTACCCTCCACGCGCGATAATAAACCCCAATCATGTTGTGCAAATAAGGCTAAGGCTAAAACCCCAAGTTTCACGAGAACACCCTTTTCGGAAAAGGTAAATGGATAATGGTCAAATTTTGTACAATTTTTTTAATTATTAACCCCCTCCATGTTGCACATTGCTTGCACGTCCAAGTCGCAATCCTGAAAGCATATTGCTTAAGTAAAAGGTGGATTTGCCTAGATACATCCTTGATTTTCTCGCGAAAGAGAACAGTGCATAATGCATTCAAACAATAACTTCCTTGTTGTGATTCGCATGAGATAATTGTTAACATCCGTTAGAATATTGTCCAAAGAATTGCATTGCATGAAAAGGAAACCATGAACTTACGTGTTGCATGCGAGGATGCTTGCATATTTAAGTCGGATTAAGTGCCACTGAATGGATTAAGTCAACAATAGTCTTATGACATTCGTCATGCATGAACTTCTTTATCGAAGTTGTTTTTGAAAAAGATGCATTTCATATTAAATCATGAATTCAATGCATTGGACAAAAGGTTTATAGGTATAGTTCTTGTTAAAACTCAATGTAGGATTCTATACGAGTTAGTCCTAAATTGTCAATCATCAAAGCTTGGTTCAGTTGCATCATTATAGTTTTAGCGCAAGGGGAAAAGAAATGATCATTGAAATCTTTTAGTTGCATAAAAGGAAAATTTTATGAATGGCATGCTTGCATGGAATGTTGTATCTTGAATTTATTTATGTACATCTCTTAGGAAAAGTATTTACATCTCTTCTAAGGAAAGATCACTCTAGTCGCAATACCATTAGATCGATTAGGTAATTCGCTTGCAATGGTGTAACTCAAACGATGGTTACCTCAATGCGCTAGGTAGAGTTTAGTACACTAAAAATTTCTGCCTAGTATCACACTTGGGATGCCAAGTCAAGACTTTCAAACCCAAGGATCCTACCCACATTCACAGAATGTTAGGGTCAGTTAGACGCCCATATAATAACGATCTAGGGTTTTACCCTAGGGCAAATTGGTCTAATACTAGACTTCCCATTGATTTTAGAAACCCTAGGGCCAAACGTTGTCAGCCTAGTATGGTTAGGGTTGGGTTGGGCCAAGAGGACTCCCAAACCCTTCATCTTGACCAAATGAATTTCTTAACCAAGGAACGCCGTTTGATTGGAGAAATGATCTTGCAAGACAGATGCAACTCCTATGCAACAAGTTGCAACGTCGCATGGCTTTGTGTATAAATCACAAGATAGATTTGCCACTCCTTGGAACAAGGTTGGCAGATCCTAAGTACAAGTTAATTTGCAAGAGGATGAGTAGTCATCCTGCTACATCACCCTTCCTTGGGGTAAATTGCCAAGTTAGGGAAGTTATGTATTGCCTAGCAAGCAATTGACCAACCAAGTTGGGGCAACGAGGTTGCCCAGGATTTACTGTCTTAATTTAAGGAACCTAAGGTGTTGGTTAATTTGGGTTAACAAGGTATAAACCCTAACCCAAGGATAAAAGGGTAAACAAACAACAAAACCCTTGGGGGATCTTGCCAAGCCACAATTGATCCCAGATCAAAATGCTGGATGCATTAGGAGAGAAGGATTCACACCTTAGCAGTTGGCCAAACAAACGACCACTGGATTGATTGTGTTTGTACAATTAGGAGCACTGTTTGTACTTCTTTTAAATAATTAATGCTTCAGGTTGAAGGCCCGGAGGGAGAGGCAACATCAGTTACCCCCGACTGTCTGCCTGACCCTAACCAAGGGGGTTGTTAGCCGCGCCAGGTACGTGGACGGAACCCGCCGACCGCGAGAGGTCTCTCTGTGGGTGCTACTTGGAGCGGGAGGACACTTGGGTGCCAGGGGGGGCTCTGGCCGTAAATCCCTTGCCTCCGGGTCCTGCACAAGAGGCCGACATGACTTGGGATTGGATCTCGAGGCCCGCATACTAGTCTATGGGCGAAAACTTGGAATAGTGATCTTTGAGGATTGCTGGATTTTCTTCGAGCGGATTATGGATTGCCTTTGGGCTGGATTATGGAATAGCCTTTGGGCTAGATTATTATGATGTATTCCAAAGAGTGATAAATAAGATCAATTGTTGAAAAGGAACTTGTTTGACATTGTTTTTCTATGTCAGTGGTTAAGTTATGTGAAGGAACCAGTGATTGATTGGCTAATTAAGGAAGTTGTTTCTCCTTGTCAAACTAAATGTGGTAGGTAATTAGATAACTAAAGCAACCGTGAGGAAAGTGCGGTGGATGTGGCCATGGGTCCGTCCTACGGAAGGGCGGTCCCGATTTGGCCAAGAACTTTTCTCAATGGAATTTGACAGCAAGGAACGATGATCAGAATCTAGGATACTAGAGTCCCTATTTATGTTGTTTTAGGGGAACAGAATGGGACTATACCTTACGAGAAGAGAGGTCGAGCTTTGCATCCCTCTCGTTTCCCATTCTCCTTGAACCAAGTGCAGCATGAATCCGCTTCGACCCTGACATTTTTGCGTAAAGTAGTTTGTCTGGGGTTCGATGCTAGCTGCCGTTCTAAGAATTTGACCACTAAGAAAACCCTGATTCAGGTCGGTCCTAAGTGGGAACGGTTGGAATGCTTTCGCTTTGTGGCAGACTTGGAAAGACCTAGATTGCAAACCCCGTGTCATTTTGTGGGAGTGACGGGTGGCGCTTTCTAGACTCTCTTCCTGATGGGCTACTAAGACGTGTCCTACGAGTGAATAGGTGGACACGTTACAGTTGGTATCAGAGCGAACCAACGAGGAACTAATATTTACAAGAAAACTTAATGAGGAGAAGTAAAGAAAATGTTGTTGCTAGGAACATTTCCTTACTTACTTATCGATGCTGACTTGCAGAATCGTGAAGCGTGGAACAAATTCTTGGTGTTCCAGGTTATGTTTATGACCGCGATGCATGCTTCAGATTATCAACGGAGGCTCGATATGATGAATATCCTAGACCCCATCTACAATCCTTCACCCTTGTACGTGGAACGGAGATGGACGGGTGATTCAAGAATTTATTACATAGCCGCCCACCGATTTGCGTACCTTCAAACCAACTTAAAGAGAATCAAGTGGTTGGAGGACTTAAAGATCGTGAAGCTGTTCATCTTTGTTGAGGCTCACGCAAATGCAACCCTACATGTCGACGGTCGAAAGGTCAAGCAAAACAAGTATGTGTACAAGGAAGTGACTCGAATAATCCCTGCCAACAGAATCAAGGTGTTGGGACGTTACGAGAAGAATGGGTATCAAAGGAAAGGATACCCTAATCTTCCTATGACCTATCGATTCCTGAAAATCCATGACCCCAATCCATACTATTACTCAGTTCTCGTAGTTGAATGTAGCACAATCTTATTCTCCCCAAATTGATGTATCAGCTTGTTCCATCTTCCCAAAAATAATTGTACTCGAAAGGGCTATGCCCACATGAATGGAATAGACTTTTTAAAAAAATAAAAAAATGTCTTGGCTGTAAGAGTTGATAAAGAAGTTAAGTGATTAGGTCACTTGGCTAAAAGCTGAATTGGGCATGAAATGTAATGAGAGAAATGCTTATCAAGTTTTTAACGTAAAGAATTTCAATGCCCAGGCACAACCACAAGTGCAGATTCCTAGTCCAACCCCTACGCCAAGTACGGTCGGGATTCAGGAGAAGAAGTTTCTTCTCTGTCATGAAGGAAAATACAACATTAATATTTGCACCTTGGATTAATTCCAGCCTTTGTAAATTTAGCCCTAGCCTATGTGTACATGTGTGAACAGCCCTTAAGTTTGGAAGAGGGTTAGAATAAAAGGGACTAGAGGCCAAAGGCAAGACATCTTTTGATCATTCAATAATCTTGGCTTTACCATTTTCTTGGAGTTAGCTTCTTCTTAGCTTTGAAGCACTTAGCCATGGCCGTCATGTATTCTTGAATCCCCAACCATTAATACATGATGAGGATGTCTTGGTGCAATAGATTTGTTAATTCTTTGTTGTAGCTTAGTTCATTTTCAATTTCAGTTAGATTTCATTCCATGGTTGTTTGCTTTCATTACATTGGTATCAGAGCTGTAGCTTAGATCCTTGCAGAAGTCATTTTCAAGTACTAGATTCAGTTTCCTAGGCTAGAGAGAGCAAACCATAGTTAGGAATTTGAGTGATAGGACTTGACAGGACATGAAGGCTTCAAACCGGAGTTACATGTGAAAGTCTGCTACAAACAGGGATGAAGATGGTGATTCTTGGCATTAATAATGGAAGAAATGGAGGGCTCCAGCCAAAATAGCAGGACGTGATCAAGATCTGAGCCAAAAATTGGGGTAAGTGGACAAACTAATGGTTACAGGACACTTTGACTGTGGTTACTTTTGAGAAGGAAGGGTTTCTTCTTCTCTTTCCTCATTCCTTCAAGCTGCCACACAAACTGCCCTGGACATTTCTTCTCAGATCTTCTTCCCACGACCTCTAATGCTCAAATGGCTTATGTAAGAGTATAGTATGGGTCTTAAGCTACCTATGGAGTACCTACATGCCTCATATCCACCACGTTTTCATCACGTGATGTAAGAGGATGTACAGCAGCAGTTTGCGCTGTTTTTACAGCCCCCCCCTTCTTGATCAGCAAATGTGAGGCAATCAGAGCTTGTACTCTTCATGGGATGATCAAATGGAGTGCAACTATGAGTATACATCATCTTCTACTTGATCTTTCACTCCTTTTGGAAGATGGGAGCTTTCTCAAACCCTAGGTATGGAGTTTTATGACAGTTTTGGACATCACTCAAATTTCTCAAATTTCTTCATCAAGATCAAAGGGTTTTGCTCTATTATACTCCCTGAGACTTCTACATACATCCTAGTACCAACATTGATTGATCTTGAAGCTTGAAGCTTTGATGGAGCTTGGATATGGAGATTGCAAACTCTATGTATAACAGTTTGGGACAGCATTAAAGATTCCTGAAATTTTTAAAGCAATTCATGGGGCTTTTGTGGGCAAAGCATCTCTGAAGCTTCCTCAACCATTTTCCCTCAAGAATCCATCAACATTGGACTGACATTGAAGGAGATTGAAGCCAATGGAGGTCTAGGTGTTCAATGGATAGCATGATCTTTCATGCCATTAAATTTTGGCATTCCTTCTCAAATTTCGGGATCTCTTGGACACATTGAAGGCCTCTCTATTACCTATTGCAACCTACTTCAAGTAGAGAAGAAGGATAATCAAGCTCAACTCACCTATGTCAAACATTATGGATCGAAGGTCATTCCATCAACAATACTCTACTCCAATCAATCAAATGAGGTACTCTAATCACTCTTAATTTCTCTTTACATCCAATTGCTGATCTCATTTCCAATTGTTGAAGAGAAATAAGAGGATTAATGAAGCTTTCATTCATAGCTTAATGCATTACATGAAGCCTATAGGTTATGTCAGTCATTGTCTTTACTAAACCTCTTCAATTTACTGAAATGGCCATCTCTAAATGTCTCAAACTTTTCCTTAAAGAATGAGCATTACCCATCTACTTTCATTCACTGAAATCAGTAATTTCTTGAGCTTCATTACTCAATCTTTATTGCCTAACCCTGACATGAAATTGATTGCCTATTTTGCCTCTTGATCATAAGAAAATCATTACCCAATTGGTAAGTGAGAAAAGCTTTGTAAGCAGTGAGTCACTGCTGAGGTAAATACCTCTCCATTTCTCATTTACATTTCAGCCTTTTCAATTCCAATCTTGCATATCATGAAAAGGGCAAATGAAAGGCAATTGTATTTCATTCCTATTCCATGCATATCATATTGATTTTTAGAGCTAGAATTCACTTGCCATGTACTTGCCCACGAGGAAAAGTGGATGCCGGGCGAGTCGATAGGACAAAAGAGAGGTGACCCTCCCCTACCGACGAGGACCCTGAAGGGGAGCGCAACCCGGCCCGAGAGGGAACTTTGCAAACCCCTCGGGTCTCGGATCCCACGTATTTTCAAGTTTAGGAGCAGGTACAAATCTCAAAGGCACTTGAAATCAGCCTACAGCATGAGTTATGGGCAGTGAGTTCTTGAGATATTGGAAAATGTATGGTACTCATGAATGTATGGCAATGTATGAAGACATATGGCTATAGTAAAATGTATGCATCCTATGGTAAAGACACTATGGTTCAGCATTAAAGTTGGGAACATAGTATGTATGCATACCCTCATTAAAGATTGCCGTCTACAATGAGTTAGACAGCCATTTTACTGGTTACAGAGGTCATTTTTCAGTATGGGCAGATGTATGAGACTCTCCTACAGGGTTATGAAGTTGGTACATGCTTGGTATTGATGGTACAAGCCATTAATTGACTAGAACAGGGTATTCACTGCCTGCAGGAATTTTCAGACAGCAACAGAAAATCCCTTACAGAAATTTCTGTACTCATCCATTTTCTGCACTTGATAGATCGTTGGATAGAGGGCTCTTCAAGATTTGAACAGAGCCAAAGACCTCGTAATTTGGAGCTCTAGAAGTGAAGATAATCAAGTTTTTCTACTGCAGGAAATTCAGGACAGAAATCAACCCATGGCTAGGGATAAGAAGAGAGACCCTGTTTTGGATACTATCAATGAAGAATTGAAGGAATATCAACAGGAAAGGGATGAACATCAATAGGAAAGGGGTGAACATGACACTTCTCAAGATGCCACTTACCGAATGCATTATGAGAACGATGAGGTCGATGCAAGTTCCACCCACTCCCCTACCAATCAACCCATAGAGACGTCTCATATCTCAATGAATTCAGATGGATTGAAGTGCTGGAGGAATATGATTTTGAAATCAAATACCGGCCTGGAAAGGAGAATGTAGTTGCCGATGCACTCAATCACAAGGCATTTTTGAATTCTCTGATTCTACAAGATCCATCAACTGCAAGATCCCTAGCCACCAAGGTATCCATGCCAAACAATCCAATACTTGAACTAGCTAGAGAAGAGGCATGCCATGATCCAACCTATCAGAAATTGCTAAGGGAGATCCCCATCAAGGATCAAGACCCGAAGCTACAGGCTAAGTATCTAGAATTCTCTATCAATAACGGACTTCTCTACTATAGAACGAGATTATGTATACTGGCCGCAAGGCACTCACTCAAGCAGAAAATACTTTGGGAAGCTCATGACTCCCCTTTTTCAGGGCATCCTGGCTATGCTAAGACCCTCAATGCAGTCAGAAAGAGCTATTATTGGGAGAGGCTTAAAGGTGATATTCTCAAATATGTCATGGAATGTTTGTCTTGTCAATGCATTAAGGCCGAACATGTCAAAATGCCAGGGAAATTGCAACCACTTGACATTTCCCAAATGAAATGGTAATTCATTAGTATGGATTTTGTTGTTGGCCTACCCCAAGTTCAGGGAGGGTACAACTCCATTATGGTTGTGGTGGATATGCTCACCAAGGTTGCGCATCTTATTCTTGTTAAGACAAACTATAAAGCCTCAGACATTGCAAGGTTGTTCATCAAGGAAATATTCAAACTACATGGGTTACCCAGAAGAATCATTAGTGATCGTGACTCACTCTTCACATCACATTTCTGGAGGGCTATCTTCAAAGCCATTGGGACTCAAATCTGTTTCAGTACAGCTTACCATCCCCAAACCGATGGTGGCCAAATAGAGCGAGTCAATCAAGTCATTGAAGATATGCTAAGGGCACATTGTTGCCGAGAACCCAAAAAGTGGATTCAATATTTGCCACTGGTTGAGTTTGCCTACAATGCTTCCTACCAATCAAGCATTCTGATGACCCCTTTTCAAGCATTGTATGGGCATGACTATCGAAGTCCTTTGAACTTCTCGGATCCAACCTTGAGGGTTGAAGCCTCAAAGCAGATGCTGGAAGATATGGATGACCAAATCAAGTCAATAAGACAGGACATCCAAGCCGCCAAGGATAGACAAAAGGCTTATGCAGATTTGAAACATCAAGACAGATCCTTCGCTGAAAGAGATATGGTCTTCATTCGCGTACGTCCAAAGAAGAGTCCCCTATCCTTGGGTGAATATAAAAAGCTAAGTCCAAGGTATTGTGGACCCTACAAGATCCTCAAGTGCCTAGGGCCTAATGCTTACAGACTTCAACTCCTTGAGAACCTAAAGGTTCATAATGTATTCCATATCAGTCTATTGAAAAAGTATGTACCTAACCCTAGTCATGTGCTTGATGATCAACAAGTTGTAATGCCTAGCCAAGGAGTCCTTGAGCTACGGCCTGATAAGATCTTAGATGTTAGGGAGAGGCATTTGAGATCCAGGACCTTGAGAGAATATCTCCTCCAGTGGAAAGATTATCCCGAAGAGGATGCCACTTGGATGGATGAAAGTACTCTCTACCAACAATACCCCCAGTTCTTCTCGAGATGAGGACATCTAGATTCCTCTAAGGAGGAGAGAATGTAATATTTCCACACGAAATATTAAAGAATTTTAACCACTACATGCCCCGCACAAAAGCAGTGCTAAGTCATCTCCTGCAACGGAATAATACCAGTGGCTAAGTCCTTACCCCGCGTGCGCGATAATAAACCCCAATTGCGTTGTGCAAATAAGGCCGAGGCTAAAACCCACAAGCCGCACGAGAACATCCTTTTCAGGAAAGGTAAATGGATAATGATCAAATTTTATGCAATTTTTTTATTGTTAACCCCCTCCCCCCAGTCGATGCATGGCGGGGAGAGGGAGTATGGACGAAACCTTGTGTTATGTGGAGAGTATGGGGGAGAGAGGGGGCATGCAAGCCACCCACATGGGAGGCTATCTCACCCCCTTATCCTATATGAACCCCCCTTAGGTTTGAGGGGGGGAAGGAAGGGAGGATTGTGAGTAGTCATGTTGCTGCCATCGCCATCGTGAAGTCCACCAGGTTGCCGCCTGTTGCCGCCTACCTCACCCCCATCGCCATCATCATCATTATTATCATCACCTTCATCCTTATCCTCATCATCATCTTACTTTCTCTCTCCATGTCACGTTGCTGTCATAGAAGACAGAAGCTTCTAAAACAAGGCCTCCATAAGCCTTGTTCATCTACACCATCTCGGGTTCTTTAAGAACCGCGATTATAAGACTGTGTTCTGCGCGAAGGTGAAGACATCGGGCAGAAAGGGATTCGTTATGCGTAAAGGGCCAAAGAGGAGTTGCTGAACTGAAATTCGACTCGTCAATGGCTCCCAAGAAAATGGCGAGAGGTGCTCACGTGGCAGTTTCTACCCCGAGCACAGGTGTGGACAATACCTCAAACCCCAAGGATGCTTGCATTTTTAAGTTGGATTAAGTGTCGCGGATTAAGTGCCGTTGAATGGATTAAGTCAACAAAAGTCTTATCACATTCGTCATGTATGAACTTCTTTATCGAAGTTGTTTTACAAAAAGATGCATTTCATATTAAATCATGAATTCAATGCATTGGACAAAAGGTTTATAGGTATAGTTCTTGTTAAAACTCAACATAGGATTCTATACGAGTTAGTCCTAAATTGTCAATCATCAAAGCTTGGTTCCGTTGCATCATTATAGTTTTAGCGCAAGGGGAAAAGAAATGATCATTGAAATCTTTTAGTTAGATAAAAGGAAAAGTTTATGAATGGCATGCTTGCATGGAATGTTGTATCTTGAATTTATTTATGTACATCTCTTAGGAAAAGTATTTACATCTCTTCTCAGGAAAGATCACTCTAGTCGTAAGACCATTAGATCGATTAGGTAATTCGCTTGCAATGGTGTAACTCAAACGATGGTTACCTCAATGCGCTAGGTAGAGTTTAGTACACTAAAAATTCTGCCTAGTATCGCACTTGGGACACCAAGTCAAGACTTTCGAATCCAAGGATCCTACCCACATTCAAAGAATGTTAGGGTCAGTTAGATGCCCATACAATAACGATCTAGGGTTTTTACCCTAGGCTAGATTGGTCTAATACTAGACTTCCCATTGAGTTTAGAAACCCTAGGGCCAAACGTTGTCGGCCTAGTATGGTTAGGGTTGGGTTGGGTCAAGAGGACTCCCAAACCCTACATCTTGACCAAACGAATTTCTTGACCAAGGAACGCCGTTTGATGGGAGAAATGATCCCGCAAGACAGATGCGACTCCTATGCAACAAGTTGCAACGTCGCATGGCTTTGTGTATGAATCACAAGATAGATTTGCCACTCCTTGGAACAAGGTTGGCAGATCCTAAGTACAAGTTAATTTGCAATAGGATGAGTAGTCATCCTGCTACATCACCCTTCCTTGGGGTAAATTGCCATGTTAGGGAAGTTATGTATTGCCTAGCAAGCAATTGACCAATCAAGTTGGGGCAACGAGGTTGTCCAAGATTTACTGTCTTAATTTAAGGAACCTAAGGTATTGGTTAATTTGGGTTAGCAAGGTATAAATCCTAACCCAAGGATAAAAGGGTAAACAAATAAAAAAAGCCTTGGGGGATCTTGCCAAGTTGCAATTGATCCTGGATTGAATGCTGGATGCATTCGGAGAGAAGGATTCACACCTTAGCAGTTGGCCAAACAAACGACCACTAGATTGATTGTGTTTGTACAATTAGGAGCACTATTTGTACTTCTTTGCTCAATGAACTAAAAGCTGGAAAAATAATTAATGCTTCAGGTTGAAGGCCTGGAGGGAGAGGCAACATCAGTTACCGCCAACTGTCTGGCTGACCCTAACAAAGGGGGTTGTTAGGCGTGTCGGGTATGTGGACCGAACCCACCCCGAGAGGTCTCTCTATAGGTGCTACTTGGAGTAGGAGGACGCTTTGGTGCCAGGGGGGCTCTGGCCGTAAATCCCTTGCCTCTGGGTCCTACACAAGAGACCGACGTGACTCGAGATTGGATCTCAGGATTAGATCTCGAGGCCTGCAGACTAGTCTCGGGCACAAACTTGGAACAGGAGGATGCTTGGGTGTCAAGGGCGGCTCTGGCCGTAAATCCCTTGCCTCCGGGTCCTGCACAAGAGATCGACGTGACTTGGGATTGGATCTCTGGATTGGATCTCGAGGCCCGCATACTAGTCTATGGGTGGAAACTTGGAATAGTGATCCCTAAGGATTGTTGGATTGCCTTCGAGCGGATTATGGATTGCCTTTGGGCTAGATTATGGAATAGCCTTCAGGCTGGATTATTATGATGTATTCCAAAGACTGATAAATAAGATCAATTATTGAAAATGAACTTGTTTGACATTGTTTTTCTATGTCAGTGCTTAAGTTACGTGAAGGAACCAGTGATTAATTGGCTAATTAAGGAAGCTATTTTTCCTTGTCAAACTAAATGTGATAGGTAATTAGACAACTAAAGCAACCCTAAGGAAAGTGTGGTGGATGTGGCCATGGGTCCGTCCTACGGAAGGGTGGTGCCGATTGGCCGGGAACTTTTCTCGAAGGAATTTGACAGCAAGGAACGATGACCTAGAATCTAGGATACTAGAGTCTCGATTTATGCTATTTTAGGGGAACAGAATGGGACTATGCCTTACGAGAAGAGAGGTCAAGCTTTGCATCCCTCTTGTTTCCCATTCTCCTTGAACCAAGTGCAGCATGAATTTTCTTCGACCCTGACATTTCTGTGTAAAGTAGTTTCGACACTAGCTGCCGTTCTAGGAATTTGACCACTAGGAAAACCCTGATTCAGGTCGGTCCTAAGTGGGAACGGCCGGAATACTTCCGCTTCGTGGCAGACTCGCGAAGACCTAGATCGCAAACCCCGTGTCATTCTGTAGGAGTGCCAGGCGGCGCTTTCTAGACTCTCTTTCCGATGGGCTACTAAGACGTGTCCTACGAGTGAACAGGTGGACACGTTACATGAATGGTGCTATGTATGCTAAAGAAAAAGAAGTGGTCACAGACATTGAAATATAGTATAAATGTATTGAACATGCAAATGTGTAAAGGCTGAAATTAATGTAGTCCAAAGGATTAGTTACAAGGCTACCTGCTTTACGAGTTGCAAATTTTCACAAATTAATGTAGTCCAAAGGATAAGCATGCAAGAAACCCTTTTTCACATGATAGAGATGTGAGCAGAAATATACTTAATGTTATGCATATAGATATTTGGGAGCCTACAAATTTGGTATGAATGCAAGAAAATCTTTTTCACATGATAGAGATGTGAGTAGAAATATACTTAATGTTGTGCATATAGATATTTGGGGGCCTATACAGAATGTATCTCTTGTGGTGGTAGCAAATACTTTGTCATGATTATTTATGATTGTTCAAGAAAGCTGTGGGTATATTTCATGAAGGAAAAGAGTGATGAATTTGAGCACTTTAAAAATTTCAAGGCTATTGTTGAAATAGAAATAGGCCTGAAAGTTAAGTGCTTGAGATTAAATGGGGAGAGAGAGTACCTCTCTAATGTGTTCAGTGCTTCTTGAGGTCTCATGAGATAAAGAGACAGTTTACTTACAAATATGTCCCATAGGAAAATGGGATTGTAGAAAGAAAAAATAAGCATATTGCAGAAGCTGCATGCATATTGACGGCTGAAAATAATATGCATAAACATTTTTTGTCTAAAGTTGTTCATATTGTTGTCTATATTATGAGCAAAACTCCCATAGCTGTAGTTTATGATATTATGAATAGAACTCTCATAGTTGCAGTTCATGAGAGATGACCCTCAAAGAATTCTTTACAGGCAAGAAGCCCAATGTGTCATGCTTGAAAGTGTTTGGCTATATTACATATGTTAATGTGCCAAATGAGTTGTGAAAGAAGCTTGATCCATTTAAGGCTGAAAAATGTATTTTTATTAGATACTCTTTAGAGAAGAAAGGGTATCATTATTATAACCCTGTCACAGGTAGGTTTAGAGTTAGTAGGGATGAAATTTTTTATTAGATGAGAAGTTGGTATGCATCTAGTAGTGATGCATTAGAAGATGATCATGATAATTATGTATAGAAATAAAAGAAAGGATTATGGAGCCTTAGAGGACCAAAATATCATCTGGTACTACATCTACAATTAGCCTTTGGTTTGGAAGACTAAGGAGTAAGCCCACATCTTTAGGTGGATCTACAAGTACTGCATATAAAGACAAAGGAAAGAAAAAAGTGTTGGATGGTAATGATGCATCTACTATTCATTTGGGATCTGATGGAGATTCTAGTGGTTCACAGAGTTTGGATTATGAGCTCGGTATCCCTTTAGTCAAGACACCAGGTGTATAGAGACCTCATGATAATGTAAATGCTCCATTAACTAATCCAATGGTATACAAGTCTAGTAGGGTCAGATATCTTATTAAAATATTTTCTTTTGAAGGTTATGCAACTCACCATTATGATTGTATGGTAAATGTACTTGAGGATGTTGAGCCCACTTGTTTTGAGGATGTTGTTAGTCATGCTCATTGGGATGCAAAAATGGATGAGGAGATAACTGGTGTAGAAGCCAATAAGACTTGGGATTTGGTACCCTGGCCTAAGGGAAAGAAAGCTATTGGTTTTAAGTGGGTTTACAAAATCAAACATAATGCAGATGGTTTGGTTAGCAGGTATAAGGCTAGGTTGGTTGCAAAAGGCTATGCTCAAACATATATCATAGATTATAAAGAGACATTCAATCTAGTTGCTAGGATGGAAACCATTAGATGTGTGATTTCTTTGGTAGTAGCTAAAAGTTAGAATTTGCAACAAATGGATGCCAAGAATACCTACTTGCATGGTGAATTGTAAGAAGAGGTGTATATGGAGTACTAGCAAGTTATGAGGATTTAGAGCATCCCACATATGTGTGCATATTAAAGAAATAACTCTATGGACTAAAGCAAGCACCTAGAGCATGGTTTGACAAGATTGGAGAGTATTTTATCAACATTGGATTTTATATTTTTTATGTTGACCACTCACTTTATGTGAAAAAGGGAGATGCATGATTGGTTATCGTAGTTATCTATGTGGATGACTTGATTATTACAAGTTATAGTTACAGTGAGATACTGAAGTTAAGGACTTTTTGAAGAAGAAGTTTGAGATGAAGGATTTGGGTGAGTTGTGGTACTTTCTTGGTATTGAGGTGATCAAATGTAATGATTGTATACGGATATCCCAAAGGTAGTATGGCTTGGATATCTTATCTAAGTATGGTATGATAGCACGTAAGCCTCTTTAAGTACCATTGGAGTAAAACGTGAAGTTGAGTGCTGGAGCTCCAAAAGGAACACCAAGGAAAAAGGTTTCTACTACGAAAAAATCTATATTCTATCATCAACAAGCTTTTGCTTCATTATTTAGAGAACCATAGCAAGAAAAAGAACACCATGAGCAAAAAATCTTCATGCAACATCATAGAAACAATCTCCCACGGCTTTATCTTTAACAAAATTCATCATTCTCTTCATATTCTTGATAGAATTCATCAATCAACAAAGAGAAAACAAGAGAGACACCACTTTGAAAGGAAAAATATCACATAGTATTCATCTTCATTGTTTTCATAGTCTTCTCTCACAATCTCTCATATGTAGATAGATTTTTCTACATAGGATTGGCTATCTTTGACTCTCTCTTTCTCTCTCAATCAATAGTACATCATCTTCTCACTACAATAATCAATAATCACTCATAATAATCCTTCTTTGGTCATGGATGTCCCTTCCAAAAGGTGTGTTTGATATGAAAGGTCATCAAAGCCACTACAGTGATTCTTCATAGCTCATCACTATCACTTCTTCAACAGTTGCTTCTTCCACTTCCTCGAGCTCTTTTGAACTTACATTCACCTCTTGCCAAGGCTAGAAAAATTTTCCAAAGTCACACATACATTCCATAGAGCAAATACAAAAGCATATAAAACATAATAGAACAGAAACAGAGGTTCTATAGAAGCTCAACAAAAGGTTACTGAAGGTCAACAGTCAGCATCAAAACCACATAACTCATACTAAAACCATTCCAAATGATCAAAAACCATTCAATGAGATTTCAAAAATTCTCAAACTTCATCAATCATTACTCTATGCTTGATACAGAAGAAAAACAGAACGAAATAGAAGTTATCAGAACCTATTAAAACACTCCTTTCTGGATTCCTTCATCCAGATGATGGTTAGTCCATCTCTTCAGGATAGATTCCATTCGCGAGACATAAGCTTCTACTCTTTCTCTAGAGGACTGACTTAGGTTCATGAACTCCTCTCGCATCCGCTCTTCAAAACCTTCATGCCTGAATTTGGTGAGGAAGGCCAACTTCAGGTCGTCCCATGAGCCAAAAGTTCCTGCTGCTTGTCTCTCATACCATTAAAACACCGCGCCCTTGAAAGTGGTGGGGAAGATTGCTAACCAATGCTTAGGGGTTCTGGCATTGTTAGCCACACATGCTACCATAAATTCTGCTACATGAAGATCAGGGTCTTCATTGTACTCTCCCTTAAAAATTGGCAATGGGACTACATTAAGCTGGCGTGTTACTCATCAATATTTCCAAGACGAGAATCTGACTAGGAAGGGGACCTTGAGTTGCCATGGGGACTTCTGTAAAGAGTGCTTTTAGGGTGTCAAAGGAGGCGTCTGCTCTGCAAGCTTGTTCTCAGCTTTAATTTTTGCCTTCTCTCTTCTCATGTACCTCTGGACTCATTCTAACGCTTGCCTCTTTATTGCGTCATTCATTAGGGGGTTGGCTTCAACCAATTGGTCTGGACTCAACAGGATAATATCAATCTCTGATGGATTCTCTAGCCAACATCTCCTCTACTTCCTTCTTTTCAATATCTTTGAATTCAGCTTTCAAACCACTACAGAGGGGGAGATATTCTGTTTTGAAAGTATCAAAACTCGTTCTTCTTGGGATCGTTGTTGCATCATTATAATAATGACAGCTTCTGAGGGTTTCAACAATGTAGGTTGTGAAAAATACTCTGTCTACCAACTTCCAGTGGGTTGCTAATTGAACAAACAGAAGATTATCAGTGCACCAAGCATCCCATGTATCTTGCTGTTGAGCATCCACGAACAAATTCCAACTCTTTTCCTTCTTGTCTTTGTGAACCTCTACAAACCAAGACTCCTGAAGCTTCTTCACAATCTCCCACTTGATGATGTCTGGAAATTGCAAGTTTCTGCTGCTTCAACAGGAAGAGGAAACAGTCCACCACATAGAGCATGCATCATGATGGTAATATGTTTCCGCCATTGTGGAATGAACTTCTTGTGGAAAGTGGCTTTGATAATGAGAAATTCCAACTTTTCAGTGGAAGAAGGAACTTTACAAACATCCATTAAATTCTCCTCTTCTTGGCAATGCCATTTCCTTCATTTTCAGCCTCTTTTGGTGCTTGTTGATGGCAAGTTTCCCTGGCTGCGCACCAAAAACATGGAGCCCCAAGAGGAACAAGGAAAAGGGAATTCTCTTGCAAGAAAATCTATCTTGTAACATCAACAAGCTTTGATTTCATTCTTTTGATCATCAAAACAAAGAAAACAACAATTCTTCACGCAGCATCATAGTAGATTTCTCCCACGGATTTGATAGAATCAACCATAATCTTCAACATCTTCATAAAACTCTTCAATAGAACAAGGAACACAAAGGAATACACCATCTTTGAATGGAAATCAATCACATATTATCCTTCTTCAATGTATTCATAGTTCTCTCTCTCAATCTCTCATATACGATTACACTGTTTTGATAGAATTGACTATCTCTGGCTCTCTCTCTCTCTCTCTCTCTCTCTCTCTCTCTCTCTCTCTCTCTCTCTCTCTCTCTCTCTCTCTCTCTCTCTCAATAGTACATCATCTCCTCACTACAATACTCTCATAATAACCCTCAATAATCCATCTTAGGTTGTGGATGCACCTCCCAAGAGGTATGTATGATATGAAGAGTCACCAGAGCCACTATAGTGTCTTTTCACAGCTCACTACTATCATTGTCACTTAGTCTTCTCTTCAGTCTTCAGCAACTGCTTCTTCCACTTGTTTTAGCTCTTTTAAACTTAGATTCATACTTTCCAAAGGTTAGAAAACTTTCCCGAAGTCACACATACATTCTATAGAACACTTACAGAAGGTCTACAGAACAGTTATAGTACAACACCAGAACAGCTACAGTACAGTTATAGTACAAAGACAGGGCAGAGACAGAGGCTCTACAGAAGGTCTACAGATGCTTACAGAAGGTCATCAGAACCTCATAACTCATACTCAAACCATTCCAAACTATTAAAAACTATTCAATAAGCTTTCAAAATATCTCAATCTTCATCAATCATCAATCCATGCTTCATACAGAAGAAAATCATAACAAAACAGAAGCTATACAAAAGGTATACAAAATCAATCAGAACCTATCAGAACATCGCACAACCTCATATCTCCACTGAGAATCATCATGAATTTCCAAAACATAATCAACATCATCAAAAACACTCTCAAATACTTCCTTTAACAACTATACATCACTCTAAATCCATCAAAAATCAATCATTCAGTCCTCAAAAACTACAAAAATCAGTCAAAATTTCAGTCTTTTTCCACTCTCAATAGCATGAATGTTGAGTCCTAGTCTATTGTTCTTGGTGGCTATGTTGTAGTTTGATAATAAGTTGGAAATTTCATAAGTTGCAGCATCAAAGCTTGCATTTGAGGAGATTTGAAAATTTGTCTCTTACAAAAGTTGTGTTTTTTTAGTGTCAATAGAGTTAAGTAAAGGAGATACATTTGAATGAAAACATCCAAGTGACCATCAGTGGGGCAAGAATGCATCTCTTCCATGATCTTCTGTGTGAAGGGGGAAGTGTGTGGGATGATGATCTTGCCATGGGACCAAATACGGCCATGCTTGAGCTGATATTGGGAGTTTTCAACCATGATCCCATGCTGTAATTTCTAGAAGATGTGGCTGAAGTGATCATCTAACAAATAAGCTTCTTAAAGCTCTTCAATCCAATCACTACGCAACTCTAAAATAGAGGATACTCTATATGCCCACATCCAAGAGAGTGAATCAACCACAATATTATCTTTGTCCCAAGTACGAGAAACATCAAAGTCATAGTTTTATAATGTTGCCACCCATATGCTTTTTGAAGAAGGCACATTTCTTAGTTTGTGAGCCCTCATTGTTTCAAGAACTATTTATGACTGGGTCCATGGTCTTGAGATATCATCAAAGAAGACAAGGATGAAATCGTCAAGGTAGGATCAGAAGAATGATGTATTGTAACATCTCGTCCACTTCCGCATACGAGCTCCTCCCCCCAATTTTAATACAATTCATTTTTAAAAAAAATCCCACCCCCTTGTCATCTCCGACAGGTGGCGAGGGGAGAGAGAGGAGGACGACATGATGGATGTAAGGGAGCCGTTGATCATATGGAGAAGGTGATGATGACGAGGGAGGGAAGGCCACGGGCCTACCCCCCCTTGGGCGTATTGACGCCACGGCCACCTGGAGGGCCAAGGAGTCCCCCCCCCTTCGGTCATGCAGAACATGTGGTGGGTGGGGGGGGGGGGGGAAGACCACCACTACTCCACGTTTTCCCCCCCAATTATAAATCTGCCTCCCCTATATAACCCCCACCCATCATAAGGAAGGGGGGCAACATTACTTCATTCTCTTTCCTCCTCAAATATTACCCCCAACACCTTATAAAACCCCCATCGTCAAGAAAAGAAGGCCTTGGAGGAGGCCTCGACTTGTTGTTGCTAAGAGAGAGAAGAAGATGAAAAAGAAGAAGAAGAAGAGAGAGAGATAGGGAGAGGAAGAGGAAGAGGAAGAGAGAGGGAGAGAGAGAAGAAGAAAAGAAGGAGAATAAAAAGAAGAAGGAGCCCTTCCCCTCCTTAGAGGGTGACCACACACGTTACTCTTTTCCTCATCTCCCCACAAATCTAATCCTCATCTCCCCACGAGATTAATTCCTGTCTCCCCATGAGTCTATCCTTTTGAGAAGAATCACCTCGGAACCCCATCTCTCCGATGAGAGAAAAGAGTGATTTATAGGCCGGAAGTATGGCCCCCAAACAAAGATGGACACACATCAGTAGTAATCCCGCATCCAACAATGGAGCCACCGGCCAAGGCGTTTCTACAAATACGAATACAATGTCGGGTATGGATAATTCATATCTGAATATCCATGTACAAATTACCATATCTACTATTCATTGAGGCATAGGTATGCGCATGAATTCAATTCAATAAGTAGCTTGAATTTATCTTTTCACAAACTCATAGGGGATCATAGGATAATTCTTTTTGCAACCATAGATGGCCTCGCATAGATTTATGCGTATGGCGCATTGAGATTCGCACAAACCATGTACTCAAATACCTTGCATCCCAGCGCTATGTGACAAAGTTATACATGGCATAAAGAAAATATAAGGTAGCTTAAGGGTTATGTATATAGATGATACATGCATGAGAAATATTATATGACACATGCATCAAATTGACCTTGCATTAAAGTCTTGCTAATATCACGAGCTACTAGTTCATTGGGTTCTTGAAGTTATGCATAGCTAGTGCAAATAACAATCATTAGGATTATACCTATGATGCCTTGAGATCCGTCCGATAATGAATATGTTTAGCAATCCTATTAGGGGTTAGGTTAGATGCAACAATAACCTTAGGGCAAGCGAAGAGCTCAAGGACGAGGAAACCCTAAGTCAAAGAAAAGACCGATGCCTTTATACTTGTTGGGGAAAAGGTCAGGATGTCAATCAAAGTAAGTGCTCAATAGAATTTATATTCTTGCATTTTTGTGTGAGACCTTGGCATGTGTCTTAGGCAACGTATTAAGTAAATTTTGCATGGACCAGCTTATATCCCAAGGGGGAGAGCCAGTATGCAAGGGATGGGTTATCACGACTATTCTTGCAATGTTTGGAAAGGAGTACCATTGTTTTGTTGATTGATCAAATAAGGTCTTAAATGCTCTTGCATTAAATTGACTATTGGAATGTGGTTGGATGATTACTTCAAGTGCTTGTGTTTGATGGTAAATGCATGGCGGGGTCTGTGATGACAAATTGCCATGAGGAGTACATGAATGTTTTCCTAGAAAATGATATTAGTTGATTACCTTGATTGTGCTTGGTTCTTAATTGGATTAATTAAGGAAGGATATTTTGTGCGGGTGGATCATCTCCAAGGTCACGCCGCGTTTCAACCCGAGAGGGCATTGCTCGATTCATGGGCAGAAGATCGAGTGGTGAAAGGCCAACCATGGAAAGTGTTTCTCACTCCTAGCTCGCTTGGGGTCAGTGGAGCTTTGGACACCCCTTGCCGAGTCCGAAGTGGAGCTCTAGACTACCGTGAGGCCAACGTCTAGGGAGTTGGAAGATCCTATTCTAGATATTGGATAGAAATTATGGTGCCATGTGATTTGGACCGGGTACTTCTGTTGGAAAGAAGGGATACATAATTTCTCTTGTATGGGCAGGAGACAAAGATTAATTGGAAAATAAGTTAAGGAACTTGTTTGTCAAAAGGACTACTTGTTTTGTTTGCATGTCGATGCTGTAAATTACGCAAAGGAACCTTGTTTCCTAAAAGTTTTAATTAAGGAAGCTGATTTTAAATGTCACCAAAAATGTGATAGGTCCTAATTAGAAAACTAAAGCTATCAAGGGAAGTGGGTGGATAGAGCCCTGGCGGGTTTGTCCTACGGTAGGGTGGTCCCAGAGATGGGAGACTTCTCACAAGGTTTTACTATCATTTAACCTTTAGGTATGGTTAGGTTAAAACCCAATTCATGTCATTTTAGGGGACTGGAGTGGGACTATGCCCTACGGGCAGAGAGGTTGATTGGTGCATCCCTCTCATTTCCCATTTTCTTTGAACCAACTGCAGGTTGCTTCGGCTTGGGTATCCTTGCGTAAAGTAGGATGTCCAAAACCTGACGCTAGAATGCTGTCAGGAGACTTGACCCATAGAAACCCAGATCTCAAGTCAATCCTAGTGGGTTCGGCTGCGAACATTCCGTTTCAAGGCGGACTCGGGAGACCCTAAGCGACAAACCCCAGAACATTCCATGGGAGTGCCGAGTGGCGATGCTTAGATTCATTTCTCAATGGACCACTAAGACGTGCCTGGAGGCGGGCACGTTACACTCTAGATGGGTAGACCTAATTAGTCAAGTAGCTTTCTAGTTGAATAAGTGCTCTATTAGAAACTAGGCTAGGGTGATAGATTCCTTAGATTTTTTAAGGAAAAAGAGGGTAGAGTATTAGTCCTTGAGCCTTGGAAGTACCTACCACTCTTCATGAATGGAGTCCAAGGAAACCTATGTTCCATGCTAATGCATTTTTCCCAATAGTATAATGTTTCCAAAACTAGATTGCTTAGATTTACTAATATGGAATGAAGATTAGATCTGGGCTACACATTCCATTGTGAGGTAGTTTGGAGATTGAATGGTTTTCATATAGGTTCCGACAAATGTGTTTCTTAATTCATGTGGATCCATCATAGCTCCTCCATATCCAAGTAGTTAGGTTCAAATCAATGTACTCCCTCATTGCAATAGATCACTATATTTGGTCCTTTGATGAGAGAACCTATGAACTTTGCATGATCCAAGTCCTCTCTCATAAGTTAGCCATCCCCCACTATAAAGCTAAACATTTTCCCTTTGTTAGTATGCTATTCCAGACCATAGGATGTCATTGTTAGTGAATAGACCTATCGAAATTTGAGATGCCCATATATCTATGCTCCAATTTGGACAAAAGGAAAACCACTCTCCATTTTGGAGGTAGCCTATAGGGAGAATCTCTCCTAAGAAAGAAAACTTTTTAACCCAAGGGTATGATTAGACTCTCATATCAAGTAATGGTGGAGAAGAGGTTCTCTCATCTTTGTGGTCGATGCTAGTTGATGGAGGATAGATAAAATAGGTCTCCAAGCTCTGATAATAGCAACCACAAATTTAACCTTGAATATCTTGTCTTGATATCCTAAAAGATGTAATGGATGTTAAGCTACCATGGTCCTCTAGTTTAGGGCTAATGCACTCTAATCTCCAAAACAATAGCTTCTTCCAAGTCTCCCTATGAAGAGCAAAAATAATGAACTTGAACTATAATCTAAGTTAATGTTCCCAAAACAATCTTTGGATCTAGGATGGATTAAAATATCCCAAAATACATTTTCCATCATTAGGTCCATATACTCTTGTCTAAATGAATTTTTGGACAACATGCTTGCTTGAGATATATATGACCTAGAGTGCCCAACAAAAGGTGATGGTTGGAAGGAGAACCTCATTGGCAACCAATACTATCCTTTCTAAAAAGTCTTGTGGTGCTCCAATGAAGGAGCTTATGCTAGGTGCTTAAAAGTAGAGGTGTCAACTATAGCCATAGTAATGTCAATCACCACATCACATGTAAGTAAAATTCTCATGGTGCTCTAGTAAAAGAGCTTATGTTGGGTGCTTTAAAAAAGAAGTGCCAACTATTTCTCTCAAGTAATGTCAATCACAACATCACTTGTAAGTCAACTCATGTGGTCCTTCAAGGAACCCAAGTCTAGCTATTTACTATAACATATCCAAATACCATAAGATTTATACAAATTAATGAGGCGACTAAAAGCTCTATTAAAAATATACATTGCAACTACAAGGGCCTTGAAGTAAAACTTCAATGTGCCATATATTAACTCCACATCAAGAACTCATTAAAAGACTTTGGAATGGCTAGCATTATCCCTCAAATAGACATGGATCTATTTGTGACCTCATGGTCTTTACACTAAATAAGAAAAATAAAGAAGCGATCAAAAGTGTTTTCTTACTAATATCTAAATCTTGAACCTCTCTTCTCTAGTCCCATTGATAAGTAGCTATGGAATGAAGAATAGAGTTATGAGTTCTCTATCCCATTGCTCTAGGAATCACATCCTCAACATGTTTCCCTCCAAGAATTCCCAATCTAGTTAATCATATGCCTTCTTGAAATTGAGAAACATGACAAGGTGTTTATTCCTCAAACAAGAAAACCTAGTATATTCCCAAAAGGTGAGTATGTCGTACAAGATGCTATGCTCCTAACAAACTCATCTAAGTGGAATGGATAATATTTAACATCAAAGGGGAGAACGTGACCAATTGCAAGGTGATTGGTCTATGTTGAGTGAGTTTTAATCTATCACCACTTCACTTAAAAATGATAATAATTAATTATTCACATTTCCTCTTTTGTACCTTGTACTATCATAATCTCCTAGAAAGCTATGACAAGGTATACACCAAGAAGTTCCAAGTATCTCAACAAGAAAGTATTTTCTAGTTCAACCAAAAGGAAAGATTGCCAAAAGGCAAGGCTATAAGTGCTTTTACAAGCTTTCCCTCTATGGAAGGAACCAACAAATGTTTACCTATGGTCCCCATGACTACCATCTTGGTTCTCTCTCTCTCTCTCTCTCTCTCTCTCTCTCTCTCTCTCTCTCTCTCTCTCTCTCTCTCTCTCTCTCTCTCTCTCTCTCTCTCTCTCTCTCTCTCTCTCTCTCTCTCTCTCTCTCTCATCTAACATGAGGTTGTGATGACAAATGTCTTGACATGAATGTTTGATGTTGAACGGTTGTGAGAGTGACAAACTGTATTCTCTCTCTCTCTCTCTCTCTCTCTCTCTCTCTCTCTCTCTCTCTCTCTCTCTCTCTCTCTCTCTCTCTCTCTCTCTCTCATCTAACATGAGGTTGTGATGACAAATGTCTTGACATGAATGTTTGATGTTGAACAGTTGTGAGAGTGACAAACCTTTGATGGGATAGTTATGATGACAATGAAAACAAGGAATGCAAGATGAGTGATGTCACCCATACACCTACTAGACTTTTAGATTTCAATTCAAGTTTGTATGGCATGACATGCCTGTTTTCCTTCTTTCTTATTGTAATTATAATCACCTTGACTTTGAAATGCAAGTACACACTATACATATGGCATGACTCTAAGAATAATGAGTATCTCTAAATGCCTATAACTAGGAATGTCTTTGAATGTTAATGAGGAATGTCCACCTAGATCTTCCTCCAATCATACATCCCCTGCTTCCTCCAACCAATCATACCTATAGGTCACACATGTCGAACTAAATTGAACTGATGTCAAATTGCACTAATGTTGGACAATACTATTCTAAGTGATGAATGTTACAAGTGAATGACATAACAAATGCTCAAACAAAACTAACCTTTCATTTGTAATGTTGGGAATGCAATTACATAAACTCAACCTTGAATGTAGCATGAAACTTGCTAACGCATTGAATGTAGCCTTAAAGATTGATATATTGAATAGTAACTGGATTTGAGTGTAGTAATAAATTCTTGATCCAAACTTGAATGCAACATTGAATTCAATAGTGAATTAGATTTACTTTAAACCTACATCCAAATGGTGATTGAATGATGAACAACAATGCTACATCAAAGAACTATTTATGCCTCCTTTGAACATAATCATATACTTGTTTCATACATGTGTCCAAACCTATTTTATGCATGTTTTGGACATAGTTTTATACATTTTTAATACCTACTTTGAACATAGTGAACACAAAACTTGTGATTCCATGTGCTGAAAACACGTGATGCAACTGTTGTGTAAGACTCTAAATGCAATAGTAATGTATTGCAGTCAACCTTTGTCAGGAGGATAATGCCCTCATGTATACTTGGTGGTTTGACACTTCATGAAGGCTTTGTATGCATCAAGGAACTAAAATATATCACTTTGTTTTGCAAAATTTGTGAATAGTAATAAACAAGTATCAAACATGTCAAATGACTTAGAGAATGCCATCAATCCAATTATGGTCAATGCATACATGGGGGATGCCTTTGAGGATGAGATAACACACCTAGATAATGGAAGCAATTTTTGTCACCCCCCACCCAAAAAACTCATCTTTCCTGGATCAAATAGGCTTTGGAAGACCTCTTGTAATGTTAACAAATCCATGCATGTATAGATGTAGATCATGATTTGGATGGAATTGTGAATCATGAGACAAGATTAGAGAAAGAAATGTCTCAAAAGGCCTTGGGTGACTGAATTACTAAAAAAGATAAAATCAATGCACAAATAAATGAGTGCAACTATGGAAAAGGGAATAAAAATGAAAGCATCATCAGAGTTGAACATGATGGGGATTAAATTGCAAAAAGTGTAAATGCTTATAGGATAGAATTATTGCAATAAAAAAAAGAGCTAAATACACAAAAGCAACAAGAAGTGAAAGTACAAGGGGAGTCACTAGCCATGTTGAAACCAAAAATAGATATGGAGGGATTCATAACGGATATGCATGAATGGGAAAATGTCATAGAAGCAAAGAAAAGGATGGAAAATGTAGAAAATGTAATGAAGGAAAATGCCTAGTGGTGGATACAAGTGGTGTAAAACCACAAAGGAGCTCTAGAGAATGAATGGGAATGATGAATGATACACTTGAGGAAGAGGAAAAAAGGAAGAAAGGTGCACTCCGCATACAGCTTGTGGGGTATGCTAAAAAAACACCCCACACAAGGATGCAAAGTCACTCAGGAATAAATTGTTGGCAATAGAGGTGTCCATTATGGATGCATGGCTTGTAGATAAAGACATAGATAATCGAAGGAAGATTCTAGTCTTGAAATTTGCATATATAGATAAGAAAAAAGCCTTCTTTTCACACTAGAAAACACTCAAAGGGGGGAAAATATTATGGGATGAGGATGTTACTCCTACATAAGTGGCACACAAGAGAGAGCACATGTTTTGCATCCTTGAGGACAAAAAATGAGGCAAAATATGTTGTATATGGTGATGGACGTGTTATGGACAATAGATTTTACTTGTAATTTTGTGAGTTTTTTGTGGATTATAAGGCTAAACATATGATAGGAATCTATACCATGGGATCTTGCAATAGATATTATAAAAATTACTAGAATAATAAGATAATTTTTATTTATTTATTTATAGATTCTCATTGTTTATTTATTCCATAATTAGTGACTTATCGCAAGAGGTGCACATATACTATTGGTCACATTATGCTTTGTAGATAGATGGAAGAAGACTAATGTGCTTTTCTGTGATGTGTTGAGTAGAGTATTATGAAAATAATATTTAGATGAATATATATAATGCATAATAATATATACTCACACTATATTTGCATGATTATAATTATAATCTAATATCTAAGAGATTAGATTTACCACGTGGTTTGCTTCGTAATAGTGATATTAGAGTATTGTTGTGTTAATTTATGTTTCTTTTAGCAAAAGTATATGCAAATGAGTATAGGTGCTATTATGGAAAATGGACTTGTCATTTTGTGAGTTTTTTGTAGGTTATAAGGCTAAAATGTGATAACGATCTATACTATGGGATCGTGAAATAGATATCATAAAAAATACTATAATAATAAGATGATTTTAAATTTATTTATTTATAGACTCTCATTGTCTATTTGT
Organism: Lygodium microphyllum; assembly: GCF_053477565.2. NCBI lineage: Eukaryota > Viridiplantae > Streptophyta > Polypodiopsida > Schizaeales > Lygodiaceae > Lygodium > Lygodium microphyllum. The sequence goes on from NC_141164.1 coordinate 1,902,287, forward strand.
CATGTGATCAATGACTTGTCGCAAAAGACACATGTGTGATATTGGTCACATTATGCTTGGTAGATAGATAGAATAATATTAATGTGCTTTATGATGTGCTAAGCAGAGCATTATGTAAATAATCTTTAGGTAAATCTATGTAATACATAATTAGCACTCCACGCTAGGACCCATGCAAGTGCAGGTCTTCAGGGCACATGCAAATAGATGGCGTTCAACCCCATCCCCTCTCCCTCACATTCTCTCTCTCTCTCTCTCTCTCTCTCTCTCTCAAGCTTTCGAGTTAACTATACTATAAATCATGAACGTACTTCTTTGCAATATACAAACAGTACACCAATCTCTCATTATTTTTCACAACAACATAGCTCTCTCTCTCTCTCTCTAGATTTCGAGTTAACTATACTATAAATCATGAACGTACTTCTTTGCAATATACAAACAATACACCAATCTCTCATTATTTTTCACAACAACATAGCTCTCTCTCTCTCTCTCTCTCTCTCTCTCTCTCTCTCTCTCTAGATTTCAAGTTAACTATACTATAAATCATGAACGTACTTCTTTGCAATATACAAACAATACACCAATCTCTCATTATTTTTCACAACAACATAGCTCTCTCTCTCTCTCTCTCTCTCTCTCTCTCTAGATTTCGAGTTAACTATACTATAAATCATGAACGTACTTCTTTGCAATGTACAAACAATACACCAATCTCTCATTATTTTTCACAACAACATAGATCTGTGTGTGTGTGTGTGTGTGTGTGTGTGTGTGTGTGTGTGTGTGTGTGTGTGTGTGTGTGTGTGTGTGTGTGTGTGTGTGTGTGTGTGTGTGTGTGTGTGTGTGTGTGTGTGTGTGTGTGTGTGTGTGTGTGTGTGTGTGTGTGTGTGTGTGTGTGTGTGTGTGTGTGTGTGTGTGTGTGTGTGTGTGTGTGTGTGTGTGTGTGTGTGTGTGTGTGTGTGTGTGTGTGTGTGTGTGTGTGTGTGTGTGTGTGTGTGTGTGTGTGTGTGTGTGTGTGTGTAAATATTATCTAAAATGAAAAAGCCCTAACCCATTGAAATTAGTGATCGCCACTATTCAAAATTCCATACACACATAATATAATTGTGCATAAAGGCATCAAATATCAAACTTATGCATATATGTATCAAAGATAAACATAAAGTCCATTTGGTTACTCATCTTTGAATAGTTTCCTTTTGTGAGACGTTATCAATGATACTGAGCCTCCTTATTTCCATATGTCACGGTGTGGAGATTTCAACCAAACCATCACATGTGAATTGCACTTCTCTAGAAAACATGGCATTTGCTGCAACAAAACAACACAACAACATTAGGAATGAAGCCCATCAACAAAATGTAAAAAACTAAAAGGAGTAGAAGCAGGAGCTAGCTGTCTTTGCGAGATTTTCTTGCCTACCCTTTACCGCTATACTTCGTCATTGAGTTGATTATGCGAAAGTAGGCCTGCCTTCTCACTACTAGACAGTATAGATAAATGATTAACTTTACCATATTAGTTAAAGAACCCTATCAAAGTAAAAAATATTAGCTGGCAGATACGTCAAGAAAACCATTGAAAACACTGATTATTTACCCATTTTTCTAGTGAAAAAGAAAGATGAAACAAAATACCTTGGCCAACATACATATTCAATTGATGTAGCACAACCAAGTAGCACATATCATGACATTCCCATCATCTCTATCGAGGAGGGATTCTCCTCGAGTGTGACTGAGTTACAATGTGGTTGTAGATAGAGGATGTTGCATAATAACAATGCATGTATGCAAGAGATCTACGCATTTTAGGCTATTGCACCAATCGACGGAATTTCTCCTACAATCTCATCTAAGTCTAAGATGTACGGTAGTAACCAAAGACTGGGTCATCATTTTCCTACAAAAGGACAACAAGAAAATAAAAAAGTAAGGAATATTTCAAACCCTAAATAACAAAAATGCTCCAAGCAACCAAGCGCGACAAACATTGGAAGTAGTAGACATGAGGCGATCAAACTCTTTGCAAGACTTCCTTGTACATAATATTAACAGTGGAACTTGTGCATTGATATTTATCATACAACAAGATCTTTTGCCCAACAACAAAGGATTTCACTCGGAAAATGCCAGATATATAGGTCATGTGTGAATATCGGCCTTGTTAATAGTCATTGTGAATGCCAATCGCACAAGAAATTGTTGTTGCCTCATAGTGAAGGGAAAGTGTAAGGTCGTGTGGTACCATACGATAAACCCCAGTGAACCCCCCGAGAATGATCTTAGCCTCTAAAACCTTACTACTAAATACCTTGCATATCAGACGCATCCCCTCACTTAGCCTTCTTGCAAGATTCAAGTTTCAAAGTAAAATAATTGGTGCATCAACCTTCAAGAGCATCAGATATGAGGTGGAAACCCTCCTTTGAGTTTAAGAGAATTTAAATATTCTATAGAGTAAAGAAATGTTTTGTCATTAGTATCAACACTAGTATCAACAATGTAGTATTGCCTTACATCTTCTGGCATCAAATGCAATGCTTCCAAATTGATTTGTTTCACCTTTACATTTCTTAGAGTAAGAATCACCCTTTTAGCAAAGAAAGCCACTTGTTTATGCACATAGGAGAAGTCATTATACACACATGAAATGAGATCCCCAACCAACCCCCCTTGTATAACCATGCTAGTTGGCAACACAACTTCTCTCATAACATCTATCAGCTCAACACCATCTCCAATACCTTGAATCCATGCTATGAATTCTACACCCATTGAGCCATCAATATTACAAACTCACATGTTTGTTTTAGCCTCAAAATTCTAACATACTGCTACAAAGCCGAGTAACAAAGGGAGGCACTTGCAATGTCCTCACAACTACCCTTGATCACAACAAGCAAGATCTATGCAAAATAACCTCCAAACAACACTATCTTTCCACCAAGAGGTCAATCACAAGACATAATATCTCTCAATTATCTTTTCACCAAAAGGTCAATCACAAGATATAATATCTCTCAAACCCCTATGGAGAGCTTTAAAAGCATAACGGTGCATCATCGAAGCCTCATCCCACAAAATGAGACAAGCCTCCCTTAACAGCCCCGCCAAATCACTTTGAGTAGGTATGTTGCATGTAGAGTGCCCCTCCAATTCTAACGAGATCTTGAATCTTGAGTGTGTAGTGCAACTGCCTTGCAACAACAATGCAACTATCCCAAATGTGATGCAGTTGCCAAAGCCAAACGTCCTTGTCCACGCAATGTTGCCAAAATACACTTGTAAAGAAATGTCTTGTTGCACCCCCAGGACCATGCAAAAAGAATAATTGCCTACCATTCAATTGCAAGGCACTAAGAACAATATGTTATGCAACAAGTTTCCCCTCATTGAGTTGTGATTTTAACAATTCAAAAATCTGTGTCTCATAGATCATAATCAAACTCATCAAGAATTAGTGTATTATCTTATGAAATCCCATTTTGAAAGTGTATTTCATGCATACGTAGAAAATTGGATAGAGTCCAACCATGTTGTCGTAAGAAAGATTGAAGGTGTTTCAAGGCCTCATTTCTTGCCTCTGACCTCACTCAATCACCCTACATGCCAGCCATACTAAACCTATGGACGATATCCTTTGTAAGTGGAACCTCAAATCTCTCCCACAACCCTCTTGGTGAGGATGGTTTGCAAAACATCAATATTGCAACAAAAAAATTAAGCAATTGCACACCCAAATGCATGTTTGATGCCTCACACAAACATTGAAATCATTTCTCATCATCACTCTCTAACATACCCATCATTGCACAAGCCTCCTTGAATGTGGGATGCAACACTAAATGCACAATTCTTAAGTCATCGAAAGAAGTGCAACCTCAACAAACGATCAAGAGCATCCTCGAATAGTACCGTTCACTACTTGTTGGCCACACAAAAAACATCCTACCAATGGTATCTCCTTTCTTCCTTTTTGTCCAAGTCCTTTTGCATGGATTCCAAACCCATCAAGTAGGGTAATCTTGGTATAACAATGTCCTTGCTTTACAATATTGCTAATTGCACAAAAACCACTCCGTATGAGTAGTCTTCCTAGCATTATGATTAGCAACCACACCTTGTATATCGTCACCATCTTCAAGAACCGTTGTGTTTTCTCTTGGCAAGCAAACCTTCAAGCTTTTGTAATATCTCCCCCCCCCGGTACCTTCCCCATAAGAAACCTCCTTTAAAAAAAATTTAAATTTAACTCAAATATTTTTACTCTCTCCCCCTGCCGACTGCATGGCGGGGAGAGAGAGAGAGAGGGAGTAAAGAGAGAGAGGGGGCATGCAACCCCCAGGTGGAAGGGGTGGCGGCCGTGAACAGCCGTCTCCCCCATCCCATAAACCACCCCTCCCCCCACTTTAAAAGGGGAGCCCTCCCCTCCCTCGTGGATAGCAGCCCCCTCACCCCCCCCCCCCCCCCATCAACATTATCATCATCTTGGTCTTCCTCCCCATCCTCAACTCGAAGCCGTCCAGAATTCTCTCCTAGCCAAGTGCCACTTTCATGAATGATTTGTTGGTGCTCTGTCTGGTCTCACATGTCGTCTTACACACCTATGGCTTCCAGGTTGCTTTGCATGAGCCTTGGAGATAAAGGCCTCGTAGATGATGTTAATCTAATTCACAATCGCAAAAGATAGGATGCAAGTGTCGAGAGGGATGAATTGGTTCTCTTACTCTCCCACACTCGAGAGTTACATTAGCTTTTGGCTAACATCTCTAATCACACTAGAGTTTTTCTCTAGATGAACACTAAAGCAAAACACACAGACGTTAGCCTTGAAAGATGGCCTTCTCCAATCCTCGCATTGGTTTTCAGGGTGTTGGATGTGATCATATTTGAGATTGTGATGTGAATTAAAAATATAATCATGTGTGGAAAATCGTTTGCAACTAGTTGTAAAACATGCTACGACATGTTACACCAGTTAAAGCATGGGGCCCATGTATATGTTTTGAACTATGTGGCATCCGATGTTGCCATCATTATTAAAATGTACTTCTAAATTTTTCTAATTTTGATTTAGTCGATGTATTGAAGCCTCCTATGAAAGACTTAGATCGGGTGAAGGACACAATTTGTTGTGAAGGGAGTTCCCTTGTGGGAGGGAAGGACTACTAGTTGCAGGGAATTTCAGCACACCCTCCACCCGCCCTAGCCCCGATTGTGATGGCCCCAAAGTGCCACATGAGAGGAACACACGTGGGAGTAAGAGGAGCACATGTAGGAGTCCCCACCCGGAGTGCGAAAGCCGATAATACCCCTCTTGCGGAAGTTTAGGTTCCATCAAACTCACCCTTTTCGTTTCTGCATGATGTGGGTGCAATAAGTATAAATTCACATAGGTAAGTCTTAATCGCATTGAAATTTTACTATAATTGAATGCTTTGTTTTAAAAAGATCATAGGAATGATCAGGAAAGTTTTAGATCACATCTCAAGGTACTTATATTTCCCGCACCATCATGATGAAAGGCTGTTGCATTCGTGAATATATGGTTCATGTGTTAAAAGATGCACTCATGCAATAATGCCCTAGTCGCATCGTGCACATAGGTTAAATATATATTGCGATGCTCACGTGCATTGGAAGGTTTGCATTGGGTAACTTACATTGGTAAGAATTGAGTTATGTTGTACACAATGCATTTGTGCAATTTATTTAAAAAAATCCCTTGTGATGACCATAAATAGGTTGATTCGTAGGAGGATGTTTAATTAAAGAATAGGGAGTTGCTATGGAGAGGAATAAAAGGGTTATATTTTTGCATAAGCAACTGCATTCTATTTCACGTGACTTGCATGGGAAAGGAAAAGATTATGTTTTTATTTCAATATCATTGTAACTGTACATAGCATAACCTGCATGCATAAGCAACTTGCATGCATAAGTAAATGTATGAAAAGGAAAAGATTTATATTTCATTTGATGAAAAGCATATAGGATGCAACACACATGAAGTGATAGTTACAATCAATATAAAAAGATAGACGCTTGCAGAGTTAATCCAAGGATCTCGCACTTAGTTCATTCTATGTTGCGAGTAATGAGAGGGTACCAGGCTTAGGACACGAGTACTAGTAATATCGACAAAGGAATGTAATTCCTCAAGATAGGCACTGCTACCTATCTCGTGCAACTAGTCTGCAAGGTCAGATGCTATTGCAACTAAATCATAAGATGCTATTGCTACATCTTAGGCCAAGAGAGGCAAAACCTAATTACAAGCTAGATTCGTTAAGAAATCGAGTTGTTGCCCTACTACAACTCTCTCTCTTGGGGACTGATTTGTCAAACTTAGGGAAATTGTGAATTGCCAAGAAACAAATTGACCAACTGAGGGCGACGAGGTTGTCCATGATCTATTTTACAAGGAGACCTAAGGTAAGGATAATTAGACTCAGTAGGGTACAAACCCTAACCCAAAGAAAAAAGGGAAACAAGCAACCTAGCTTGCCAAGCCCTTGGAATCTCCTCAAGTCACGAATGATCCAGGATCGAATGCTAGGAGCATTCGAGAAGAAGGAATCACACCTTAGCAGTTGGTCGTACAAACGACCACTGAAATGATCATGATTGTACACTTAGGTACATTGCTTGAACTTCTTTTCTCAGGGAACTAATTCAAGGAAAAACACTTAATGCTTGAGGTTAATAGCCTGGAGGGAGAGGCAGGTTCACTTACCTCCAACTGCCTGCCTGGCCCTATCCAAGGGGGTTGTTAGCCGCGCCGGGAACATGGACCGAACCCATCGCGAGAGGTCTCTCCATGGGTGCTGCTTGGAGTAGGAGGATGCTTGGGTGCGAGGGGAGGCTATGGCTGTAAATTCCTCTCAAGATGGGGTCTCAAGGCCTGTGTACTAGTCTATGGGCGGAACTTGGAGCAGCAATCTTGTTGATTGCTAGGATAGCAATACTTGATGTATTCCGAGACTATGATAAATAAAGATCAAATATTTAAAAAATGAACTTCTTGACATTGTTTTTGTGTCAGTGCCTAAGTTACGTGAAGGAACCTGTGTTTAAATTGATTAATTAAGGAAGTTGCTTTTGCATGTCAAACATAATGTGGTAGGTAATTAGATAACTAAGCAACCTGAGGAAAGTGCAGTGGACGTGACTTAGGTCCCTCCTACGGAAGGGTGGTCCCGATTAGCTGGGAACTTTTCTCAAAAGTCGTGATAACGATACTGTGAAGACCTAGATTCAGTTGAGTTAGAATCCCGATTTTATGTTGTTTTAGGGGAGCAAAATGGGACTATGCCTTATGGGCAGAGAGGTTGAGCTTCACATCCCTCTCATTTCCCATTCTCCATGAACCAAGTGCAGCATAAATCCGCTTCGACTTTGTTGCTCCTACGCAAAACGGTTCAGATGCTAGCTACTTCCTAGAGACTTTGCTGATAAGGAAGAAACCTTGACTTCAGGTCTGTCCTAAGTGGGAACGGCCGGATACTGCCGCTCGGGGTAGACTCGGGAAGACCTAGATTGCAAACTCTGTGACATTCCTTGTAAGTGCCAGGTGGCCTTTCTAGACTCTCTTCCCGATGGGCTGCTAAGACGTGTCCCACAAGAGGACGAGCGAACATGTTACAATTGGTATCAGAACGAACCAACGAGATCTAAAGATTACATGGGAACATATGGTAAGATGTTAACATAAAGAATCTTATTGTTCAAATGCAACCCCAAGTGCAGGTTCCAAATCCGACTCCTGCACTAAGTCCAACTGTGGCTCAAGTGAAGAAATTCCTTCTCAAACAAATTAAGCCACTCGAGTTTGATGGCAAACGAAGGATTGTTCAAGCCGACGTCGAGATCTGGATTGAGTCCATGGAGGACTATTTTGAGGTATCAAGAACTGCACCTACTAACCAAGCCATGCTCGCCAAACTTAAGCTTACAGGTGAAGCGAGACTTTGGTGGAAACTGTGGTGCAAAGACCAAGCGATCTCAGAGGGGACAGTCACTTGGGATAAGCTTAAGGAAGCTGTGCAAGGGAGGTATCTTCCACCTGCCTACCGCACACAAAAGATGAACGAATTCTATAACTTGAAGCAGCTAGGATTATCCCTTGAAGCATTTTATTTGAAGTTCGTTTCACTCCTAAGGTATGCAACCCCCAATGGATATGACACAATAGGTGTCAAAATTCTGTGTTAGGTTGAATCCATCCATAAACACTCTATTGGAATAAATGCACCCAATGGACCTACAAGACACACTCATTCGAGCTTCTCCAATAATACAGGAGGTGCAGACCAAACCAAGGAACAACAGGATTTGGCCTTACAAAGATCAGAATAATGGTATGTCTAAGGCTCAGACTAAGAGAGCGTAGGGTCAAAATCAGGGCCAAAGAAAGAAGGCTAGGATTAGTGCTTTCAACAACTTTGTTCCAACACAAAGCAATGATCGCAACCCACGTTGCTTCCATTGCAATGAGCTCGGACACTTCAAGAGGGAGTGTCCCAAGCTTGGCAGAGGGCATCGCCAGGGGCAATTCCAAGATCAAAATAGAGCCGCTCATGGCCAAGGAACCACCATTATGACCAGAGGGAGAACCTTTAGTGCTGGTCCAAAAGAAGAAAGATGAAACGCTTCGCCTCTGCATTGACTACAGAGGGTTGAATTTAAGCAACCATCAAAAATAAATACCCCATTCCAAGAATAGATGAATTACTTGACCGTCTTCAAGGGGCGAAGATCTTCTCAAAGATAGATCTCAGATCTGGATATTATCAGATAAGGATCAAAGAAGAAAACTACATTTAGTGCAAGGTATGGACACTTCAAATTCCTAGTAATGTCATTCGGGCTGATGAATGCTCCTGTTACCTTCAATAGGTTAATGCGGGATATCTTTAAGCCCTATCTTGATGACTTCGTACTCTTCTTTTTTGATGATACCCTAGTCTACTCAAAACAGGGAAAAGACCATGAACCCTAGCTTTGCATTGTTCTTGAAACAATGAGAGCACACAAGCTTTATGCCAAGAAGAAAAAGTGTGTATTTTTCAAGCGACAGATTGAATATCTGGGATTCATTGTATCAGGAGAAGGAATTTCAGTAGATCCAACTAAGGTCAGAGACATTCTGGAATGGCCAACACCAACTTCTGTCAAAGAAATACGAAGTTTTCTTGGGTTGACAGGGTGGTACAGAATTTTCATCAAAGATTATGCTTTAATTGTAGCACCTCTGATTGATCTACTAAAGAAGCACGTAGCAATTGTATGGTCACCTGTTGAATAGACCAGCTTTGACAAACTGAAGCAAAGCTTAGTATCAACACCCATCCTGAAACTTCCTGATCTTAGTAAGGAGTTTGAAGTGGTAATTGATGCTAGCTCACTTGCTTTAGGATGTGTACTCATTCAAGAAGGTCATCCCGTAGCATATTCTTCAAGAAAATTGAAGAGCCATGAAAGGAATTATGCTACCCACGATCTGGAGCTGTTGGCTATCGTCCATGCTCTCAAACTTTGGAGACGTTACTTGCTAGGTAACAAATTTCCTTAGTAACGGACCACAAGAGTCTTAGATGGATTTTCACTCAGAAGAATGAGCTCAATATGAGGCAACATCGATGGATCGAAGTGCTAGAAGAATATGATTTTGAAATCAAATATAGGCCTGGAAAAGAGAATGTAGTTGCCGATGCACTCAATCGCAAGGCATTTCTAAATTCTCTTATTTTGCAAGATCCATCAACAACAATGTCTCTAGCCATAAAGGTATCAATGCCAAAAAACCCGATTCTTGAGCCAGCAAAAGAAGGGGCATATCATGACCCAGTCTATCAAAAAACGCTAAGGGAGATCCCCATCAAGGATCAAGACCAGAAGCTAAAGAAGAAGTATCAAGAATTCTCCATCAGTAATGGACTCGTCTACCTTAGGACTAGATTATGTATCCTTGCAAGCCAAACTCTCAAGCAGAAGATACTTTGCGAAGCCCATGACTCCCCTTTCTCAGGGCATCTTGGTTATGCCAAGACCCTTAATACGGTCAGAAAGAGCTATGATTGGGAAATTCTCAAGGGAGACGTACTCAAATATGTCACGGAATGTTTGTTTTGTCAACGCATTAAGGCAGAGCATGTTAAAATTCCTGGGAAATTGCAACCACTTGACATTCCACAAATTAAATGGGGGTTCATTAGTATGGACTTTATTGTTGGCTTACCCCAAGTTCAGAGAGGATATAACTCTATTATGGTTGTAGTAGATATGCTCACTAAGGTCGCACATCTCATCCCTGTTAAGACAAACTATAAAGCCTCAAACATCGCAAGATTATTCATCAAGGAAATATTCAAACTTCATGGGGGTTACCCAGAAGAATCATTAGTGATCGTGACTCTCTTTTCACATCACACTTCTGGAGGGATATCTTTGAGGCCATTGGAACTCAACTCTGTTTCAGTACAGCTTACCATCCCCAAACTGATGGTCAAACAGAACGAGTCAATCAAGTCATTGAAGATATGCTTAGGGCATACTATTCTCGGGAACCCAAAAAGGGGATTCAATACTTATCACTGGTTGAGTTTGCTTATAATGCTTCCTATCAACAGAGTATTCAGATGATCCCTTTTCAAGTATTATATAGGCATGATTGTCGTACCCCTTTGAACTTCTCGGATCCAACTTTGAGGGTAGAAGCTTCAAGACAGATGTTGGAAGACAAGGATAATCAAATCAAATCAATAAGACAAGACACTCAAGCTGCCAAGGATAGACAAAAGGCTTACGCTGACTTGAAACGGCAAGACAGATCCTTCGTTGAAGATGATATGGTCTTCATCCATGTATGCCCTAAAAAGAGTTCAGTGTCCTTGGGAGAGTCCAAGAAGCTAAGTCCAAGGTATTGTGGACCTTATAAGATCACCAAGTGCTTAGGGCCTAATGCTTACAAACTATAGCTGCCTGCAACTCTAAAGATTCATAATGTATTCCACGTTAGCCTATTGAAAAAGTATCTACCTAATCCAAATCATGTACTTGATGATCAGCAAATTGTAATGCCTAGCCAAGGAGTCCTTGAGCTATGGCCTGATAGAATCCTAGATGTTAGGGAGAGGCATTTGAGATCAAGGACCTTGAGAGAATACCTCATCCAGTGGAAAGATTATCCAAAAGAGGATGCCACTTAGATGGATGAAAATACTCTCAACCAACAATACCCCCAGGTCTTCTCGAGATGAGGACATCTCGATTCCTCTAAGGGGGAGAGGATGTAATATCTCCCCCCCTCCCCGTACCTTCCCCATAAGAAACCCCCCCTTAAAAAAGTCTTTAAATTTAACTCAAATTTGTTTTACTCTCTCCCCTGGTGATTGCATGGTGGGGAGAGAGAGAGAGAGAGATGGAGTAAAGAGAGAGAGGGGCCATGCAGCCCCCAGGTGGAAGGGGTGGCAGCCGTGAACAGCCATCTCCCCCCCCCATAAATCACTCCTCCCCCCACTTTAAAAGGGGAGCCCTCCCCTCCCTCGTGGATAGTAGTCCCCCCCCCCCCTTATCATCTGCAGCAGCCCCTCCCCCCTGTGATCAACAAGTGCAGCCCCCCCTGGCTCGTGATTTCAGCATCCCTCCCCCTCATCATCAACATTATCATCATCTTGGTCTTCCTCCCTATCCTCAGCTCGACACCGTCCAGAATTTTCTCCCAGCCAAGTGCAACTTTCGTAAACAATTTGTTGGTGCTCTGTCTTGTCTCACATGTCGTCTTACACACCTATGGCTTCCAAGTTTCTTTGCATGAGCCTTGGAGATAAAGGCCTCATAGATGATGTTAATCTAATTCACAATTGCAAAAGAAAGGATGCAAGTTTCCAGAGGGATGAATTGGTTCTCTCAGTCTCCCACACTCGAGAGTTACATTAGCTTTTGGCTAACATCTCTAATCACACTAGATTCTGTCTCTAGACGAACACTAAAGCATAACACACTGATGTTAGCCTTGAAAGATGGCCTTTGCCAATCCTTGCATTGGTTTTCGGGGTGTTGGATGCGATCATGTTTGTTGTGATGTGAATTAAAAATATAATCATATGTGGAAAATCATTTGCAACTAGTTGTAAAACATGATATGACATGTTACACTAGCTAAAGCATGGGGCCCGTGTATATGTTTTGAACTATGTGGCATCCGATGCTGCCATCATTATTAAAATGTACAAAAACTCTTACAGCTTCTTCCTTCTCCACCAAAATTATATTCTCTGAACCTTTATTGAAAGCTTGGGATCCAATCACCTTGGAGATAGCTTTCAAAGCCATTATTGGTAAGCTTGGAAAGCTTGACAACTTGCTATGATAAATTGCATCTGTTTGATTATTTAAGCTTCCAATATAATGATCAAGGACAAGCTTCAATGGACTTGAGCCCTTGGCTCTTCCAAGCTTCCAATTGCATCTGTTTGATTATTTAAGCTTCCAATATAATGATCAAGGCCAAGCTTCAATGGACTTGAGCCCTTGGCTCTTCCAAGAAAGTTGTGACATAATTTGTTGTGAAGGGAGTTCCCTTGCGGGAGGGAAGGACTGCCAGTTGCAAGGAATTTCAGCACACCCTCCACCTGCCCTAGCCCCAATTGCAATGGCCCCAAAGTGCCACAGGAGAGGAGCACATGCGGGAGTAACAGGAGCACATGTAGGAGTCCCCACCCAGAGCGTGAAAGCCGGTAATACCCCTCCTATGGAAGTTCAGATTCCATCGAACTCACCCTTTTCATTTTCACATGATATGGGTGCAATAAGTATAAATTCACATAGGGTAGTCTTAATCGCATTGAAAATTTACTATAATTGAATGCTTTGTTTTAAAAAGATCATAGGAATGATCGGGAAAGTTTTAGATCGCATCACAAGGTACTTATATTTCCCGCACCATCATGATGAAAGACTGTTGCATTCGTGAATATATGGTTCATGTGTTAAAAGATGCACTCATGCAATAATGCCCTAGTCGCATCGCGCACATAGGTTAAATATATATTGCGATGCTCACGTGCATTGGAAGGTTTGCATTGGGTAACTTACATTGGCAAGAATTGAGTTATGTTGTACACAATGCATTTGTGCAATTTTTTTAAAAAATAATCCCTTGTGACGACCGTAAATAAGTTGATTCATAGGAGGATGTTTAATTAAAGAATAGGGAGTTGCTATGGAGAGGAATAAAAGGGTTATATTTTCGCATAAGCAACTGCATTCTATTTCGTGTGACTTGCATGGGAAAGGAAAAGATTATGTTTTTATTTCAATATCATTGTAACTGTACATAGCATAACCTGCATGCATAAGCAACTTGCATGCATAAGTAAATGTATGAAAAGGAAAAGAGTTATATTTCATTTGATGAAAAGCATATATTAGGATGCAACATGCATGAAGTGATAGTTACAATCAATATGAAAAGATAGGCACTTGCAGAGTTAATCCAAAGATCTCGCACTTAGTTCATTCTATGTTGCGAGTAATGAGAGGGTACCAAGCTTAGGACACGAGTACTAGTAATATCGACAAAGGAATGTAATTCCTCAAGATAGGCACTACTACCTATCTCGTGCAACTAGTCTGCAAGGTCAGATGCTATTGCAACTAAATCATAAGATGCTATTACTACATCTTAGGCTAGACCTAATTACAAGCTAGATTTGTTAAGAAATCGAGTTGTTGCCCTACTACAACTCTCTCTCTTGGGGACCGATTTGTCAAACTTAGGGAAATTGTAAATTGCCAAGAAGCAAATTGACCAATCGAGCGTGACGTGGTTGTCCATGATCTATTTTACAAGGAGACCTAAGGTAAGGATAATTATGGTCGGTAGGATACAAACCATAACCCAAAGAAAAAGGGGAAACAAGCAATCTAGCTTGCCAAGCCCTTGGAATCTCGCCAAGTCACGAATGATCCAAGATCAAATGTTGGGAGCATTCGGGAAGAAGGAATCACACCTTACCAGTTGGTCATACAAACGACCATTGAAATGATTGTGATTGTACACTTAGATACGTTGCTTGAAATTCTTTGCTCAAGGAACTAATTCAAGGAAAAACACTTAATGCTTGAGGTTAATAGCCTGGAGGGAGAGACATGTTCAGTTACCTCCAACTGCCTGCCTGGCCCTATCCAAGGGGGTTGTTAGTCGCGCCAGGAACATGGACCGAACCTGCCGTGAGAGGTCTTTCTTGTCAAGAATCGTGTGGTGGGGGGAGTTGCTCAAGATGCTGCGCCGAACACACATAGAATGCACAAGGAGAAGCTCACTCAAGAGACAAGAAGAGAGATGGAGGCCAAAACGTTTTCTTGCTGATTTCTTTTTCTTCTTCCACACGCTTTACAATGTACACAAAGTATAGATAAGATACAACATAAAGGAAAGTGACCTACTAAGTCAAACAATGCATAACTAACTACACTAGTCGACTGGCGTTATAACTATGCCAGCTGTAAATAGGTGTAACAACCTGAATATAATAAGTAATGAGTCAGTGGCCATGTGAGAGTCATAATGACCACCGACGTGCTAAGTGTAGATGTGTGGACCCATCTAACTAGGCGGTCTATCATCAATATCCACATGTGTTGAGCTTGTCATCTCAACACTCCCCCTCAAGCTCAACTACATCTTTGCAACTCCAAGTAAGCTTCGAAACTTTTGAAGCTTCTCTATACCCAATGCCTTCGTGAAGATGTCAGCTATCTGATCCCCTGTGCTGACATACACCAAGTCAATCTCACCTGCTAGTACCTTCTCTCTCACAAAGTGGTAGTGTACCTCAATATGTTTTGTCCTGGCATGGAACACAGGGTTCCTAGCCAACTGTATACTACTCATGTTGTCACAATAAATGACAACTGCACCTTCCACCTGCACATCTAAATCAGCCAATAACTTTTGCAGCCATACTACCTCACATGCTACAACAGCAGCACCTCTATACTCAACCTCTGTACTCGACAAAGCAACTGTAGATTGCTTTTTGCCGCTCCAAGAAACTGCTGCACTACCAAGAGAGAACATGTATCCGCTGGTAGATCTTCTATCAGACATACTACTAGCCCAATCTGCATCTGTGTATCCAAACACCTGTACATCTGTACCTGCCTCATAGAAAAGTCCATAATGTAATGTGGACTTCACATATCTCAATATGCGTCTGACTGCATCCAAATGTGGCTTTCTAGGTACTTGCATAAACTGACTCACAAGACCAACAGTGTAGCTCAAGTCTGGCCTTGTAATGGTCATGTAGATCAAACTCCCCACTATCCTCCTGAACATAGTAGGGTCTTCTATCTCATCCCCAACATCAGCACTCATTTACATTCTGCTCCAACGGGACTGAAAGTGGTTTGCATGCTGTCATACCATACTTGGACAACATATCCAAGCCATACTGTCTTTGGGATAGCCATATACCATCATCACATCTAATCACCTCAATGCCAAGGAAGTACCTTGGCTCACCTAAATCCTTCATCTCAAACTTCTTCAAAAAGTCCTTAACTTCAGCAATCCCACTATCACTATCACCTATAATAATCAAGTCATCCACATAGATGACTATGATGACCAAACATGCATCTCCCTTTCTCACATAAAGTGAGTGATCAGCATCAGAAACATAAAAGCCAATATTGACAAGATACTCTTTGATCTTGTCAGACCATGCTCTAGGTGCTTGCTTGAGCCCATAGAGCGCCTTCTTCAACCTGCACACATATGTGGGATGCTCTAAATCTTCATAACCTGCTAGTTGATCCATATACACTTCTTCCTGCAAATCACCATGCAAGAAGGCATTCTTCACATCCATTTGCTGCAACCTCCAACCTTTGGTTGCTGCCAAAGCAATCACACATCTGACAGTTGCCATCCTAGCAATGGGACTGAAGGTTTCATCATAATCTGTGCCATGTGTCTGGGCATAGCCTTTTGCAACAGCCTAGCTTTGTATCTACTAATAGAACCATCTGCATTGTGCTTAATCTTATAAACCCACTTACATCCAATGGCTTTCTTTCCCTTCGGCAATGATACTAGATCCCAAGTCTTATTGGCCTCTAATGCAGCCATATCATCATCCATTGCTGCATCCCAATGAGCATGACCAACAGCCTCCTCAAAACATGTGGGCTCAACATCCTCAACTAGTTTCACCATATAAGCATAATGGTGAGCTGCATAACCTTCAAAGCTAAATCTTTTAACAGGGTATCTCACCCTGCCAGACCTGCGTACCACTGGATCACTCAATGGAGTCTTTGCATTAACGTGTGCTCTCTACACACCTGGAGTCCTCACTGAAGGAATGCCAAGCTCATCATCCAAGCTCTCTGAGCCACTGGAGTCTCCATCAAGAACTACATCAATGCCTTCTGACACTTTACTCTTTCCTTTGTCTTTACCTGTAGTGCTACTAGATGCACCTGAAGATGTAGAGCTACTCCCTAGTCTCCCAGACCAAGGACTACCAGATGATGTCTCTGGTCCACTAAGAGTCCGTGATTCTTGCTTTTCATCCTACACATGAGTGTCATGATCATCATCATCAACCAATGCATCACCAATAGATGCATACCAACTGCTCATTTCATCAAAGATGACATCCCTGCTCACTCTGAACTTACATATGACAGGGTTGTAATAGCGATACCCATTCTGCTCTAAAGAGTATCCAATAAAGACACACTTTTCAGCCTTTGGATCCAGTTTCTTCCACAACTCATCTGGCACATGAACATACGCAATGCAGCCAAACGCTTTCAAGTGTGAAACATCAAGCTTCTTGCCAGTAAAACATTCTTCAGGAGTCATACCATGAACTGCAGCTGTGGAAGTTCTGTTCATAATATAAACAGCAGTATGAACAGCCTCAGACCAGAAATGCTTAGGCATATTCTTTTCAGCCATCAAGGCACGTGCAACTTCTGCAATATGCCTGTTTTTACTTTCTGCAACCCCATTTTGCTGTGGGGTAAACCTGCATGTGAACTGTCTCTTTATCCCATGAGACCTCAGAAAATCACTGAACTCATTTGAGAGGTACTCTCCCCCTCCATCTGACCTCAAGCATTTACTTTCAAGCATGTTTCTCTTTCAACTGCAGCCTTGAAAGTTCTAAAGTGCTCAAACACTTCACTCTTTTCCTTCATAAAATATACCCACAGCTTTCTAGAACAATCATCAATAAATGTGACAAAGTATGAACTGCCTCCAAGAGATACATTTTGTGTAGGCCCCCAAATGTCTGTATGCACAACATCAAGGATATTTCTGCTTACATCTTTGTCATGTGAAAAGGGTTGTCTTTCCTGCTTACCAAACTGACATGCTTCGCATACCTTATGAAATTATGCAACTCTAAATGTAGGCAAATCTGTAACCAACCCTTTGGACTACATTAATTTTAGCCTTTGTACATTTGCATATCCAATGCGTTTGTGTCAAATTTCATTGTCTTTCCTTTAGCATACATAGCAGCATTCATAGTAGGAATTCCAGCATCCAGAGTAAACATACGTCCAACTCTACTTCCCTTTGCTACCAACCTGCACTTGTCATTGAAGTCTTCTACAAATCAGCCCTTTGCATTAAATCTGACTTGCAGCCCTTGCTCCACCATCTGACCCACTGACACCAAGTTCTTTGTAATAGATATCACATGTAATACATCTGAAAGACTCTTTGTCTTACCATCATGCAAGGACAAGGGAACTTTTCCAATGTGTGAAATTGGGTGGCATGAATCATCACCCATCTGCACATAACCTGCATTTTGCAAATTTTGCATCTCTCCAAACCATTCTGCATGGCTGGTCATATGATTGGATGCACCTGAATCAACATATCAACATAACAAACAAACGTTCATTTTTGTCTTCATTCTGTCGTGAAGACAATGCATAGTTTCCTTGCTGCGACTTACCACTGCAAATATCATCTTTCTTAGCATAACATTGGGCTGCAATATGACATGTTTTGCCACAGTAGTGACACACAATACCAGAGTTGTTAGAACCTTTGTTCTACCATCCACCTCTTCCTCTAAAGCTCCCCCTACCTCTAAAGTTACCACGACCTCCTGAAACCTGCATATCGCCAAATTGCTGATTCAATCTGTTTTGCTGGTTGTCACTACCACGTCCTGTACCACGGCCTCTTGAAGAGAACCTGCCACATCCCCTTCTTGAACTGGAGTAGAAAGCTTGGACCTGTTCACCACTGCTTTTAGATGTCTCACTCTACATGTTGATCTCTTCAGTGATCATAAGAGAGACCAACTCATCGAAATCTGGAAATGGCTTTTTGACATATACGGAAGTTACAAAAGACTTCCAAGCCTTTTCATTGTTAAGTCCACCCAAGGTAGACGACACCAAATCATCATCATCGAGCATTGCATCAATCGCTGCCAATGCATCTGCAATGCTTCTTACCTTCAGTGCATACTCTTTGATAGACATCTTTCCTTTCTTTAATGTATTCAACTCTTGCTTGAGTTGAATCTTTCATGCCTTTGTATTTACAGAAAACATACTTTCAAGTATGGTCCAAGCTGCATATGAATTCTCTGCATTTCTAATATGTCCCAGCATATTATTATCAATTACTGCAGACAACCAATACATGACCTTTTTATCTTTTGCATTCCATTCCTTCCGTGCCTTTGTCTCTTCTGTAGTTGGAGGATCACTCACCTCCGGCTCCTTTTCTTCACCTGAAACAAACTCGTAGAGGCCTTTTCCAATAAGGAAGTTCGTGACATGGAACTTCCATGAAGGGTAGTTGTTCTTGTCAAGCTTCTCAATGATGGGGCTTCCACTATTCTCTGCCATTATTACAAAATTAATACCAACTGCAAGCAAATCTTTTACAACCCTCGACCTGTAGTGCACAACAATACACCAGACAGCCTTTTTCACTGTCTGCTCAATAATACATGCAATCTGCAACCTGTTTGTAGATAAACCTTGTGTTTACTCACTGGTAAACACCTTTGAACTTACAGATCTGAAATCTGTAACCTGCGCACCCACTTTCGGTCAATACAATCGAAGTCACAGTGTACCCTGAAATTGTTATCCGCAACCTTGCGGCTCTTAAACGGGGCTTGAAACGGCCTCAAATGCCCAAAATAACTGCGGGAATACATAGTGCTCTTCGCGCACACCAAATCTCATTGCAGAATACACAACGCTCTTCGCGCACACCAAATCTCATTGCAATCTGAGATTTTTACTCTGCCCTGCTTCTGGTGCCTCCACAGGCACTATCCAAGAGAAAGAGTGGAAGGATGGGAGAGCTTCTTACCCGTGGCTTGCTTGCTCAAACCTTGCTTCTTCTCCTTCACTTCAGCCTTCAAAATTAGCCTCTCTCAGTGGCGTGGCTCTGATACCATGTCAAGAATCGCGTGGTGGGGGGAGTTGCTCAAGATGCTGCGCCGAACATACATAGAATGCACAAGGAGAAGCTCACTCAAGAGACAAGAAGAGAGATGGAGGCTAAAACGTTTTCTTGCTAATTTCTTCTTCTTCTTCCACACGCTTTACAATGTACACAAAGTATAGATAAGATACAACATAAAGGAAAGTGGCCTACTAAGTCAAACAATGCATAACCTGACTACACTAGTCGACTGGCGCTATAACTATACCAGCTATAAATAGGTGTAACAACCTAAATATAATAAGTAATGAGTCAGTGGCCATGTGAGAGTCATAATGACCACCGACATGCTAAGTGTAGACGTGTAGACCCATCTAACTAGGCGGTCTATCATCAATGTCCACATGTGTTGAGCTTGTCATCTCAACATCTCTGTGGGTGCTGCTTGGAGTGGGAGGAGGCTTGGGTGCCAGGGGAGGCTCTGGCTGTAACTTCCTTGCCTCTGGATCCCATACAAGAGGCCGACATGATTCGAGATGGGGTCTCGAGGCTCGTGTACTAGTCTATGGGCAGAACTTGGAGCAGCAATCCTGTTGATTGCTGGGATAGCCTTCGGGCATGATGCCTAATGTATTCCAGGACTATGATAAATAAAGATCAGATATTTGAAAAAGGAACTTGCTTGACATTGTTTTTGTGCCAGTGCCTAAGTTACGTGAAGGAACCTGTGTTTAAATTGATTAATTAAGGAAGTTGCTTTTGCATGTCAAACATAATGTGGTAGGTAATTAGATAACTAAGCAACCCGAGGAAAGTGCGGTGGACGTGACTTGGGTCCGTCCTACGGAAGGGTGGTCCCGGTTAGCTGGGAACTTTTCTCAAAGTCGTGATAACGATACTGTGAAGACCTAGAGTCACTTAGGATAGAATCCCGATTTTATGTTGTTTTAGGGGAGCGGAATGGGACTATACCTTATGGGCAGAGAGGTTGAGCTTCGCATCCCTCTCGTTTCCCATTCTCCATGAACCAAGTGTAGCATAAATCTGCTTCGACTCTGTTGCTCCTACGCAAATCGGTTCATCTGGAGCTTGACACTAGCTACTTCCTAGAGACTTTGTTGATAAGGAAGAAACCCTGACTTCAGGTCGCGGTCCTAAGTGGGAACGGCCGGATACTTCTACTCGGAGTAGACTCGGGAAGACCTAGATCGCAAACCCTGTGACATTCCTTGCAAGTGCCAGGTGGTGCTTTCTAGACTCTCTTCCTGATGGGCTGCTAAGACGTGTCCCACAAGAGGATGAGTAGACACGTTACAACTTTGAACATCAAGCTTCTCATTGTGGAGGTGATAATCCAAACTACATCAACATGTCTCAAAGGCTAAGATGTAGAAATCATCAAGGTATCTTTCAATCTCATCAACCATTTGAACCACAACAATTGTATTGCCACCTTAAGTTCTCACAGATTCAAGCCTCTCTATCATGCCTTTTATAAATGTACTTGTAAAGATACTTCATTGGTATGACTATTGAACATATCTCAACGTTGATGTGTGCACTGTATTTTTTTGAAAGGTAGGATTGTAAGGCACAATCCAATGATTATCAACGACACTACCCCTAATGTTAACACATTTACCATCACTGCATCTCCTATAAATAAGATAACCAGTATCATTAGCTACCATCTCCTGAACAAACTTTTTGGGTAGCTCTTCATGCACTTTCCTTCACTCATACATGGACATGTATATTATATCTAGTCACAATCTCATGCAAATCTAGGAATTTCTCTCTATTTGATCGCTCTATGCAAACAATTTGGTCATAATGCTCAGTTGTGTCAAAGACTTGATTGCCTCCTCTAGAATCAACAATGTATGAGAGTGAGCAACCCTCTCTTTTGAAACTCTATAACACTCACATATTTGGCAACACTACCAAAAAAAAAATCTTAATAAGTGTGTCCATCAAATCCACATTTTTTGCACAAAAGACACGGACAGTAAAGTTAAGGTGGTAGTCATGTTCTGATTGCCCTTGCAATACTGCTTGTTAAATCTCTAGCCAATCCGTATTGCAAGTAAATATTATAAATTGGTTGAGATTCCCCTTCACACGAACAATCCTCATAGCTTCTTGGTACAGGTGATGCATGAATTTTGGACCACTTGTGAAAGAGGAAGGCAGAAGAATTCTCTTACCAAAATTTTCTCTCATGACATAGATTTCAACATAATCTGCATCACACACCATGTAAGCCAACAAACCCTGATATAGTTATGCACGTAATATTTGTTGGTTTTGACAACACCATGCAAACTTGCATTGCTTAATACTATAGTATGCATCAACCATGAATTGTTGCAACAACCTCCCTCCTCTCATAAGATACACATTTGAGTAATTGCGCACTTGAATACAGTATGCATAGAACTGCATTTGCGTGACATATCTTATTTGTCAATTGCTCCAAAGGCACATCATCGGGAACATCACTATATGGAATCCATGTATACCAACCATCTTCACCACTTGGGAATAGCAACACATACAACATAGGCATATATGCTTGATACAAATTTGACATCTGAACACATCTTCCCTCCCATGTAAATACATGAATATAATGATGGTTGAGCTCATCCTCATCATCATTCTTGGGTATAATTGAAACATCTCATTTCGTATAAGCACTAAATATTGCCTTGATTTTGAACGGCTCTATGTAATCATTATTCTTAACTCCACAGCATCACCACACTGACAAAGGGCTCCACGGCAATGAAAAGCCTGAGCGTAGATATTGCAACCATGCGTCAATTCTTGAAGCTCTTGCAACAATTCAGTCATCAGGCAATTCATGATGTGCAAGCAATTTGCCAATTCATGTTTCGTATTTTGCACAAATCGAGGACTTGATGCATGCTCTAGGTTAGACAACATTTTACCAATGCGATTGAATGATGCATATGGAAAGTGTACCCATTTCCAATAGTACCCAATAGCTCATCCACATGTGCACCCATTGAAACAAATGAAAGGACACTATTATATGTTCGAATATTATTTTTAAAATTGTGAGCATACCTATGGTTGCCATTTAGCAAATGTTGCAATAACATGGGCAGTTCTTGCAAAGGTGGCAACTTGATCTTACCATTCTTGCAACAATGTTTGCCAAATGTTCAAGAGTGTACCACCCTTCTCTACACTCCACAACATCAGGGAGCAATGGAGGCATGTTTTTTCAAGGCCATCTATGGAAACTACTTCTTGATCTCTAAATGCCAATATATTCATTGAGGGATGGATGCCTAATGGAAGCAAGTCATGCAAAATTGAGGAAAATCCTCCATTTCTAGGAAGGAAGGATGGCTTGCACTCTATATTTTGCACTGAGCATCCATATGCTCTTCTCCATCCACCCACCCTCCATTATAATTATCTCCATTAAAAAATGGGATGCCCACAACATGCACCTATGCTTCATCCATTTTTTGTGCTCCATCCACATGCTCTTCATGCATGGTGTCTTCATTCAACAATGAGTGCGTCGCATCTTACATCAAAAGTTCTTCTCCAATGCCATGACAATTATCTCAAATGGGCTATTGGATTTCATGATTATTATCTCCATTCAACAATGGGATGCCCACGTCATGCACCTATTCACGTTGCATTTGGTGTGCTCCATCCACTTGCTCTCCATGTATGGCATGTTCATTCAACAATGAGTGGGCTGCATCTTGCATCAAAAGTTCCTATCCAATGCCATTACAATATTCTTGAATGGGCTACTAGATTTCATGATTATTGTCTCCATTCAAAAGTGGAATGCCCACAATGTGCACCTATTCATGTTGCATTTGTTGTGCTCCATCCACTTGCTCTCCATGTATGGTGTATTTATTCAACACTAACTGGGCCGCATCTTGCATCAATAGTTCCTCTCCAGTGACATGACAGTGGTCTCCAATGGGATGTTGGATTTGTAGCTCATTGGAGGGTGCCAACCCAGCATGCCCACCATTCACAATAATGCCCCCAAGGCTTGGAGAACCAGTTCCAAAAATTTGGAATGCTTGATGTCCTAATAGCACATCACTATAGGCTCCTCTCTCTCCTAAAATGTTTCCTTGAACATTGGTACATGTAGCACCATGCAGTGCATGTATATTTCCAATAGAAAAAGATTGCAGCTATTGTACCATTAGCGATTCATGTAGACCACCATGCAAAACATTCAATAGGCACAAATCATCCAAAGGGACTTGTTGATGGCAATAAGGTAATGGCAACACAAAATTATAGTCTGTGAAACATAAGAAGATGCAAATGGGAAAATTGTGCCCAATAGCCCACGAGTTTAAAAACCCCCTCTAAATGTTTTGAAAATATGTTCTCGCTATTACAAAAAGCCTTTGCCTTTCTCATGTGCTTTGTAGAAGCCTTCTATGAATCCCTAACAAATTATTTATGAGCACATTCCTCACTATTTGAGGTGGCATTTCTTACGAAACGATAACAAATGCATTACCTATGCAAAGAACACATAAGGGTGTGTTCAAAGCAAATACAACACCTCACATTGACATGTGACAAACAAACAAAAATTCAAACATGAAAATAACAATAACTAACAAATGGAAGCCAAAACAATGTTGCTCAAATCTCACATGCAAACATCTACATACATACATGTGTGTGTGTGTGTGTGTGTGTGTGTGTGTGTGTGTGTGTGTGTGTGTGTGTGTGTGTGTGTGTGTGTGTGTGTGTGTGTGTGTGTGTGTGTGTGTGTGTGTGTGTGTGTGTGTGTGTTATATAGAAGAGAGAGAGAGAAATTCTCTCTCTCTCTCTCTCCCTCTCTCTCATTTTACACACACACACACACACGCACACACAAAGAGCAGTATGTGTATAGTGTTAAACATATACAGAGAGGGACCAAGAGACACGCATATATTAAATGCAACAACTTTGAATTGTTAATGGCAATAAATGAATTTGACTATTTGATTTTAGTCATGTGCTATATGGCATGCTTATTGCAACCTAACATGAACTTCTATGCAACACTATTCTCAAAGAGGAGAGAGAGAGAGAGAGAGGTGTGTGTGTGTGTGTGTGTGAATAAGTGATGAACCCTTATTTTAGTGCAAAATTTGTCAAAAATCAATGCTTCGTATTGTCAAATGTAGTGCAGACTACATGGTCTTTTGGACATGTAAATCTCATTTGTACTTGGCCTAACAAACTATAAAGGCTATGAACCTAAGAATAATTTTGTATTTTGTGCTTCCATAAAATGAATTTTTAAAAAAAGAGGTTTGAAAGGTTGTGGGAGAGGAGGTTGGAAAAGGTGGTTTTAACTACCTCTCTCCTTTATCTTCTAATCTTACGATTCTTTCTCTCTCTCTCCCTCTCGTTCTGCGCAACTCTCCTCCCCTCTCTAGTGCTTCATGTCTAATCTTATGGGAGAGAGGGAGTGAGGATGAATTCATGGAACTATTTCTTGTGTGCAGAGGTTCATGGCTTTGTGTGAGAGAGGAGAGTGTTTAAGTACTTTGTTTGTTGCTTGGATCTGTGGGAGTACTCATAGCCTCCCTTTCTCGAGATTCTCTGTGCTTGGAAGCCAGTTATTCATTGGTGTGTCTGCCCCGCGAGGGAGGTGATCCTTGATAACATGTAGAGAAGCCAAGATTTGGGGTTTCTGAGAGAGATTGATGTCCAAATTCTACTTGGCAGAAACAAATTTATGTTGCCGAGAAAAAGAAGTTGGAAGAAAAGATGACATGTTTGAAATTTCTGCAATAGCATATAGAGAGAGCATTAATGGTGATTGAACCAGAAGACATGAGAACCAATGAAATCATAGCATAATAGCAATTTGAAAGCAATGGGTTGCTTTATTATTTCTTATCTGATGACTTATCAGTGCCTCTCGTCCCATTGCCAAATCTAAATTAGAAAGAAGATGAAGACATAATCGACAGCATCACGAGATTCATGTCAATGGAGAATCGACAAAGCCATGACTTGTAGCGTGGATCACCAAACCTGGCAAAACAAAGATGATGGAAGCTCGATTATTGACAAAATCAGTCAATCAGCAAAATCACAATGATGGATTGTTTGTTGCGGCAGATTTTTTCCCTCTATTCATCATTAAGAAAATACAGTAAAGAAACCCTATCTCTTAAGTTCCATTTACACATAATCCCTAGCCTCTTCTCTATCCCACAAAGTAATCATGATAATAGTTAATCCTAAGCTACAATCAAACTCACGTCTAAGATTCACAAGGCCATGGGAGGAGATCTTCATTGACCAAATCTTAAGTGAGGGTGCGTTGCACGGCAAAATCTTTTTATGGGGCCTTTCTTGCACAAAGCTTCAAGGTGGCAAACCACATTTTTACCATGTTGTGGGGGCTGTTCTTTTTGTGGATCAAAGGCGGATGGGAGATCCTTCTTGTGTTCTATGTAACATGCAATTTGAAGAATAAGTGTGGGAGTGTTTCAAGGTCAAAGAAGCCTTTTGATGAAGCAAAGTGATGAAGAGTTGCGGGTCTTCACCAATCTTGGTTCGCAAGAGCTCACCTTTCCAGTGTGGGAGAAATTATGAACCCTTATTTTAGTGCAAAATTTGTCAAAAATCAATGCTACGTATTGTCAAATGTAGTGCAGACTACATGGTCTTTTGGACATGTAAATCTCATTTGTACTTGGCCTAACAAACTATAAAGGCTATGAACCTAAGAATAATTTTGTATTTTTTGCTTCCATAAAATGAATTTTTTTAAAAAAGAGGTTTGAAAGGTCGTGGGAGAGGAGGTTGGAAAAGGTGGTTTTAACTACCTCTCTCCTTTATCTTCTAATCTTACGATTCTTTCTCTCTCTCTCTCATTCTGTGCAACTCTCCTCCCCTCTCTAGTGCTTCATGTCTAATCTTATGGGAGAGAGGGAGTGAGGATGAATTCATGGCACTATTTCTTGTGCGCAGAGGTTCATGGCTTTGTGTGAGAGAGGAGAGCGTTTAAGTACTTTGTTTGTTGCCTGGATCTGTGGGAGTACTCACAGCCTCCCTTTCTCGGGATTCTCTGTGCTTGGAAGCCAGTTATTCAATAAGTGAGTGTATGTGTGTGTGTTTGCATGTGGTGTGTGTGTATACATTTGTCAAGAAGTGGATGAGAGAGAGAGAGAGAGAGAGAGAGAGAGAGAGGAGAGAAGTCTACAGTAGGGAGAGAAGAAAGAGTGCAAAAGAGAGAAAGAAAGTGATGAGGAGAGAGAAATATTGAAAATGGAGAGAGAAAGATAGGAAGAGGTAAGAAGCAATAGAACCTATGAGCAAGGTAATGAGGTAAGAGACTGTAATGTATTAATGCTTCCAAAAAAAGTAAAAAATTACATGTCTCTCCCTTTTATACCTATGTCAGTGTGACATGGTATTACTATTATTTTTACACTAAACATATATTATTCCCAACTTCTTACAATCCATCCCATCCCAAAGGTTTTTGCCCTCAAAAACAAACTTAAAAAGTTAGGAAAAGGATGGATGGAATAGAGTACTACTATGTTTTTAGCTATACAAATAGAGAAATGAATGAAAGATTAAGACATATGGACTAAAATGAAGGAATGAGAGTAAGTGTCAGCTATATACATTATTAGAAGTACTTTAGAAGTATTTCAAGCCTTAAAGTCTTCAAATGATGGACTCAAAATGAAGTAGACAGCTTGTTGTAAGAACAAACCCTGCTAAACCAAATCATCCATAGCTTTTCATAGAAGTATCCAAACAAAGCATGCCACATGTCAAAAGGTAGCTTGAAGAGTACTGTGAGCCTATGTAGGTGGCATAATTCTAAAATTTGGGTAGAGTAAAAACTGTTCTAAAATAGTTTGCTATCAAGACCCTGTCTGCATCATAACTGGCTCTAGTGGCTCCAACCAATATGCTTCAATCCACCAATGTGCCTCGCAGGTAAAGAAACTCATCTGGTATAGAATCAAGCCTCCAAGAAGCTTTCTCAGGTAGCAAACCCCTCCACTCAGTCAAATATTCAATAATAGGCCAAGAGCGAAGCTTCTTCTCACGCTAACCTACGACAACCTCAGGATGTACTAAATAAGACCTTCTTTATCAATCAGTGGCAGCTCATCAATTGCATCAACAAGATCACCATAGAAAGACTTGAGCTGACTAACATGGAATACATTATGAATCTTAGTGGAAGACGGTAGCTCCAATCTATATGGCAAGTTTCCAATGTGCTTCCAAATCCGGTAGGGTCTATAAAATCTGTGAGCAAGCTTATTATTGGATCCATCCTTCAAGGTAGAATACCGAGACTTGGGCACCTTCAACAAAACTAATTATCCTTTTTGGATACATCTTTTTCGAACTCTAAGGGTCACCTCTTCTCATCTGCATACATCTTCATCTGGACTTGGGCTTTCCTAATATTCATCTTACACTATTGAAGAACGGTCTACATCCTTTCCAATTCTTCTTTCCCATGAGAATTGATTCTTTCATTGAAAATTACTATGGATTAGGGCACCTTATAACCATACATAGTCTTAAAGGGTGAAACTCCAATGCTAGCATAAGTGGAGTTATTGTAGACAAACTCAATCAAGTATAACCAGGAATTCCATGAATTCTACACATCATGATAGAAATGGCAAAGATAAGTCTTCAACCACTTATTTACCCTTTCTTTCTGTCCATCAATTTGTGGATGATAGGCTGTAGAGAGAGCCAATTTAGCGCTCATGGATGTGAATACTTCCTGCCAAAAGTTACTCATGAACTTGGAATATCTATCATGAACAATCACTTGTAGTAATCCATGTAATCTAAAAATTTAATCCATAAATTGACTGGCCACTTGAGAAGTTGTAAACTAAATCTTGGTTGGAATGAAGTAGGCTGCCTTGGTGAGTATATCCACCACCACATATATACTATTCCATCCCGTTTTGGTAGTAGGCAAGCCAATAATGAAGTCCATGGTCATGTGTTGCCCATAGGAATAGATAATGGCTACAACAAACCACCTAGCTTATGGGTGTTGTCCTTATTCTGCTGATAACAAGGCATGCACTTCATGACAAAATCTTTGACATCTTTTCATTGTCCTACCCAATAAAAGCTTTTACTAATCTTATCATAGGTTTTAAAAACTCCAAAGGTGCATAGCTAAAGGCGAAGAATGCAACTCCTAATTTTTTGTGTAAAATAAGAAGTAGAGGGAATAACAATCTTTTCATTTAACCAGATTATGCCATTTTTGAGTTGATAATGTGAGTTATTTTCCATGAGACCTTGGCAGCTCAGTTATTGCTAAAATTTTACATGTCCATATATGAAAAAGAGAATCAATCACTACATTTTCTCTATCTCTCACAAGAGTGATGCAAAATCATAATTTTGCAATATAGCTACCCACCTGTTGAGATGGCAAGCTCAACACGTGTGGACATTGATGACGGATCGCCTAGCTAGATGAGTCCGCACGTCTACACTTAGCACGTTGGTGGTCATTATGATACTCACATGGCCACTGACTTATCACTTATTATAATTAGTTTGTTACACCTACCTACAACTGGAAAAGATATAGCACTAGTCGATTAGTGTAGTCGATTATGCACTGTTTGACTTAGAAGGCCATTTTCCTTTATGTTGTATCTTATCTATACTTTTTATACATTGTATAGTGTGTGTGAAGAAGAAGAAGAAACCAGCAAGAAAACTTTTTGGCCTCCATCTCTCTTCTTGTGTTCTTGAGTGAGCTTCATCTTGTATATACAGTGTGTCCGCAACAGTTCAAGCACATCCCCCCATCACGTGATTCTTGACATGGTATCAGAGCCACGCCACGGAGAGAGGCTAATTTCAAAGGCTGAAGTGAAGGAGAAGAAGCAAGGTTTGAGCAAGCAAGCAATGGGTAAGAAGCTCTCACATTCTTCCACTCTCTCTCTTGGATAGTGCTTGTGGAGGCACCGGAAGCAGGGTCGAACAAAAATCTCAGATTGCTATGAGATTTGGTATGTGAGCATATCACTGTATATTCTGCAACTGTGCCCTTCAGGGCTTCCCGTAGTTATTTTGGGCATCTAAGGCCGTTTTAGGCCCCATTTTAGAGCTGGAAGATTGCAGATAACAATTTTAGGGTACACTGTGATTTCTGTTGTATTGACGAAAGTGGGTGCGCAGGTTACAGGTTGCGAATCTGTAGTTTTTGAGGTGTTTGCAGGAAGCAAACATAAGGTTTATCTGCAAACAGGTTGCAGATTACATGTATTATTGAGCAATCAATGAAAAAGGTTGCTTGGTGTATTGTTGTGCATGTGTTGTGAAAGATTGCAAAAGACTAGCTTGTTGTGTTGTATCCTTGTTTGTGATAATGGCAGAGAACAGTGGAAATCCCATTATTGAGAAGCTCGACAAGAACAACTACCCTTCATGGAAGTTCCGTGTGATGAACTTCCTCATTGGAAAGGGCCTTTATGAGTATGTCTCCGGTGAAGAAAAGGAGCCAGAGCTGGGTATCCCTCCGACCTACAGATGAGTTAAAAGCATGGAAAGAGTGAAATGCAAAAGACAAAGAGGTGATGTACTAGCTATCTGTAGTCATTGATAACACTATGTTGGGACATATCAGGAATGCAAAAACTTCACATGCAACTTGGACAATTTTTGAGAGCATGTTTTCAGTAAATACAAAGGCATGAAAGATTCAACTCAAGCAAGAGTTGAATGCCTTGAAGAAAGGGAAAATGTCTGTCAATGAGTATGTGTTGAAGGTGAGGAGCATTGTAGATGCTTTAGCAGCGATTGATGCAATGCTAGATGATGATGATTTGGTTTCATCCACTCTGAGTGGCCTTAACAATGAGAAGGCATGGAAATCATTTGTTACTTCAATATATGTACAGAAGCCATTTCCAGATTTTGATGAGCTGATCTCTCTCATGATTACTGAAGAGATCAATATACAGGGTGATTCGTCTGAAAGAAATGGTGAACAGGTCCAATAATTTTACTCGAGTTCAGGAAGGAGATATGGTAGATCCTCTTTGAGAGGTCATGGTATGGGACATGCTGGCGATAACCAGCAAAACAGGTTCAATCAATAGTTTGGTGAAATGTAGGTTTCTGGAGGTAGAGGAAACTTTAGAGGCAAGGGGAGCTCTAGAGGAAGAGGTGGATGGCAGAATAGAGGTTCTGGAAATTCTGCTATTGTTTTCTATTATTGTGGCAAAACAGGCCATATTGTAGCCCATTGCTATGCAAAGAAGGATGATATTCGCAATGGTAAATTGCAGCAAGGAAACTATGCATCGTCTTCATGACAAAATCAAGACAAAAATGAGCATATGTTTGTTATGCAGCATATGATGAATGTAGTTACAGGAAAGGGGACACATGATGGTGTATGGTATGTCGATTCAGGTGCATCTAATCATATGACCAGTCATGTTGAATGGTTTGGAGAGATGCAGGACTTACAAAGCCCAGGTTATGTGCAGACCGGTGATGATTCATGTCATCCAATTTCACCATTAGAAATGTTTCCTTGTCCTTGTATGATGGCCAGACAAAGAGTTTGACAAATGTATTACATGATCCATCAATTACAAATAATCTAGTATCTGTTGGCCAAATGGTAGAGCAGGGGTTGCAGGTCCGATTCAATGCAAAAGGTTGTTTTGTAGAAGACTAATGATAAGTGCAGGTTGGTCGCAAAAGGAAGTAGAGTTGGCCGAATGTTCACTTTAGATGCTGGAATTCCTGCAATGGATGCTGCTATGTGTGCTAAAGGAAAAGGAGTAGTTGCAGATATTGAAATATGGCATAAACGTATTGGACATGCAAATGTGCAAAGGCTAAAATTAATGTAGTCCAGAGGATTGGTTATAGGGTTGCCTTCTTTTAGAGTTGCAGATTTGCATAAATTCTGTGAAGCATGCGAGTTTGGTAAGCAGGCAAGACAACCCTTCTCGCATGATAGAGAAGTGAGCAGGAATATACTTGATGTAGTATATATAGATGTTTGGGGGCCTACACAGAATGTATCTCTTGGTGGCAGCAAATACTTTGTCACATTTATTGATGACTGTTCAAGGAAGCTATGGGTATACTTCATCAAGGAAAAGAGTGATGTGTTTGAGCACTTCATATCTTTTAAGGCAGTTATTGAAACAGAAACAGGCTTAAAAGTGAAGTGCTTGAGATCAAATGGAGGAGGAGAGTACCTCTCTAATGAGTTCAGTGGCTTCTTAAGGACTCATGGGATAAAGAGGCAATTTACTTGCAGGTATACCCCACAGAAAAATGGTGTTGCAGAAAGAAAAAACATGCATATTGCAGAAGTTGCACGGGCATTAATGGCTAAAAAGAATATGCCCAAACATTTTTGGTCTGAGGCTGTCCATACTACTGTCTACATTATGAATAGAACTCCCATAGCTGCAGTTCATGGAATGACTCCTAAAGAGTGTTTTACTGGCAAGAAACCCGATGTATCATTGCACTTGAAGGTATTTGGATGTATTGCATATCTTCATGTGCCAGACGAGCTGTGGAAGAAGCTTGATCCAGAGGCTGAAAATTTTATTTTTATTGGGTACTCTTTAGAGCAAAAAGAGTATCGTTGTTATAACCCTGTCACAAGTGAGTTCAGAGTGAGCAAGGATGTTATCTTTGATGAGATGGGCAGCTGGTATGCACCTATTGGTGATGTATTAGATGATGATAATAATTAGGATAGCTATGTGCAAAAAGAAAAACAAGGAATCACAGAGTCTTAGTGGACCAGAAACATCATCTGGTACTATATCTACAGTGAGCCCTTGGTCTGGGAGATTAAGGAGTAGTCCCACATCTTCAGGTGGATCTATAAGTGTTGTAGGGAAAGGACAAAGGAAAGAAGAAAGTGCTGGATGGTAATGATGCATCTACCAGTCATTTGGGATTTGATGGAGATTCTAGTGGTTTGGAGAGTTTGGATGATGAGCTTGGCATTCCTTCAGTCAGGACACCAAGTGTACAGAGAGGTCATAGTAATGTAAAGGCTCCATTGAGTGATCCGATGATATGCAGATCTAGCACGGTCAGATACCCTATTAAAAGATTTGGTTTTGAAGGTTATGCAACTCACCATTATGCTTATATGGTGAAACTAGTTGAGGATGTTGAGCCCACCTATTTTGAGAATGTTGTTGGTCATGCTCATTGGGATGCAGCAATGGATGAGGAGATGGCTGCATTAGAAGCCAATAAGACTTGGGATTTGGTACC
Organism: Lygodium microphyllum; assembly: GCF_053477565.2. Lineage (NCBI taxonomy): Eukaryota > Viridiplantae > Streptophyta > Polypodiopsida > Schizaeales > Lygodiaceae > Lygodium > Lygodium microphyllum. The sequence goes on from NC_141164.1 coordinate 1,935,069, forward strand.
CTTACCTAAGGGTAAGAAAGCTATTGGCTGTAAGTGGGTTTACAAAGTCAAGCATAATGCAGAAGGTTCAGTTAGCATGTATAAGGCTAGTTGTAAAAGGCTATGCTCAAACATATGGCATAGATTATGATAAGACATTCAGTCCAGTTGCTAGGATGGCAACTGTTAGGTGTGTGATTGCCTTGGCAGTAGCCAAAGGTTGGAGTTTGCAACAAATGGATGTTAAGAATTCTTTCTTGCATGGTGAATTACAAGAAGAAGTGTATATGGAGCAGCCAGCAGGTTATGAGGATTTAGAGCATCCTGCATATGTGTGCAGGTTAAAGAAGGCACTCTACGGGCTAAAGCAAGCACCTAGAGCATGGTCTGACAAGATTGGAGAGTATCTTGTCAATATTGAATTTTGTATTTTTGATGCTTGTTACCATGTTTCCCGCAGCACAGAGCAGCGGAAAATGGAAAAAAGGAAATAGCGAGAAAGGCGCCTTGACCGGTAACCAGACCCTAAAAATTTTAAACGTTCGGGCACGACCCTCAGAAAGTCTCAGTGTCGCCCCGAGGCGACAAAAGAGTAAAAGGCGCACCATTAAATATGGAAGCGCTCCCGAATCCTTGTAAAAGAGTGCCAGCTCACTCCTGTGCAAATTGTACGCATTAGTTGGGAATAGGATGAAATTAGAGTGGTGGGAAATGGGAAAAAGGGCCTAGCCAGCCATGTAAAAAAGGGAAAAAGGGAATGACCGCCCAAAAGAGATTTAGGGTTTTGTATATAAAGTTGAAAAGTGAATGAGAAGCTCATTCTTTCGTGTGTGGCAAAAAAGAGCCTTCTTCTTCCTCTCTTCTTCTCTCCTCCTTGCTTGTGTGTGCTCTTGAGAGAGGGAGTGTGAGAATGTGAGGGAGTGAGTGTGTGTGGGAGTGAGGGATCAAGAGGGTGAAGCTCTTCACCATCTCCTCTTCTCTTCTTCTCTTCTCTTCTCTTCTCTTCTCTTCTCTTCTCTTGCGCGCGCGGCTATGGAGGATGGAGCTCGGAGATGGAGGAGGCTTGAGGATGCTTGAGCTAGCATCAAGAATCGTGGAGCTACCGGAGTGCAAGAGAGAGGAGGGTACTCGATCAAGTATCAAGGTAAGCTCACTACACTCGTAGGATCGACGGCGCATCGGCTAGGTGAGAGATAGCCATTAGAGCTTGCTTGGAACGCTTGAACAATAAGCGGTCCGTGGATCTTGGCAGTTGAGCAAAAGCTCCCACATTTTGGTTTCGTTGCCGAGACCAACGGATTCAAGCTTGAGCACTTGCGTGCCTCATATCGAGCATCGAAGTAGGGTACTCATCCCTGAAACAGAGCTTGAGATAGGTAGGAAGTTTGGGTGTTTTTAATCTTCAAAACAAGTAAGTATTTTCGGATATTTTGGTTGTTTGATGATGGGAAAGCATGGAGAATCTAATTCAGTTTTTTGCCTTCGATCTTTGTTGCATTTAGCATAGGTTAGAGTTAGGAAATCGAACTGGAAAAGGGTAGGGTTTACTGTTTCAAAACAGGGCAAAACAGGGAAAAAATCGTGCAAAATGTGTAAAATGCTCGCTAATGATGCCTAAGATCGGCAAGTGAGTGATTGGGGGCATCGAGGAAAAATCAACAACTTATTGACACTTGGGATGCATTCAAAGCCCTTATGATTCAAGTCTTTGTATCTCCGATTGAGAAGGAGAAGCTTGCAAGGCAATGGTATGGATTAGAGCAATGTGGGATGATGGTGCGTGACTACACAAACCAATTCCTCAATCTCACAATGTATGTTGAGTCCATTAGTGACGATGTGAAGCTCCACAAGTACATTTATGGGTTAGATCCCCAACTCTCGGCTGATGTTTCAGCCCAAAGCCCATCAGATTTGTTCAAAGCTATTGAGTTGGCTGAGAGGTACTCTCATAAGTACCGCTGAGACGCTTCATTTCAGCATGGACAGCAAAGAGGGGCGTCTCAGCCACTGTTGGGGCAGCAAAGAGGACCTATGCAGTCACATTTTGGGCAGCAAAGAAGTGTTGTAAGACTCAGGCAGTTTGGAGCAGGTTATGGTGGTGGAAATATACCATTCAGCACCCCAAAGATCCCCACATACCCCACCTTTAATGCCTCTAGGCAAAATAGTAATTTCAAGACTGCAAACCAAGGAAGAGCTGAAAATAGACAAGGGGACAGCATGGGGGAAAAATGCTTTAACTTTTGGTGGTCAACGTTCTATCCTGATGGACCTCTACAAAGAGAGGAAAGAAAAAGGACTTTGCTTTAAATGCGGGGAAAATTATACAGTCGAGCATGCATCTAAATGTGCTTATAGGAATGCAAAAGCAACGGTACATAGCATGTCAGTCTTTGATGAATCTGATGAGGATCATGAGGATGCTAGTGCCTTTGCAATCACGACCAAAAATGATGAGGTTGAAGAGGAATCTGGGTAAGAAGAATTCTTTGACCCGGTTGACACCTTCCCATTTGACCCCGACGGTCATGTAGATGTAAATCACAGGCTGCTGCCACTGTTTGTACTATCTCCCTGGATGCTTGGACAGGATCTAAGAGCCACAACACTCTTCGTCTTCAAGGCAAGATTCACGGGAAAGATGTATTTGTCTTGGTAGATAGTGGTAGCACACACAGTTTCATAAATAGAGAAGTCATGGACAGGCTGAAATGTTTTGTCTCTGATTTACAGCAACCAATGAGGGTACAAGTGGCTAATGGGAGTGAGGAAATTAGTACTCATATATGCCCAACTGTACCTATTAAGCTTGCTGAAAATTATGAGTAGAAAGTGGATTTGATTGCAATCAATATGGGGCCGATAGACATTGTGTTGGGCTGCAATTGGCTGAAAATTTTGGGCACCATTTCCATGGATTTTTCACTGTTGTACATGCAGTTTTCCAGGGCTAGACAGCTTGTTCACCTGCACGGAATTAAAAAAAGCAGTGAATTTCAACTTATTACAGCCAAACAACTTAAGAAAGAGTTCAAGAAACACTCCCAGATTTTTGTGCTACAATTAAACAAGGAAAATACAGATCAGTCCCGAAAAATGCATGATAATTCAGCCCTTAAGGCTCTACTTGCGGAGTATGGTGTAGCATTACCTCCCAAGAGAGTGATTGATCATCCCATTGATTTGGAGCCCCATTCCAAGCCGGTCAATAAACCCCCTTACAGGTTGAAAAATGTGAAAGAGAAGAAGTGGCCAAGCAGGTCAAAGATTTAGTAGATATGGGGTTCATTGAGCCTAGCTCATCCCCTTTTGCATCACCTATCTTGCTGGTCAAAAAGAAAGATGGCACTTTCAGGATGTGCATTGATTACAAAAATCTGAACAAGATCACTATCAAGAATAGATATCCTATTCCTAGGGTGGATGACCTGTTAGATGAGTTGAAGGGAGCTAAGTATTTCACAAAGATTGATTTGAGATCTTGCTACCATCAGATACGCATGCGTGAAGGGGATGAGATAAAGACTGCATTCAGGACCGATCGTGGGCTCTGTCACTTCTTAGTCATGCCCTTTGGCTTGACTAATGCACCAGCCATGTTTCAGAGCCTCATGAACAAAATACTTCTGCCTTACTTATTCAAATTTGTATTGGCATTTTTTGATGACATCCTCATTTATAGTCACTCAAAGGAAGCTCACCTTATGCACATGAGGCAGATATTTGATATACTTAGACAGCATAGACTCTTTGCTAAGGAGACAAAGTGTTCATTCATGCAGACTGAGGTTGAGTACTTGGGACACATTGTCAGTGAAGCAGGCATTAGAGTGTTGAGTGTTGAAATGACTTGTTTTTTTGGCTGATTTTTGTTGTTTTTGAGAGCTGAATGGTTGATTTTATGAGATGATTGATTGGTTTAGAAGTGGTTTGAGAGTGTTTTGGATGATAATGATTGTGTTTTGGAAGTTCATGATGTTTGTTAGTGGTTCTGTGATATTCTGATAGGTTTTGATTAGTTCTGTATACCTTCTGTTTTGCTCTGTTTTGGTCTGTTTTGTTCTGATTATCTTCTGTAAGGAGGGATGGAGTATTGATTGATGAAGATTGAGATCTTGTGAAAGTTTATTGAATGGTTTGTGAGAGTTTGGAATGGTTTGAGAATGAGTTATGTGGTTTTGATGACCTTCTGTAACCTTCTGTAGGTCTTCTGTAGAGCTTCTGTCTCTGTTCTGTTTTGTTCTGTACTGTAGCTGTTCTGGTACTGTTCTGTGACTGTTCTGTATGCTTCTGTATGTGTTCTGATGGATGAGATGTAGCTTGGGAAAGTTTTCTAGCTTTGGAAAGAGGTGAATATAAGTGCAAAAGAGCTGAAAGAAGTGAAAGAAGTAGCTGCTGAAGACTCAAGTGAAGACTAGAGTGAAGTGACAGTAGTGAGCTATGAAAGGACACTGTAGTGGCTCTGGTGACTCTTCATATCAGACATACCTCTTGGGAGGGGTATCCACGACCTAAGAGGGATCATTGAGAGTGATTTTGAGAGATTGTAGTGAGGATATGATGTATTATTGATGGAGAGAGAGAGAGAGAGTCAGAGATAGCCAATTCTACTGAAACAAAGTGATTGTATGTGAGAGATTGAGAGAGAAGACTATGAAGATATTGAAGATGAATACTATGTGATGTATTTCCATTCAAAGATGGCGTATTCCTTTGCTTTCTTTGTTCTATTGATGGATTTTGTGAAGATATTGAAGAATATGGCTGATTTTATCAAAACCGTGGGAGATCTACATAATGCTGCATGAAGATTTGTTGTGCCTGGTATTCTTTTCTTCATTGTGATCATATGAAACATGATAAACAAGCTTGTTGATGTTACAAGATAGATTTTCTTGCAAGAGAATTCCCTTTTCCTTGGTGTTCCTCTTGGGGCTCCATGTTTTTGGTGCGCAGCCGGGGAAACTTGCCATCAACAAGCACCAGAAGAGGCTGAAAATGAAGGAAATGGCATTGCCAAGAAGAGAAGAATTCAATGGATGTTTGTAAAGTTCCTTCTTCCACTGAAGAGTTGGAATTTCTCATAATCAAAGCCACTTTTCACAAGAATTTCATCCCACAATGGCGGAAACACATCACCATCATGATGCATGCTCTATGTGGTGGATAGTTTCCTCTTCATGTTGAAGCAGCAGCAACTTGCATCTTGGTGGCAAACTGTTTGGGAATAAACTGAAGGGTAGAAACAGAGAGAATGACCATCCATGGAAGATTTGGCATTCATTGAGAAGTTTCCAAACAACATCAAGTGGGAGATTGTGAAGAAGCTTCAGGAGTCTTGGTCTGTAGAGGTTCACAAAGACAAGAAGGAAAAGAGTTGGAATTTGTTTGTGGATGCTCAACAGCAAGATACATGGGATGCTTGGTGCACTGATAATCTTCTGTTTGTTCAATTAGCAACCCACTGGAAGTTGGTAGACAGAGTGTTTTTCATAACATACACTGTTGAAACCATCAGAAGTTGGCATTACTATGATGATGGCACCACCACAATGCTTAGACGGATGCAGTTTGACACCTTCAGAACTGAATACCTTCCTCTGTGCAGTGGCATGAAAGCAGAATTCAGAGACGTTGAAAAGAAAGAAGTAGAAGAAATGTTGGCAAGAGAGTCCTCCAGAGATTGAAGCCTTCTGTTAACCCTCTGTGGAGCACTAACAACATAGTGGAGCCAACCCCCTGATGAATGACGCAATAAAGAGGCAAGCGTTAGAACGAGTCCAGAGGTATGTGAGAAGAGAGAAAGCAAGAATCAAAGCCGAGAGCGAGCTCGCAGCAGAAGCCGCCTTTGACGCCCTTGCGGAACTCTTTACAGAAGTCTCAATGGCACATCAAGCCCTTCCTCCTCCTGCTGGAGGTCCACTTCCAAGCCAGATCCGTCCTAGAAATATTGATGACAGGCCAGCGAATGTAGTCCCATTGCCAGTTTTTAAGGGAGAGTACAATGAAGACCCTGATCTTTATGTAGCAGAATTTATGGTAGCATGTGTGGCTAACAATGCCAGAACCCCTAAGCATTGGTTAGCAATATTTCCCGCCACTTTCAAGGGCGCGGCGTTTCAGTGGTATGAGAGACAAGCAGCAGGAACTTTTGGCACATGGGACTACCTGAAGTTGGCCTTCCCTACTAAATTCAGGCGTGAAGGTTTTGAAGAGCGGATGAGAGAGGAATTTATGAACCTAAGTCAGTCTTCTGGAGAAAGAGTAGAAGCTTATGTCTCACGAATGGAATCCATCCTGAAGAGATGGACTAACCATAATCTAGATGATGGCATTCAGAAGGGAGTGTTTCTCAGAGGATTACAACCAGAAGTCCGTAAGTTTGTGGAGCTACAAAGACCAGCCACCCTGCAAGCTGCACAGAAGGTGCAAGACTGTACGATGAAGTGGAAGCTAGATTAGCGACGAATACAAGAAGAGGAGTCCTACCTCCTCTGATGCCAGGAATGATGTACCCACCAAATGCAGTTCCAGGGACTGTTCCCTATCCCTACCAACAGATGTCCCCAGTATCACAGTACAGTGCACCAAATCCACAGTGGCCACAATCCATGCCTCAAATGGTGGTTCAACCACAACAACAATGGTCCCAACCAATTTCCTCCATGCCAAATCAGCAGCAACAGTGGAATCCTACCAACTGGAGCCAACAGCCAACAGTTCAAACAGGAGCTCTGAATCAGAACCAGAACAGAGACCCCTCTGTACCAGCCCAACCGGTTTATGCAGTGATTACAGAGACTCCTCAAAACCCTCCTGCCAGTGCCTCAGGAGGAGAAAGCTTGAATGACTACTTATCCAACTCAGTTGCAAACATCAAAAAGGAGTTGATGGATGTGATTACAGAACAACTACAGACGTTGAAAGTGAATACCGCTAGCCTATCCAATGTTGCAGGAGCAGGAAGAGATGTGATGCGGTCAAATACTTGGTGTTGTAAGTGTCATCAAGCAAGCCATTTAGCCACTGAATGTACACGCAAACCAACCATTCCTGGAGCTTTCTGTTCCTACTGTTTGCGGAAGAACCATACAGAGGACATTTGCTCTCTGAAGGAGATGCATGATAGGAGAAGGAAGGAAGAAGACGCAAGATTTAACTTGTTGGAATCCAAAATGACAACACAGGATATTGGACCCAAGCCTAGAGAGTTTGGTCCTAATTTCGGACCCAGAAGATTTCCCTCTCAAAGTTACAGAGGAAGACAGTCTGGCGGTGGTCAGAGATCAGAAGTGGAGTGTTACAGATGTGGAGAAAAGGGACACATCTCACCAAATTGTCCAAATCCTCGAAGGTCAGTGGATTACAAGCCCTTATGCAGTCGATGCAAAGGAGAAGGCCACACTGCAAAGGACTGTCCAAGCCCAGCCCCAGTGAAAAACAGTGCTATTGATAGTCCGGCCAAGGCCCAAGAGCCTACCTCCAATTTAGTGGAATTGGAAGTTGCTGCCATCACGCGTGAAAAGCAGAAGGAACCACCTACCAGAAAGAAAATAACCCTCCTGCCAGAACAGTGAAGTTCAATCTTCCACCAGAAGAACAGAACAGAACAGAGCCTAACAGTGCCGTACAGAGCCCTACAGTGCCACAGAGAGTTACAGAGACAGGACCAGAGGTCCAGGAGACAGAAGAGGAGGAAGTGCCATAAGTGATAGAAGAAGTTCCCATGATGCCTCTGTTGGAAGAAAGAGGGAAAATGAAAATGGGTGTTGCCCCATTCCCTAACCGGTTAGAGAAGCAAGTGGATCCTATTAAGGAATACGATCTCGTCAGAGATCTAGATACCTTTAAACCAAACCTCACATTCCGACAATTATTGATGCTGTCTCCCAGTTGCCGGAAAAGGTTCAAAAGTATATTGACAAAAAGACGTGGTTTAAGGATTGCTCCCTCAACAGCAACAAAGTCCAACAAAGCTCCAGAGCCTGTAAAAGAAGTGGATGTGGCTAGCGCTTTCCTAGATCCGGGTACTCCAGAGACTAGCGTGTGGATAGAAGGCTGCTTTATTGCAAATGCACTGATTGATGGTGGTTCATCAGTGAACATTATGACGGATGTTACAATGAAGGATCTAGGCTTACAAGGTGTGCAACCCACCCAATGGCTCATCAGACTGGCGGATCAGAGTAGAATCAAGCCTTTGGTCATTCTCCCATATGTGAAGACTACAGTGGCTGGAAAAGATTATTGGCTAACCTATCTGGTGCTGAAGCCAAACTCTTATGGCACATCCTATCCTCTGTTACTGGGCAGACCATGGCTTTTTGAAGCCCGTGGATTGGTTCAAATGAACCTTGGCCTTGGGTAGAGGACCCAATAAAGTGGTGCTGAAACTGTATGGTTCTCAAAAAGGACATGGATCCACCTCCTTGGAATTATCTTCTGACTCCCCTAATGAGGCTACAGATGGAACGTCAGCAGACAAAGATGCTATCAAACAGATCCTTCCCAAGAAAATAGTGGCACATTCCTTAATAGTGGATACTGTAAGCAGACTTCCAAAAGATGCAAAGCCATTATCAATAGGTGAATACTTCCTGCCTGAACCAGGAATGACTCCTGAAATCACTTCTGACAGTGAGATAGAAGCATGGATGTACTGCTCTCCCTGTTACATGGCCATAGCAGAGACAGAGACAGAGGCAGAAGAGGAAACAGAGAATCTGTTCTTCTGTTACAAAGCTCCTACAGAGACAGAAGCAGAAGCAGAGACAGAGACAGAAGAGGATGGATATGATATGGACGAAGAAGATTATGAAAGTGAAACGGAAGAGTCTATCCCACCTGAAGAGGATACATTTGAAGAAGAAGTTCCAGAAACATCAGAAACAGATGAGCTCATGTTATGGGACAGAATGGTGATGGTACCATTTGGTCTGGTAAATGGATCTTCTCATATGCAAAACCTTTATAAGAAATGGATTAAGAAGAACAAGCCGTCTTTCAAGAGTGGCTCATGCCATCCTCACTCATCTCTGCCAAAGAAAGATGATGATGATGCACCATGCCAACGAGCACCAGTCCCACCAACCCAACAGGCATCAGAGGGTCCTTGTTATGTGACGTTCCTGGATGTGTCATCAGAAGATGAGCCTTCAAGCCAAGAGGTAATTAATCTTGAAACCAACCCGAAACGGCTCTAATCCCATTTCAACGTCATAAGGAGCAACCTAAGTCTCCACCAAAAGAAGAAGTTGGTTCTAGTGGGACATCAGAAGAGGACACCACTCCCTTGAAGGAGTCGGATCTGTATCCAGAAGCAGTTCGTGGGACCTTCATCCGTGAAGTAGAAGGTGAAAGGCAGTTAACATTTGTGGATGTCGATGGCACTGAACGCCACTTGAAGGTGGGTAGTAGCCTCCCAGAGGAGGAGTTGTCAACCTTGTACAACTTGTTGAAAGAAAATTTGGACGTGTTTGCATGGTCCTACAAAGACCTAAAGGGGATTGATCCCACAATATGTCAACATCATATTGACTTGGAGCCTGATGCCAAGCCAGTACGGCAACGACAGAGGCGAATGAACCCGAATTATTCCACATTGGTGAAAGCGGAGCTGCTGAAGCTTCTGGAAGCCGAGTTCATCTATCCAGTGGCAAACAGTGAATGGGTTTCACCCATCGTGGTTGTACCCAAGAAGAATGGCAAATTGCGAATATGTGTGGATTTCCAAAAGCTTAATTCCAAGACGAAGAAGGATCACTTTCCTATCCCTTTCATAGACCAACTGTTGGACACAGTGGCAGGACATGAGCTTTATTCCCTTCTGGATGGATTCAGCAGATACAACCAAGTGCAGATCTCAGAAGAAGACCAGTCTAAAACAACCTTCACCACAGAATGGGGGACCTATGCTTACCGAGTGATGCCGTTTGGGCTCTGCAATGCCCTTGCTACTTTCCAACAAGTCATGATGGCCGCATTTCAGAATCATCTGCACGATTTCATTGAGGTATATTTGGATGACTTCTGTGTCTATAGTTTGATCCGTGAACACTGGGAACACTTGGAACAATGCTTTGACCGATGCCGGGAGTATGGGATTTCCCTCAACCCCGACAAATGCATCTTTGGGGTCTCTTCCGGAGTTCTGTTGGGCCACATTGTCTCTGCACAAGGGATATCAACAGACCCTGCAAAGATCGAAAAGATTGCAGCTCTGAGAGCACCCACCAACCTCAAACAGTTGAGGGGATTCTTAGGCCATGTGGGTTACTACAGAAGGTTCATAGCCCATTTTGTGACAAAGGCAACCTCCTTGCACAAGCTCCTGAGGAAAGATGCAGAGTTTACTTGGACGGAAGAATGTGACAAAGCCTTCCACACTCTGAAGCAGTGTCTGATAGAGGCACCCATTCTGCAACCTCCTGATTGGACGAAAGAGTTCCATGTACACACTGATGCATCAATTGAAGGCTTAGGTACTGTCCTTTGCCAAAAGGGCTCCTCGAAGCTGGATCAACCGATCTATTATGCAAGCCGAAAAGTCACTGATAGAGAACGGAACTACACAGTGACAGAGCTGGAGTGCTTGGAAATGGTGTTTGCCCTAGAGAAGTTTCGCCACTACCTCCTATCCACCCACTTTAAATTTTATGTGGATAATGAGGCCCTATCCTTCCTGATGAACAAAGCAGATGTGAAAGGATGAATGATGAGATGGCTCCTTTTATTCCAGGAGTTCGACTTTGAGGTGATTACTAAGCCTGGTCGTTCCCATGTTTTGGCTGATCATCTGTCGCGTATCCCACAAACTGCCGACGAGGAGCAGGATGATCCAGACCTCCCTGATGCTTCCCTATTCTTGGTAGAAACTGTAACTCCCTGGTATGCAGACATTGCCAATCTGTTGGCAACCCAACAGTACCCTCCTGGCATTTCTAGTCGGGAAAGGAAGAAGCTCATGTTAGAATCAGCCCCCTACACCCTGCTAGGTGGCGCACTGTACAAGAAAGGCAAAGATGAAGTGCTCAGAAGATGTGTTGCAGGAAATGAGATTGGGATTGTTCTGAAGGCTTGCCATGACGAGCCATGTGGAGGTCACTTTGCAGGAGAAGCTACAGCCAGGAAGGCTCTGCTCGTAGGATATTGGTGGCCTACCATCCACAAGGATGCCTATGATTACTGTAAAAGATGTGATGCTTGTCAAAGAATGGGGAAACCCACCAAGACAAGTGCCATGCCACTGCAACCTATCCTTCCTTTGAAGCCGTTTGAGAAGTGGGGCATCGACTTCGTAGGTCCGATCGATCCTCCTACCAGAAGGAAACAGAACCGATACATCCTCGTATGTACGGATTATGTCACAAAGTGGTATGAAGCTAAAGCCCTAAAGCGGGACGACGGTAACAGCGTGGCCCTGTTCATGTATGAGAATATCATCACCCATTTTGGCAGTCCCTTAGAGCTGGTAAGTGACAGAGGCACTCATTTCCTCAACAAAGTCATGGAAGAATTGACAGAGTTGTATAAGATCCGCCATCGCAAGTCCACTCCTTATTACCCCAGAGCCAACGGCCAAGTCGAAGTCACCAATCGCATCCTCTGCTCGATCCTGACAAGAACGATTGCCGCACATCGTCGTGATTGGGATGATCGACTTACAGAGGCCCTCTGGGCGTACAGAACCTCCCATAAAGCAGCAACAGGATAGACACCTTTCCAGCTGGTGTATGGTACCGAAGCTGTTTTCCCTGTTGAATTGGAATTACCCTCTTTGAGAGTAGCTATCAAAGAGCATTTGGGGGACGATGATTCACTGCAACGCCGTCTCCTACACCTGGAATGTTTGGACGAAATTCGTAGGATGGCTCTACAGTGCATGGAAGCCACGCAAGCTCGACACAAGGCTTACCATGACAGCTTCATCAAGCACAAGGAGTTCAAAGAATGTGATTTGGTCCTAGTCTATGATTCACGATTTGGCAAGTTTCCTGGCAAGCTCCAGCAGCGGTGGATGGGCCGCTATAAGGTACTTGCAGTCAACCCTAATGGCTCTATCCAAGTGCAGACTGTTGATGCCTCTGATGATCCCTTTCTGATCAATGGATATCGCCTGAAGAAGTACTTCCCTCCTTGGGGATCTTGACAATTACGGACACTTGATCCTTTCCCTTGTTGGCGCGGCACTGTACTTCTTATGATGCTACTTCTGATAGCCGTTCTTCAGTCATTCCTGATGAAATGGACGCAACCCTTTGTCCCCTCAAACCCCCCTTCCAGCCTTGATCTCTTATCCTCTATTTTCCACCAGCGACAGTGGCGAGGTTGGTCTTGACAAATAGTCTTTCTACTATTCCCTTGCTCAATTCGAAAAAAAAAAGAAAAAAAAAAGAAGAAAAATATACATATCGGTCATGGGAGAAAAGGACTAAGGTCCCTGTCATGCCGACCTATTCTTCGGGAAAAGGTGGAAACACCCTCGGGAATAGGGGAAAAACACGAAAAAAAAATGAAATGAAAAAAAACAAATCTGTTATGAGAGAAAAGGAAGCAATTCCCTGTCATAGCAGGCCTCGTTCCAAGAAAAGGTGGTAAACACCCTTGGGCGGGAAGCTGGCTGTGGAAAAGGTGGCAACACCCAGCAGTCCAGAAAGTGGATTCATTGATTGATATCCCTCGGATCCAATTCCGAAGCTACCTCCCTTGGTACGCTGTGTCCTGGGTCTCTCTGCAAAGCGTCCACTTGTCCTCTAGTAGACGACATGTTCCTATCCAATACAATATTCGATTTGATGGCTACCTCCCTGGGTACGCCTCTTCAATAACTGATGACGCGATCTTCATCGACAACCAATCGAGTGACGTGAGCTTTCATCCTAACCGGATGGGGAAGTGAGCATGGTTGCCCTCTATAATTATCGACAGAGCGTGAGACAGAGGGTGGGGCGAGAGACCAGTCTTTTCCCTTCAAATCAAATGAGAGGTGAGAAGTGTGACTGAAGTGTTGCATGCACGGGATGGGCCTCTCAATGCACAAAGCACAATTCGTTCTGTGCATTGCACCATAAGGCTCCCTGGCCTTCCTTCTCGCACCGTATGCTGGCACAGGGCGGGATGCACCGTTGCACCATCAAATGCGCACAAGGCATACAATCTTTGCACAAGTGACTGTGAGGATTACATCAATGGGTTTCAGGAAAAGGCTGCCCTCCTGTATCTATCAACCGAGAGTGAGACAGAGGGTGGGCTGAGTGTGACTGGAGTTTCTTCAATCAAATATCGAGAGGTGAGATTGAGGGACGTTATGACACTTGGAGTCAGGTATGTTCCAGTTTCCCTGTGCACCCACGGGATGGGTCTTTGCCCTCATCACAAGACACATCACCCTGTTCTGTACATTGCACTGTAAGGCTCCCTTGTGTTCCTCCTTGCACTTATGCCAGACGGGTTGGACGCACTAATGCACCATCAACTGTGCACCCTGGCATACAACTCTCTGCACCATTTCCTTGTCGATTCCTCAACCGGGTATGAGATATGGGGTTCCATCATTCTTCTTCGAGTGATATTAGTCATGGGGCGAGTGACTGTTCTTTCATTTTATTTGAGTGACTGCGAGTTGAGTGTAGTATCCCTTATCATCGACGGATTTCTTGCGATTCCTTCAACCAGCTACCTCCCTGGATACTGCTGCATGGTCCCTGCCATGAAGGACGTGCGCTGTAAAGATGCCTTGGTACCTCCTGCAGTCGACAACAACCCTGGACGTGCCATCGACACTCACCCTTGCTTCTTGACAAAATGGGCCAAGTTTTTCTAACCCTCGCACTTTGGTTTCTTCGTGACGGTCATGTTTTAAGTGCGGGGCGTTAGTGGATGGTCTATGGCGTGGTCCTAGGTCCCTGTTGCTCGGTTAACCCTATCCGTTAAAGTCTTAAGTGTGGGGACGCGTCCCTGCGCATCTACATTGCATATCCTCTGCATATGCCTTACCCCGCTCATGCATGTATGCCATGACTTGCTGTTACCCTGATGGGGTCCCTTCCCACCCACCCATTCATTTTCCACCCACCCTTGGGGCTGTTCCCTTGCAGTTTTCCTTCATTCCCTGATTTTGAGGTCCTACTATGTGAATGCATCCTACGTTCACTGAAGTCCAAATCCAACCTTATAGCCCTGTTCCTCCCTTTGAATTGACCATTTTTCCTTCTTACCTACCCCTGTTCCGGTGCACAGTTTTTGCGTTATTAATTTTTGACACATTTTGCGTAAATTCATCGGTTTTCCATGTGACCGTGCTTTTCTTGCTTCGGAACCGTGATCTGATGTCATAGCCCTGACAACCACTTTCCCCCTGATATTTTTCCTTTTTACGCCCTGTCATTCCGATACACGGTTTGTCCATTATTAATTTTCCGGTTTTTACGACTTTTTCGTGTGTTATTTTGACATTTTTCCATGTGAACCTGCCCTGTTTGCATCGGAATTCCCATTTGATTTGACAGCTGTGTCCCCTGTGCCTTCCCCCACATTTTTCCTTTTTCCTCCATCCTCTTTCGACTTCCGGATTTTTACTTATTAATTTTTTAGTGAGTTTTCAGGCGTCTTTTTGGAGTTTTTCGCATGTGAACCCCTCCTAGTTCCACCGGAATTGCAGTTTAACGTGACAACCCTGTGCCACTCCCTCCTACAAACATTTTTTCTTCTTACTGCATGTCATTCCGGCGCACGGTTTGTCCGATATTAATTTCTGATCCCATTTTCGGGTTTTTTTTGGGATTTTTTCCACGTGACCGCGTCTTATCTCAGTCAGAACTCTGTTTTGACGTGATAGGATTGTCGAGCACGTCTTTTTTCATAGTTTTCCTTTTTCTCGCACCTCATTTTGATGCACGGATTTTCCGATATTAATTTTTAATTGCGTTTTTTGGTTCATTTTTTGTGTTTTTAGCACGTCACCGCCCTTTCTCCCCCCCGAAACCTCCGTCATATATTTTCCTTGTTTTCCCCCTGTCGTCCTGCCCACTTTTTGTTTTTACGATATTTCGGTTTGACGTCCGGATTGGGAGATATTAATTTTTCTTTAATTTTACGTGTTTTCGTACGACTCGTCCCGCGCGTGACCGCGCCCGTTTTTTATTTTACGCGTCTTAACGCGCCTCCGTCGCCTCCACGTGCCCCGTCGCGGCGTTCCGGTGCCTTTCCTTCCCGTCACTGCAAATTTTTTTACCCCCGCCCCGCACATGCGCGCGGGACAGGGGCGTCTCACCTTTCCCTCTCTTTTCTTTCTTTTAATTAATTAATTTAATTTTTCATTTTATTGATTTATTTCAAGAAAATCACCCTCCCAACAGGCAACTCCCCCCCCCCCCCCCAATCCCAACCACCATCCCTCTCTCTCTCTTTCCTCTTTCTTCTTCTTCTTCCTCTCTCCTACCCCTCTTTCTCTCTCCCCGACCCTCCTCCACCATCTCCCCCACCCTCTCACCTCCTCCTTCCCCCCACCCCATTCCTCCTCCTTCTGCGCCTTTCCCCCCTTACCGCCCCCATTTCTCCTCCTTCCCCCCACCCCATTCCTCCTCCTTCTGCGCCTTTCCCCCCTTACCCCCCCCATTTCTCCTCCTTCCCCCCACCCCATTCCCCCTCCTTCTGCGCCTTTCCCCCCTTACCCCCCCCATTCACCTCCTCCCTCCACCCACCCCATTCCTCCCGCTCCCTTCCCCTCCCTTTCTTCTTCTTCCCCTCCCTTCACCCCTCTTCCTCCCTTCTTCCCCTCCCTCCCCTCCTCGGGCCCCCCAGCGGCCGCCTTCCTCTCCACAGACGGTCCTCCTCTCTTCCAACCGCCGCCGCCCGCCCCACAAAAGTTGCTCCCCTTCGCGCCGCCAGCCGTTTGACGCCCCGCTGCCGCCCTGGTGTCGCCTGCTTCCGCCGCCATGCCGTAGCCGTCGCCCGCCGTGCTTCCGGCGCCGCTGCTGTGATTCCGCGCCGCTGCCACGCCCGCCACGCCGCCGCCAGTCGAAGTCGCCGAACGCCGCCGGATCGCCGCCGACGCCGCCCCCTCCTCCTCTTCCACCTCCACCTCCACCCTAACTAACTACGGTTAGTTAGACTAACCGTACCATCATCTGACTAACTTAACATTAGTTATGTTAATTAACATTAGTTCCCACTAACTAACCTTAGTTAGGTTAGTCCCCCTAACTCCACCCCACTAACCCTAGTTAGGTTAGTAAACCTAACCTAACCCCCCACTAACTAACCTTAGTTAGGTTAGTACCCCTAACTCCACCCCACTAACCCTAGTTAGGTTAGTAAACCTAACCTAACCCCCCACTAACTAACCTTAGTTAGGTTAGTACCCCTAACTCCACCCCACTAACCCTAGTTAGGTTAGTAAACCTAACCTAACCCCCCACTAACTAACCTTAGTTAGGTTACTAACCCTAACCCTAACCCTAACCCTAACCCTAACACAACTTAGGTTAACTAACCCCCTTTAGGTTAGTACCTGCGGTTTTCCGTGACGCGTTCCGTGTCGCGTTCCGTGTTACCTCCAAAAACGCTTCCGCATTGCTGTGGGGCTACCGAATAGAGGGTGATCCCTCATGAGGCTGGCTCCATAGGGTGGGTGTTGCCTACCCAAAGACGGCACCGAGAGGTCGTCGTCACACTTGGTATCAGAGCAAACTCCTCGGCTGGTGCGTAATGACCCCCGGGTGAGTGAGCCTGGGCAAAGTAGGATGGGTAAAAAGAAGAAAGGTGCTGGAAAAGTGAAAAATGAGCACAAAAGTGTGGATAGGCCTAAAAAAGAGGCCGAAAAACTGCAAAATAAGCAGTTTTATGCTGAAAAACACAAGATTTTGACTCACTGGTCCAAAAACGAGGCCGAAAAACGGCAAAATACAGATTTTTATGCGAAAAAAATGGAAAACGAGCATAAAGAAGTGGAAAAAACTGGTTTTCGGGCCGAAAAACGGCAATTTGAGCAGAAAGAAGCCGAAAAAACTGGTTTTGAGGCCGAAAAACGGAAAATTGAAGATTTTTATGCCGAAAAATACAAAATTTTGGCCCAATGGTTTGATTTTGAAGATGACAGAAGAGCTCTCTGGGCCACCAAGGTGAAGTGGTTGCAAGGTGGTTATCAGTTTTCGAAGCATGAAGAAGTAGATCTAGACACTCGTTTAAAGCTTGTTAAGCAACAGCAGATACATATCAAAATCAAGCTTGAAGAAGTCAATGATAACATAATCGAGTGGTCTGAGGAACACAAGAAAAACCTGTCATTCGACCTCGTGTTGGTGGAGCGAAAATTGCAAATGTTCATGACAGAAGAGTATGGTCAAATCATTGCACAGGGAGGTATGCCAGATGAGAAAAGGAAAATTGATATAATCCCAGTATGCCAGGATACAGAAGATGTTGAAGGCTACTCCTCTGACAGTGAATACGAGTCAGAAAGTGCTAGCGGTGCAGAACATATATTGAATGATCCAGATTGTTTGTCTGCAGCAGAAAGCACCATAGCCATGGCCGAACAGATGATATCACAGGGCCAACTGACTCCCGAACAACAGATAATGCTACCTCAGATGGTAGAAAGGATGAAGCAAGCGCTGGCAGTACACAGGCAACAAGCTCAGGATAATGTCCAGGTACAGCTCAGTAGTATGAATTCAGTATGTACAGATTCCGATGCTGAAGATGAGCAAAGGGTCCGTCAAGAAGAAGCAGACTATGAGCAGTATTATTGGAGAGCCGAAAGCTGGCGTGACGACTCAATTGATGATCACAACACACAGGATAGCCATACTCCAGAAGGAAATGATCAGCAATATTATGAGCAACCATTGGGTCCAGATGAATCAATCGTGGGCAGTGAGTCATATATGCAGAATCAGTATGAAGAACTCGTAGCGGCACGGGCGAGTATAAACGAAACCGTGGCCCAGAAGCCTCCAGTTTACATACAAGGGGCCAGTATGCCCAGTTACATGGTAGATGGAGTGCTTATTGAAGACTATGCAGAATGGCAAGCGACCTCTGGGTCGGATTCAGATATAGAAGAGCAGCCTGAAGAACTCGTAGTGGAACGGGCGAGTATAAAAGAAACCGTGGCCATTCAAGCTCCAGTATGCTTACCAGTGGCCTTTGGGCCTAGTTATTTGTTTCATGATGTCTTGATAGAAGAATGTGCTGAAGAAAAGACGACCTCAGAGTCGCATCTATTATCAGATGGAGTGATCCTGGAACAATGCAATGTCGTGGATGAGGCAATTTTAGCCCATCCCCAAGCAGTTTCCCCCCCTATGGCATGCAGTCGATTTCGTACTCGCATGATCCATTTAGTTATGAAGACTCCTTGAGCCGGGAGGATAAACGAATGGCCAGATCACAAGGTGAAGACTCCTGGAGCCGGGAGGATAAACGAACGGCCATATTCCACGCTAATATCCTTGAAGACTCCTTGAGCCGGGAGAATAAACGAACGGCCAGAAGACAAGAAGAAGAAGAAGAAGAAGAAGAAGAAGTAGCAACAGAAGAAGAAGAAGCAGATCAGGAATATAGTCGTCAGCAAGGGAGAGCGGTCTATATATCCTCACAACAGATTGACATGGCAAAGGTTATGCTCAGACGGGCTGACACCTTGAAGGGAACAAGCGCTCAGACGGAGTCGGGTTCGAACTCGTGGGCTGCTGACCATCCCGTAAAGCTGCCGGAGGCCATAGTCAGGTTTGAAGAGGTGAAGGCAGAAACCGAGCTCCCAAGTTCAGATGATGAAATCCTACTGTGGAAGACGACCGACATGGACCAGTTTATGCCGCGATGGGGTGAAGCCCTCAAGGGAAAAAGGGGCCAGACGGAGCCGGATGCGAGTTCGCGGATTGGTGACCCTCCCTTTGGTATCGTCGGGCTGCTGGAGGTCATGGTCGGGTCTCAAGAGTATCAGTTATATGCAGATAAGGGCAGAATTGAAGACTCCTTGACCCAGGAGGATAAAGAAAGGGCCATACAAGAGATTGTGGACACATTTCTCCACTCCTTGACCCAGGAGGATAAAGATACGGTCCTTCACCATGAGCTACAATTAAACGACTCCTTTGGCCGGGAGAATAAAGAAACGGCGACATCTTCTTGTGAAGACTCCTTTAGCCGGGAGAATAAAGAAACGGCCATCCTGGATGTTGAAGACTCCTTATGCCGGGAGGATAAACGAACGGCGACAGTTTATATAGAAGACTCCTTTAGCCGGGAGGATAAACGAACGGCCACAGGTTATGTGGAAGACTCCTTATACCAGGAGGATAAACGAACGGTAACAGTTTGTGTTGAAGACTCCTTTTGCCGGGAGGATAAACGAACGGCCAAAGAGTTTGTTGAAGACTCCTTGCGCCGGGAGGATAAAGAAATGGCTATGCATATTGATTATCTTTTCGAAGGCTCCTTCTGCCAGGAGGGTAAACGAATGGCTATGCTTATTGATGATCTGTTCATAGACTCCCTGTGCCAAGAGGATAAAGAAACGGACAACTTTTCTTCACATTATGTTGAAGACTCCTTGCCGCGGGAGAATAAAGAAACGGGCATGTGTGCAGTTGAAGACTCCTTGCCGCGGGAGAATAAAGGAACGGGCACATCTTACCTTGAAGACTCCTTGCCGCGGGAGAAAAAATGAACGGGCACATCTTACCTGGAAGACTCCTTGCCGCGGGAGAATAAAGAAACGGGCACTTATTCTCTTGAAGACTCCTTGCCGGGGGAGAATAAAGAAACGGGCACTTCTCAGGTTCAGCCTGAAAAGACACCAAGCTCCCTGCGCCAGGAGCCTAAACGAACGGCCATTTATCCAGTTACTATTTGGTACTTGAATAGAGTACATCTTCGAAGGATAAAGATCTCCCGTCGCCAGGAGTATAAAAGAATGGCTTATGTGCAAGCTGCTAGAAGAGCAGTCCAACACTCGCGGTGCCACGAGTATAAACGAACGGCTAGTTCCTCTTCACTGGGCGCTTTATGCGCCATTCTAAGGATTGGAAACTCGCGTCGCCACGAGTATAAACGAACGGCAAGTCCTATTGCACTTGGCGCTGGAGGCGTCATTACAAGGGCTGCAAACTCGCGTCGCCACGAGTATAAAAGAACGGCTGCTACTCGGTTAATTGGCGATGTAGCTGCCAAGACGAGGGCTGAAGACTCGCGTCGCCACGAGTATAAAGGAAAGGCTATCCCCCCTTTATTGGGTGCTTTATGCACCACCAAAAATGCTACCTTCGCAAGACGGCGGCATACTCAAAAATATTGGGCTTACCTGGCCCAATTATTTTTAAGGGGAGGTGCGTCATCAAAACGCACCTATTATCTGAAGAAAGGATTGACAGATCAGGCCAATTGGGGCCTTCTTTTCCAGATGATTCAAGGATTGACAAATCAGGCCAATTGGGGCCATAATCAGAAAGTGTGGGCTTACCTGGCCCAAGTTCTTTTAAGGGGAGGTGCGCCATCACAGCGCACCTCGCGCAACCACATTCATACTGGATTGACAGATTTGGCCACTCGGGGCCATCAAACTAAGGGCGCCTCTTCATGGGCCCTTGCATTCATGGCGTGGCACACTCCCAGCTGAGTTACGCGCCTCGCCTCTTCAGTCCACTGACAGTTTCTGCACACTCATACTGTCAGGACCTTCAGTTATTTCAAGTGAACATAACTTGTCTTAACTTGGTTATTCTCCATTCTGTGATTGTAAATCTTGTCAGCAGATGGTTGAATTGAAGTGTTTCCAATATTATTTTCTCTTCCTAGTCAGCCAGGTTGGGATCATTCCACAATTGTAAATTGAGTCAGTGGATGATCATTCTTTGAGTCAACAAGACCATGTCTCCACACCTGTAATTGAGTCAGTGGGCATGGCACCTAGTGGGAAGACACTGGTCGGCTTGATATTGAGTCGACAAAGACCCCCAAGTTTGTGGTCATAGATTAGGTCTAGCGGGCAGACACTGGCTGTCTTGATAGTGAGACATGTTTAGACCCCCGAACTTTTGAGTCTCAACACACCGCTCTGCGTGCAAGTCTATTCATTTGCACACTGAACACGAGGGCGTCGTTCTTTTAAGGAGAGGTGTGTATGAGGGTAGTACTCCTCCCTCACCCACATGATGGCGTCGTGGTATGCAAGTTGATAGCGTCCACCCTCTATCTGTGATTTTCTCGTCCCTCTAGCCTTCTTGGCTTCTTGTAATTATTCTCGTGCCTCCGTTGCACTTCATAATATACATATCGGGTTACCTCATTTCCGTGTCGTGTTACCTTGCCCGTTACGTGTTACCTGCGGTTTTCCGTGATGCGTTCCGTGTTACCTCCAAAAACGCTTCCGCATTGCTGTGGGGCTACCGAATAGAGGGTGATCCCTCATGAGGCTGGCTCCATAGGGTGGGTGTTGCCTACCCAAAGACGGCACCGAGAGGTCGTGTGTCTCCATTGACTTAGTCCCCCCTAACTGACTTATCTAACTTCACCTAGACTAACCTAATTCCATCTGACTAACCTGACTTGACTTAGTCAGACTAACATGACTTACATAGACTAACAAAACTTAACTGACTTACTTTCAACTTACTTACCAGACTAAGCTGATTTATCTGATTTAATTAATTTATAAATTAATTTTCACATCATAAAAATTCAAAAAAATTTCTAAAAATTTCCTTTGCTTTTTGCCAATTTTTGGAAATTTGTTAGCTGAAAATTACCACCCCCACAATTTCTGAAAATTAAATATTTCCCAATTTATCCCCCAAATTACCAACAAATGTAGAAAATTCATTTAAAAATAGTAAAACATTCTAAAAAAATTCTCAAAATTATACAAAATTCCCCTCACCCCCCTTGACCATTTTCCATTTATTTTTCACTTTAAAATATTATCATACATGGTATCTTTATTGTTATATATATATATATATATATATATATATATATATATATATATATATATATATATATATAATAAAAGAGAGAAAAAAAAACCAAACAAACAAACAAACAACAACACACACCCACAACACATAACAACCTCACAACCACAAACCAACCCTAACTAATCACAAATTATAAACAATTTATTTTTTTAAAAAAAAACATAAACACAAAAAAAAAAATACAATCAACACATCCGCTAAGGTGTTGTCTTTGTTGTTTCGTCAGTGGTCTTTACTTTTCCTTTACTGGATTCACTTCTTTTGGGGAACTCTTCCGTGCGCATTTCTGCATTACATACACACCCCTTCCAGGTATTTATTTTCTATGCTTTATTTATTTTCATTTTTCCCCCTTAATCACAAATTAATTGTTAAAATGAACTTTTTAATTCACCCACAGTTTCCACGCGCATTTGCGCTCAAAACGCACATACTTTTTAATTAAAATAAACCCGTCGTTCACTTAGCACGCGCTACGTGCGCTAAAGAGGCACTTTAATTTTTAATTAAAATGAACCCGCCATCACATGAGCACGCGCTGGCAAAAAAGCGCTCCACATCACCTTAATTTGTAATCAATGAACTTGCATTTAGAGACCCGGTCTGGGTATCGAAGTCCGGGATTCGAATTTAAGCACCGTTTTAACCTAATAATTGGTACTTAACTTTATAAGAAGGAACCGCCGTTTTCTTGCTAAGGTTTATCACTTAATACAAATTCACCCATTCTTAATAATTTATTAAAATAAACCCTTCATTAAATTAATTCCCCCCTCACTGCACTTAATTCCCCTTTTTAATGAACCGTTTCGTGGGATGGGTATGCGCAGTCCTTAGAGTTCTATCACCGATGTAGTCTTGATATGTGTTGGATGTGGTATTGTTTTGGTTTACTGTCTTTGTTACGGTTAAGGATACGGTATGCAGTTTTTTCTTTTATTGCCTGATACGGGGTTCAGGGTGTTTGTCTGATTCATCGCATGAAGCTTTCGGTCGCATATGTCTCAAGGTCATGTCGAATTTTTTCTAGGCTGTGGATTGCTTGGGGGTTAGTTGGTCGAGTCACGTTTTATTGTGTTGGTTGTTCTCTTATCCTTGGTTTTTTGTCTGTTGCTTTGCAGGCATTCTCCTTGATTGTCTGTGTTTGTGGTGTGTGTGTAACCATCTGAATGGCGCCTTCTCATGCTCCTCCCCCTATCCAGTACATCCCATTAGTCAGTAGGGATTACTCTTCCCTACTTACTTTTGAGCCTCTCACGAAGGCGGGACTTGCTGCTTTTGTGGTTACTTCTTTTCCCCTGCTTCCAGAGGATCCGTCATTATGTGATGAGTTTCTGGCCTCTTACAGCAAGAAGACAGGACTAGTCTAGGGAATTTCTATGACTTTGACGCCTCGAGGTCTAGGGAAGGCTATGTCTCTTTCCTTCAAAGATGAACCTTTTGTGACCACTCGTCAGCTTTTCTCTAATGAAGAGATTCTGAAGCTGTTGCAAAAGCAGACAAGGGAAATCCTCGATGTTAAGAAGGTGATCAACTCTTCCGGAGTTTCCTTTTCTATGATCACTGATCCCGTATGGAAGACGATCTGTCAGTTTCTCCAGGACAGGTTTATGCCTGCCAAAACGCCATCCCAGTACTTGTCCAAAGAGCTTTTCACAGCTTCCAGGATGGTGTTGAAAGGAGTTGCTATTGATTGGAGCACTTACCTCCTCACTAAAATGGATCAGCATTTCGTCAAAGTCACCAGGGGTAATGTTACCAATGTCACATATGGATCCTATTTGTCTGCCTTCTTGACCTATTCAGATTTCCAGAAGACTGTGCTTCTACCTCCTCCATCAGATCCCATACATCCTCCTCCACCTTCCGATGAGTCAGAACCTATTGACATCGAGGATGATGATTTTCCGCCTCCCCTGGTCATCCAGCGCAAACGCTTGAAGAGGGTAGCGGATAAAGCTCCTTCCGTACTTCCTTCAGTGTCCATTCCTGCTACCTCTGGTAGTGAACTCCCTGGGTATCTCACTTGTAATAACCTGTTCAGAGCACATCGAGAAGGATCATTGGACATCTCAGTTCCCTCCTTGAACAGTCTCGTCTCAGGAGATGCAATTCCTTTCCTATGTAAAGATATTCAGAGCTCCATTGAGTTGTCAGCGACAGCCTGTGTTCAACAACTGTACGCGTCCTTTTATGAAGAGCTCATGCAGTCTAAGGACCAGTTGCATAAGGCAACATCTGAGTTAGCTTCTGCTAAGGATGCCCTAGCAGATTTATTTAAGCAAATGGAACAGCAAACCCAACTGGTTGCCACCCAAAGCGATGAGATCTCTTCTTTGAAGACCCAGTTACTCGAGGCTCAATCCCAGGTTACTAGCCTTTCAGAGGAGAAAGAAAGGATGTCCAGAGACGCACAGGAGTTCCAAGCTATCTTAGATGACAAACTTTCAGCTTTACAGATGGCTAATGACACAGTGGTATCCCAAGCCTCCCAAATCCAGCAGTTGCAAGATCAACTTGCAAAGTCCCGCTCTGTTCCTCCAAGCCCTAATGTTCCATTGATTCCTTCTCTTTCACAGCAGGACTTGGCTGCTCTTCAGAGACAGGCTACTTTGTGCCCTCTATTTCAAGATAAAGTGGAAAGATTGTAGTCCAGAATGGACTTGTTATGGTCTACCTTTGAACAGTTTCAGGAATATGTCTCCCCAGACCATTCTTTCTTTGTCCACTACCACTTACAGAAGTTGGTCTTCTATATGAAGCTTTCCACGATGGATTTACCTATTCCAGAGGATGGATGGAGTGGGGCTTGGTCTGCTGAGTTGTTGACAGAGGTCGTACGAATGGTGTTTGAAGATTCTGTCACGCCAGATACCATGTTGATATCCTACATGTATCTATGAGGAGACTTGTTAATTCCAGATGAGGTGGATATGGCATGGTATGTGGGGGATGTGGTCTTACAGGCTGTCTTGTATGTCAATCATTTGGAGTTGCGCATAGCTGACATGTTCCAGAGTTATTCCTCCAAAGTGGCTGATTGTCATGATAATTCGTGGCATCCCATGATTGATTCGGTGGTTCTGAATCAAAGACAAAACACAGCTCCCACCTCTGCCCAGAGTACTAATCAACTGAGGATGGATCTCTTAGCCTATCTTTCCAAACATAATCCATTTGATGCTACCTTCTTTGATGCCTATCATCGACGATCTCTCTTAGGACCTTCTGTTCCTACCCTCCTATATTACCAACAAATGGCTCACCGATATGATATGTATCTTTCCCTTTGTCAATCTAATTCCACCACTATTTTACCCCTTCTTTTCCAACCTTCATCTTTCCCTCAAATTTCCATTTTTACATACTGTTTCTTTATTGAGGATAGGGTATTTTCCCCTTCTCCACCCTGTCCTTCTCCATCCATTAATGTACCCTCCACATTTCCTATTTATCAGTTAACACCCTTCCTTAGTGATTCCCTCCAAATTTCTACCACTCCTTCTTTAAACTTTTCTTCCTTTTATGATTTTTCATATCCCTCCCTTCATCCACTCTTCCTTATTCCATTACCCTCTCCTAACACTTCTATATCTCAACCACCTCAGTTGGTTAGTGACTGTGACGGGTTTGATAATCAGATTTCCAGAAGAAGGGGATGGAGCTCGGATGATTGCCTTACAGGCCCTCAGATCAATTGGCCAGTAATTCCAAGAGAATGGACAGCTTCCAGTCAAGCTTATCAGAACTATGTTCATTTTGCTCAGCAGTATTCACAGTCTGCAGATTCTTCAGTGAGATTAACTGCTCACTTTGCTTGGTACCTAGCGTATATGCATAGGCACTCTCATAATGATTCCAAGCCTATTCCAAAGTTGTGCATGAATGTCAATGTGAGCATTGATTCCCAGCAGCTGGAGATTTTGTATTTTCATGCCCTTTGTTTGCCTAGCAGATACTTGGTCATGTTGGAAAGGATGTGCTGTCTCCAGTTTTTTCAAAATCCTCCCAAAAACTTTGTAGATGAATCCTTGTCTATGGATCATTTCCGACAACATCAATCTTTCAAGAGGGATCATCTTCATTGATACCTTTCCAATGTATGGTGGATGCTTTTTAATGAAAATCTCTCTTTTTGGAGGAGTCATTCAGATGGTTGTGTTGTGTATTAGTGTTTGTGTTGTGAGTTCCTTTATGTAAAACGAATGTGGTGGTTTTCTATTGGATTGGTGGTCGCGTACGAGCTACATTTTGGAGAATTGTGGTGATGGGGTCGTGGATGGAGAGTTGAAGCTGATGCAGATGAAGAAGAAGAAAACTCTTATATCCTTTACAAATTTGTTGTGATTTTTTTTTAGTTTGATAAGAAGTGTTAATGAATAAAGGGTTTTCCTTTCTTTGTATTTTTATATCAGAAACAGGTTATAAGTTGGGGACGTGGTGGATGGATTCTTTTTGAAGAAATATTGACGATTCAAGTTGCGCTTTTCAATGCACTTGTATTCCCTTTTTCCTGGGTCGCGAGGACGCTTCCTTATTAAGTGTGGGGATATGTTGAGTGTTGAAATGACTTGTTTTTTTGGCTGATTTTTGTTGTTTTTGAGAGCTGAATGGTTAATTTTATGAGATGATTGATTGGTTTAGAAGTGGTTTAAGAGTGTTTTGGATGATAATGATTGTGTTTTGGAAGTTCATGATGTTTGTTAGTGGTTCTGTGATATTCTGATAGGTTTTGATTGGTTCTGTATACCTTCTGTTTTGCTCTGTTTTGGTCTGTTTTGTTCTGATTATCTTCTGTAAGGAGGGATGGAGTATTGATTGATGAAGATTGAGATCTTGTGAAAGTTTATTGAATGGTTTGTGAGAGTTTGGAATGGTTTGAGAATGAGTTATGTGGTTTTGATGACCTTCTGTAGCCTTCTGTAGAGCTTCTGTCTCTGTTATGTTCTGTTCTGTACTGTAGCTGTTCTGTGACTGTTCTGTATGCTTTTGTATGTGTTCTGATGGATGAGAGTGTAGCTTGGGAAAGTTTTCTAGCTTTGGAAAGAGGTGAATATAAGTGCAAAAGAGCTGAAAGAAGTGAAAGAAGTAGCTGCTGAAGACTCAAGTGAAGACTAGAGTGAAGTGACAGTAGTGAGCTATGAAAGGACACTGTAGTGGCTCTGGTGACTCTTCATATCAGACATACCTCTTGGGAGGGGTATCCACGACCTAAGAGGGATCATTGAGAGTGATTTTGAGAGATTGTAGTGAGGATATGATGTATTATTGATGGAGAGAGAGAGAGAGAGAGAGTCAGAGATAGCCAATTCTACTGAAACAAAGTGATTGTATGTGAGAGATTGAGAGAGAAGACTATGAAGATATTGAAGATGAATACTATGTGATGTATTTCCATTCAAAGATGGTGTATTCCTTTGCATTCTTTGTTATATTGATGGATTTTGTGAAGATATTGAAGAATATGGTTGATTTTATCAAAATCGTGGGAGATCTACATAATGCTGCATGAAGATTTGTTGTGCCTGGTGTTCTTTTCTTCATTGTGATCATATGAAACATGATAAACAAGCTTGTTGATGTTACAAGATAGATTTTCTTGCAAGAGAATTCCCTTTTCCTTGGTGTTCCTCTTGGGGCTCCATAGAGCTAACCCAAAGAAAGTGCAGTGTGTCAGAGATTGGCCCACACCTGCAAATATTACCTCTTTGAGAGGATTCTTGGGTCTCTCCTCATTTTACCGCAGATTCATTTGGCACTATGGCACTATTGCAGCCCCTCTCACTGATAGGCTGAAGAAAGAAGCATTTTTCTGGGATGCATTGGCAAATAGAAGCTTTAATCAACTAAAAGATTTGCTTACTTCAGCCCCTATCTTGATATGCTCTGATTTTTCTAGGGAATTTACCATTCAGTGTGATGCCAGTGGGAGAGGAATTGGTGCAGTTTTGCTGCAAGAACATGGGGTCATAGCTTTTGAGAGCTGAAAGCTAGCTGAAAATGAGAGGGTTATGAATGTCTATGATCAGGAAATGCTGGCCATCCTTCATGCCATCAAGAAATGGCATCACTATTTGTATGGCAGTTGATTTAGAGTGAAAAGCGACCATAGAGTACTCAAGTACTTCTTGTCTCAGTCGAATCTGACTCCGAAGCAGAGGAGATGGGTAGCCACCTTACAGAACTATGACTTTGACATCACCTACACTCGTGGGAAGGACAATGTAGTGGCTGATTCCCTGTCTAGGATGTGGGCATGTAAAGTCTCTACTATCATGGAGTTACACAGTGATTGGATACATGAGCTTCAGGAGGCTTACCTATTAGACGCTGATTTCAGCAATGTATTTCAGAAATTACAAAAAGGACAATGTGTGGAAAACTCTTTGTATCAGCTGAAAAATGGGCTTTTATGGTATAATGGCCGAATTGCCATCCCTCATACCTCCCCATTCAAGCAGAAAATCATGCAAGAGATGCATTCAACCCTTATAGCTGGTCATTTTGGAGTCTTTAAGACCTATGACAAAATTGCTAAAAGATTTTACTGGAAGGGCCTTTGGAAAGATGTGAAAGACTTTGTCTTGGGCTGTGTGCCTTGTCAGCAAAACAAGGACATCACCTTAAAACTAGCTAGTTTACTTCAGCCATTGCCTATGTCTGAAGGCAAGTGGACACACATCACTATGGACTTCATTACCGGCCTACCGGTGACCAAGAAAGGTTGGGACACCATCTACGTAGTTGTGGATAGACTCACAAAGGAAGCCCATTTTATTCCCACAAAGACTCTGTATAATGCTTCTCAAGTAGCTAACCAATTCATGGAATATGTTTTCAAATTACATGGCTTACCACAGGTCATTGTGTATGACTGAGATGCTAAGTTTATGAGTAACTTTTGGCGGGCAGTTTTCAGCTCTATAGGCACTCAGTTAGCTCCTTCCACTACTTACCATCCACAGACAGATGGTCAGACAGAAAGGGTTAACAAATGGTTGGAAACTTACTTGAGGCATTTTTGTCATGATGTGCAGCATGCTTGGGACTCATGGTTGCACTTGGCTGAGTTTGCCTATAATAACTCTACACATGCTAGCATTGGAGTATCACCTTTCGAGGCCTTGTATGGCTACAAGGTGCCCCTCCCTATGGTTATCTTCAATGACAAAATAAATCCACAAAGCAAGGAAGAATTGGAGAGAATGCAGGCCTTACTTCAACAGTGTAAAGCTAACTTGAAGAGAGCCCAATATCAAATGAAGCTTTATGCTAATGACAAAAAACGGGATGTGGAGTTCCAAGAAGGGGATTTGGTGCTCTTGAAAGTGCCTAAGTCTAGATATGCCTCCCTTAAAGATGGGTCCAGCAATAAGTTGGCACACAGGTTCTATGGACCATACCGGATTATCAAGAGAGTGGGAGACTTGGCATACCGATTGGCATTACCCCCATCTACAAAGATCCATAATGTCTTCCATGTGAGTCAGTTGAAGCCCTTCATTGGCTCAGTAGTGGACTATGTTGAGGAACTCCCACCGATAGATGAAGAAGGCATCATTCAATACATACCCGAAAAAGTCATAGGACAAAGGGAAAAAGGGCTTCACTCTCGCTCGATCATGGAATACTTGATTAAGTGGCAAGGTTTACCACTTAAGGAAGCTTCTTGGAGGCCAGCTTCAGTTTTGGAAGAGTTCCCATACCTTGTAGAAGCAGATTTGGCTGAAATCTAGCTAACTATGGCCCTGTTTTCCCCAGACAAACTATAGACAACACTCTGTTTTAAAGTAGAATTTATTATGCACTATGGACAGCAATGCAAACCATACATGGCCTGAAAGTACTTCTCGAGAGCTCCATTTTGATGTATAGCACACAGCAGGGTCATGTAGTAAATAGCATGATGTCCATTGTTTGCAGTCCGCATTTGCTCCAGATATTTGGGTCAAAAACTCATGTTTATAACTCCCCAATAAGGCCCATGTATCATACATACCCCATGGCCCATCATACACAATAATACCTCTTCATTCATCAGTATACCCTTGTAATAATGCCATAGAGTAGTACTCTGATCGGCCCCTCCCAGTTACCACACGTGCCCAAATTGTTTTTGAGGGCAATAACCTTCGGGTGGGGATGGAATGTAAGAGAGGGGGGTTTAATAACGGGGAAATACTAGCTACACTGGCTGGTATATAAGGTGAGAGAGACTTAATTTTCATTATCAGATAAATATACAAGTCTTCTTTCTCCTTCACCTTGCTCTCCAAGCTTTCATGTCTTCCTTCTCTCTCTTCTAGTCTTTCTCTCTCTATTTCTAGTCTTTCTCTCTCCTCAAAACTGTATTTCTCTCTCTTCTGCTCTTCTTCTTCTTCTTCTATGTAGTCTTCTCTCTCCTCTTTCTCTCTCCCAGTTCCTCTCTTTGACACACAACCCCATTCCACCCCCCTTCCAAGTGCAAAAAAATTTGTTCTTCCCCCATTTTTGAACTTGCTTGTGGCCATTTGCGCGTGGGGTGCGGTTCGTGATCATTTTCGTAGTTGGTCATGCATGAGGATGCACGTGTACTCTTGTTCTTTATGGCAGCACGATTGTTGCTATTCACACATAGTCAACCCTAAGTACACACATTTTTGTAAAAATTTAATTGCAAAAAATACTAAAATATTAATAAATTTAAATAAAAATCATAAAAATATTAAAATAGATCATAGAAATTACCAAAAAAAACTATCATACAAACTCCAAAAATCCATTAAAAATTCATAAAAATTTAAAAAGAGCAAAAATTACCTAAAAACTTAGAAAAATCCAATAAAAAAAATCTAAAACAAAAACCAAAATACACGTGGTGTTGTGGTATTTTTCACTTATGTCGAAGCTTTTTTAGCTAGTTGAAGTGTATTTTGAATTCAATTGTGGTCGTGATTCGTATTCAAATATACCTGCATCTGTGCTATACACACACATATAATTTAATTAAAATAAACTAGTCATTGATGTAACACACGCTTCGTGCACTAAACACACATTTTTAAAGTTGTAATAAAATGAAGTCACTGTCACAAATGCATTTTGCTAAAAATAAAGTATTCCACACACATTAAATTTCTAAAAACGAACATGTATTTAGAGACCTTGAGTCAAGAATGATATTCAAGAAACATTAAAGTACCATGAAACTTAATAAATTTTAATTAATGGATAAAATGAACCATTGTTTTCTTGCTAAGATTTATCATTTAATAAAACTTACATATTGTTAATAATTATTAAAATTTACACTGAATTAAATTTATCCTTCCCCTCACATTATACAATTTCCCTTCTAAATGAAGCGCTACGTGGGGTGGATAACATGGTTGTGAGTCTCAATCCCTATTGATTATCTTAGTTAGGTGTGGTCTAGTTAGTAGTATGTTGTGGTTTGGTTTAGTCAAGTTTTCTTTGTTCATGTTGATTTGAGTATTATTATTTTTTGCTTGATTTTATAGGGATATTGGGTACTTGTATGTTTGCATAGCATGAAGCTTTCGGTCACATAAGTGGAGAGGTCATGCCAAAAATTTTCAGGATGTGGATTGCCTAGTGTGATTAGTTGGTTGTGTCCATGTGAGACATTTCTTTTGTCGATATCTTATCCGTTGCTATTATGCTATTTTGCAGGCATTCCTTGTGATTATATATGTGTATGGTGTGTGTGATCCATCTGAATGGCACCTCGTAATCCTCCCTTGGTCTAGTATATTCCATTGGTTTCTCATGATTATTCATAATTGTTGGAATCATACCTTATTTCTGAGGCCGAGTTATCCAAATTTGTGGCTCTTACACTACCACTTGTCCTTGATGATCTTGACATGTGTGATATATTCTTAGCTTCTTACAACAAGACTTGAGGAAGTTACTATATGTATATCCTCTACATCATGTGTGTTCAAGGCCTATTAAGACAATATTAGTGAATTTGGGAATCTCCCAATTTCCATTTTTTGAATACTAAAAAGGTGGCACCCAGATAACGTGCCCATAAGTTTCTCAAAACCATATGATGTGATCTATCATTCGAAAGCGCTTGAAAAATGGAATCTATTGAGCTATAGAGCGCTCGATTTGGAGTTATAGTATTCAAGTTATGACAAATCCAAAGATTTGACCACATGTCCCAAATGTAACAGAGGGGGATTTAATAATGGGGAAATACTAGCTACATTGGCTAGTATATAAGGTGTTAGGGACTTGATTTTTCATGATCAGATAATAATACAAGTCTTCTTTCATCTTCACCTCTCTCTCCAAGCTTTCATGGCTTCTTTCTCTCTCGTCATGTCTTTCTCTCTCCTTTTTTAGTCTTTCTCTCTCCTCATCACTCTCTTTCTCTCTCTTTTGCACACTCTCTCTCTTCTCTTCTTCTCTCTCTATCCTGTCCTCTTCTTGACAACTAGTATCAGAGCTCTAGTTTTGATCCATTTAGTTACCTTACATGCTCAATTACCATCCTTTTCAATTAAAAATCCAAGAAGCTTTAGGTACATAGGGACATGCACTAAAATGGAGGAGCACTAAAGGATCCAGAGGTCAAGGACCAGGAGGACATCAGTCATGAGCATTAATGGAGTCCTTAGACCAAGTTTAGAGGTTGGAAGACCGGATTTGGCATCTCGTGGGTCAGTTTGGGCCAAATATGCAGGTAAATTCCTAAAGACAGTAGTCACAGAAGTTAGAAAAGAGTTTAGTCTTGGTTACTTTTCACATGGAGTCTTCTCTCTCCTCATTCCCAAGCTTCCATGGATGAGAAAACACCATAGAACTTCTCTACTCCACCTCCAATGATCTTCATGACTTTTCTAGAGCTTCCTAGGGCTTCTAACCTTCATCTCAATCTGCCTATTGAATGGTTGGACCTTTCCTCTCTCCCTAAGTAGCAGCCCGTGATTTGTGACACAAATTTCGAGGCTGCAATCTGAGAATATAATCATCATCTTGATCTTCTTCTCCATCTTGGCTCTCTTCTTGACAACACCTAAAAACATGCCATTTATTGCAACAATTTTTTGGCAAAACTGTATACAATTGACACCTTATTACTAAATTTTTTCATGAATTCAATGCAGATGTGGTGTTCGTTGTTGCTGTCTTTGGAGGCCGTGTCCTTGCAATCTAGCTAGGAGATGTGATACAAGGAAGTTCTTGTACGGGAGGAAGGTGGAGTTTTAGACAAAATTTGATAGGTCTACTTAGTGAATCTCAGCTATGACTATTTAAAATTTTACTGTAGGGATTATTATCACTTAGAGTAGATAAGACCTTGTTATAAATTAGGAGTCTTCGGGGAATTTTAGACTTGGCAAGGTCTTAACAAGTTGATAGGATATTTTTAGTATTAATCTCAATATGGAGGATTTCATTAGTTATGCTACCTCCTACCTCCTAAGGATTAAATTCTTTATGAAGAATGCATAGCATTATGATTGTGATTATTGTCTACAGTAATATTGTAGTGATGATTAAGGGGTGATCATTAAATCATTGATGAAAGATTTCTTTGGGGAGGTGTTGAATATTAGATTCAAGAGGATGACTCTTGGCAAGGATGATGTGATCCAAAGGGACTTACTCGCAAAAGAAAGATCGGATGTACCACCTAGGATGTACTCTTGGTGTTAAAAGGTTATAAGGATACACTATGTCATATGTGAATTTATCCTTGTGACATCTTAAAGGGTGCCAAAGGAAATTTTGCAATATCAATCCAAGATATGCAGTGGTTAGGGGTAGGGCAGATTTCTACTTGGAAATGACTTGATGATTATGATCTATCTACGATTGATTTCTAAGTATTGTGGTTCTCATCAACTAATACTCTTATACAGTACATGTGGTAGTCTCTTCATATTTCAACGATCCTTATTATTATTTAAAAAATAATATACATTACCACCATGGATTACACCTTGTCACAAGTATATCCAAAAGAAATTAAACATCATGATGTACAGGGTGGTAGGGGGATGAAGAATTCAAGCAATAAACTCGTCACTCATATAGATGGATTTGGTAACTACCACTTAGAGGTACAAGGCCATCGGGATCGGTGGATGAAAGAAGAAGTGTCCCAAATCTTTACATGTTTGATAGTGGGGACTACTCTAAGGTTAGAGGATATTAAGTGTGAGAGAGTAGTTGGAGGAAGGAAGAAAAGAAAAAAAAACAACCATGGTGGAAATTGGATGCGCTTATCACAAGGCCGTGGGAGGAGGAAAAAAAACGGTTACAAAGGGAAGAGGAAAGGAGAGAGTCACAGAGAGAGGAATGCAGCCATCGCCTCCTCTCTTTCTTCATGTCTTCCGAGAGACGAGCGCCCTCCACGTTCCATTTGTCTTCCTGTTACATTGGCTGCTGCCTATCGAGATTGAGAGTGGAGCTTAGATTTGCACGCTATGGAGGACACGGCAGCCAAAGAGATGACAGTCCGTGATGCGCTCAACTCTGCTCTTGATGAGGAGATGACGGCAGACTCCAAAGTTTTTCTCATGGGTGAAGAGGTTGGGGAATACTAAGGTGCATATAAGGTATCTAAAGGTCTGTCGGGAATGTCAAGCCGCTCCTCACCCCGGCGTTCAAATCCACGAGAAGGACATTTAAGGGATTAGTTGGTTGGAGGAGCTATTACACGGCAGCCTTCAGGATTCCGTTTTGGCAATTGACAGATTAGCGCCGTTTCGGCGTTCTCTTCAGGCATTGTTTTCCAAACAGCCGGCTGAACATTCTGCTGGCGTGAGCCTGCTGCTCGTGGATCCAAGTTACAGGAAGGAGAGGACTGCGTACGCGATCTGAACAGATCGGTCCAAGTGCCTGCTGACGGACCAACAGACCGAGAGAGAGAGAGAGAGATAGATGAGGGTGAAGAGACCCTCTCTTCCCACCAGAGAAGCAAGAAGATGAAGACATAATCGGTGGCATCACGAGATTAAAATCAAAACAGCGCTACATTGCAACTATCACCGCTGGAAGATCATGGAACGAAGCGACAGACAGTTTTCCAATCATCGATTTGTTAAGAGCCATATATCTCTTCTTTCTTTCTTTCATTAACAAATCTAAAGAAACCCTACCTCTTAAGTCCAGTTCATATGTCATTGCACATCTCTTCTCTATCACACACAAGCTAATCATAGTAAGGGTCAAGTTAAAGAATACCCAAAAGTCATGCACAAGATTCACAAGGCCATGGGTGGAGATCTTCATCGATAAAATAATTTGTGTGGGTACACTACAATGCAAGTTTATTTTATGGGGCCTTTCTTGCACAAAGCTTCAAGGTGGCAAACCACATTTTTACCCTGTTATGGGAGATGTTCTTTTGTGGATCAAAGGCGGATGGGAGATCTTTTTTTGTTTTCTATGCAACATGGAGTTTGAAGAATAAGTGTGGGAGTCATAGGCAGGAATAGCATATGGGAAACTGTGGGGAAAAGAAAAAAATGATGAGCTTCCATTTGAATCGACTAGATAGAAGACAGACATTGCCTGGATTGTAGGGGGGACACGGTCTCCAAGGACGTGACGACGACTCGCGGGTTTTCCAAGTAAGTGTCTAACTGATTTATCTAAAATAAATGATATGGCATGATAATTTCTTTAGTTTAATATTTTTAAAATATGTTGTTAAACCTGTTTTCTTATGCTACATGGTTGTTTGCATTTATCTGAACTAGATTTTATTTATTAAAAAATCAAAAACAGTTGAAAACACTAAAAAATGATGATTTAATAATATTTTACTTAAGAAATGCTCGTATAAAGATATGGTGTTTTGGTTTTGAAAGGAGAAATTATACGCGATGTGAGCATTTAGGAAACATGGGAAATTACAAATACAAAGTTTGACAACACTTTATAATGATTTATAATGTTAGGTTGCAGTTATAAAATTTAGTTTAAAGTAAAACCAAAATAAAATCAAACAATTTGATGATTGGATGGCATGAGGAAAAGTCTCAGCATCTATGTTAAATTTTTATATGTTATTCATTTTACAATCAACTTCTTAAATATATGGAGTGGAGGGCTACTAGGATAATTTAAAGAAAACTAAGGGGATATACGGGATTTAAAATGAACATTGTATGTGAACCATAAGAGTGTGAAAAGAATTTGTTTTATCATGCTGATACTGGTTATAGAAGAAAGAAGGAAAGGACGTTATATTCGCAAAATGAATTAAGTACTTAAAAAAACTAATAAGCAACGACGAAATTTATATACGGAGTGGGAAATGTCTACCAAGGGAGATTAAAATTTAGAGGTTTATGGTACGTCAGAAAATTTGATTTGAATGTTTGTTTAAAATTAAACAAATAAAAAGAATTAATTTTAATTAGGTGGAGAGAAACATAAAAAGGAATTTTAAACGGAGATATACAAATAGATCTAAGAGATCTATATTCCTGAAACAACCTTTCCAAAGTCAAACATTAAAAACATTTCCTGGATAAACCGCCACTAGCATGGCAGGAGAACATTATGAGGAGCTGCCTCTGAGAGATGGGGAGAAACCATAGTTATCTTAGGTTTAGCAATTTAGTGCCCAGTATAATTTATTGAAGTTTAGAATCTTTGCAGTTGGACTACTACAAACAACATTGTAGATTTTAGGGAAGACTAAGTTGAGTCAAATTAAAACAATTAGTGAAATAATCACTTGTTTAGTGCAACAACTCTTAGGAGTTGGCTTGTTAACCTGGGTAAAAGTGGCTTGGTCTTTGGCCAGTCACTTCTCCAGCTTCGAGTAGGTGGTCTTGATATGGATGAATCCTTCTTCTCACCTTTCTTGAGCTCTCTTGATCCCTGAAACCCTAACAAGTGCAGGCCATGGACAGCCATGAAATGTTTCTCAAAGCTCACTGAATCTTGAGGGCTTTTGCCTCTTTCGGGGCCCAGGAGCTTGTGCCTATAAGAATCTTTGAAGAAGCAAGCATCAAGAAGCCCATCTTTGAATATTGAAGCAAGAATGGAGACTTGACATTTGGGGCATCCATAGCCATAGACTAAGAACCTTGGATTTCTTCAAGTTCCCTTCAAGATTGGGTCCCGGGGCTTAAAGATTGGAGTCTCTGCCATCAATGGAGCATGGGAAGGCATTATGGGTTTAAATTTTGGGAGATTCTTCTTCTATGGCCTTCAAAGCATGCATGGAGCTACTGAAGCTCAACCCCTCCTTCTCCCATTGAATAATTAAGTTGGAAGTCTCAATTATTGGCTGAAGCTTTGTCTTCATGAAGCTAATTGGAGCATTGGAGAGAAACCTTGGGACATT
The DNA here is from genome assembly GCF_053477565.2 of Lygodium microphyllum. Lineage (NCBI taxonomy): Eukaryota > Viridiplantae > Streptophyta > Polypodiopsida > Schizaeales > Lygodiaceae > Lygodium > Lygodium microphyllum. Next base: position 1,972,356 of record NC_141164.1, read on the forward strand.
GGCCACTAATTCTCAGCCCTTCTTCACTAATCAAAGAGGTAATTGACTCTTGAACTCTCTTTTATTTCCATCCTATTGCTGAGCCAAAAAGCCTATTGTTCGGAGAGATTCAAGTAGTCAAACATGCATTTTATTGAAGATTTCAATGCTTACATGCTGCCAATTTAATCTCAGTCCTCTCTTAGGCTTTCTTGCATTGAAAATGATCCATTCTATGCTGAAACTTTTCACTATTGCTTAGTCATTGCCTCACCCTAATCTCTTGACTTGTGATGATTGTTTGAGCATAAACTAATCTCTGAAATCCATTGTAAATGAGGTGAGATAGCAGTGAGTCATTGCTCGGTAAGCCCTTCTCCTATTCCCAAGTCAAATCCATGCACTTCATGAAAAGAATTACTTCCAAGCTCCCATGCGTAGCATGCTGATTGTTTAATTAAACCAAATGTCTGCCATGTATACATTCCAGGCGAGTCGAAAGCAAAAGAGGGAACCCTGAAGCCCCCTTCCGATTATGACCCTAAAAGGGTGCACAACCTAGCCCGAGGGGCACTTTGCCCACCTCTCGGTGATCGAGAGCCCGAACTTGTTTGCAGGTGCATAGATATTTTGGGGACAGTGAGAATTGGCATGTCATGATGATGCCATTGATGCCTATGACATATTGATGTACTTGGATTATGCTAGTGATGTATATGGCATATTGATGTACCACTGATGTACTTGCAATGATGTATGACTGAGAATCAATGCTAAAATGTATCTTTAGATACACATGTAGTCATGTATGCAGTTATGACAGTGAATGGAACAAACATTGCATATATGATGATCATATGTGAGTGACACGGTCATGGGAATGCTCATTTTCATGCTCAATAGTTATGTTATTGTGTAGAACATGTGTATGTATGCTGAAGCAATGTATGGTGCCATGGGAGAAGTGGTTGCAGACATACAATATACGGGGGACCATATTTCAGCTCTCTTGAATTTGTACAAGGTGATGTAGATATTTTCAGTCAATTACAGAGGTAAAGAGTGAGTACTAGCACTGAAGAGCAGGTCCTAAAGAGTGTTTGCAGACCTCGGTAACTCCCCTATTAGTTTGGTACTTTAATTGGGCACTACCCATCCCTTACAGGTCAAAACAGTCCCCTACTGCTCTCAAATAGGGTGCAGGATTGCATAAAGCAGCTATAGATTTGCTATTACAAAAAAATTATGTACTAAACCTATAGTATCGTTCTTATGCTTTCTTTGAAGAGGGGATCCTTAGCTTCGAGTTGAACCAAAAAGTGGGTCAATTTGAGCTCCCTAGCTTAAGTTACAAGCAAATCAGTGAGCGGGGGTCTAACGAGACTGCGCTTAGCCATGGCAGGAAACATGGAAAAAACTAAGGCAAATGATGACCTCCAGCAACAAATAAGGGATGCATGCACCCCGAGGACTGAAATTAACCCTAAGGTGGAAGATTAAAATTAATCTCATGATGTGGGGAGCCTTAGCGTGCTCACTAACACCCTCAGTTTGCATGAGACAAAGCATGCTGAGAGGCATAGAGAATTGATGGAAGGCATTGGTCAAATGAAGACCACTATGGATACCCTTACTGCCTAGCTCACTGAGTGAATGAATTCCAAATGAAAGGGAAGGAATGTGAGGATAGGTCGGGTATGCATGCTGAAAGAGTGAGTGGCCCATCAGTCCAATGCAGCAAATATGAACTCCCAAGGTATTTTGGGGAGAGTGGACATCCCTAACAACACTTTTGAATAGGGAGAGCCTTCACATAGGCAAGTGGAACCCATGAACAATGCAATGAGGGGAAATTTCCGCCATTGCAAGGGCCCATGCCATCTATGTGAGGTCAGCCATCTTTTGGCAGAAATTACTCTAACAGTGGATCATTTTTGGGCAGCCACATGGATCAGCCTCAGTTTGGATATATGGGATAACCACCTAATCATGAAAGAGAGCTGAGAGACAATATTATTTTCTCAAAATTCAATGGTCAATCTTCATCTCCAACTGAAATCAAAGAGTGGCTTTCTAAGCTTGAGGATTATTTTGACATCTTGTCCTATAGTGATTACTAAAAGATCCATTTTGCAACCATCCACTTGGAAGGATTTGCACATACATGGTGGAGGTACATTGAAAGAGAAAATCAACAAGTAGACTCGTGTGAAGCATTCAAGGCACTCATATGCAAGTATTTGTCTTGCCGGTGGAAAAAGAAAATCTTGCCCACCAATGGTATGGCCTTGAACAATGTGGTCTTGCTGTTAGAGAATACACAAATCAGTTCCTCAACCTTACCATGTATGTTGAGTCGATTAGTGATGATGCCAAGTTACACAAGTATGTGTATGGGCTGGATCCCCAATTCTTGACTGATGTTTTAGCTCAAAATCCATCGGATTTGTTCAAAGCTATTGAGTTGGCTGAGAGGTACTCTCGTAAGTATCGCCGAGATGCTTCATTTCAGCATGGATAGCAAAGAGGGTCTTAGCTAGTGTTTGGGCAGCAAAGAGGACCTATGCAGTTACATTTTGGGCAGCAAAGAGGTGCTGTAAGGCTGGGATTGTTTGGGGCAAGTTATGGTGGTGGTAACGTACCATTCAACGCTCCTAATATCCCGACATACCCCACTTTCAATGCCTCAAGACCACAAAGTAATTTTAGGACAGTAGCCTTTGGCAGTCCAAAGTCCATTCCCATGGATTTGTATAAAGAAAGAAAGGAAAAAGGGCTTTGTTTCAAGTATGGCAAGAAGTATACAGCTGATCATGCCTTAAAATGTGCTTTTAGAAATGCTAAGGCACGGGTCCATAGCATGTTGGTATTTGAGGACTCAGAGGAGGACCTTGAGGATGCACATGCTTTTATGATGACTATTGAAATGGATGATGCTGATGAAGAGTTTGGTCAAGAAGAGTTCTTTGACCCTGCTGACTCTTTCCCTTTTGACTCGGGTGGTCGTGTATCATGGGATATGGGTGGAAAGAATGAACCACATGCTAAAATACATGCTGCCACTGTTTATACCATGTCTATGGATGCTTGGATAGGCTCCAGAAGCCCTAATACATTGTGTATTAAGGGAAAAACTCATGGGAAGGATGTGTTTATACTTGTAGACAGTGGTAGCACTCATAGTTTCATTAATAGAGCAGTCATGGACAGGCTGAAGTGTTTTCCCACTGATTTATAGCAGCCATTAAAGGTGGTGCAAGTCTCCAATGGGGGTGAAGAAATTAGCGCTCAAGTATGCCCTACTATTCATATTCAGCTTGTTGAAAATTTTGGACAACAAATGGATTTAATGGCATTGGAAATGGGGCCTATAGATGTTGTCTTGGGTTGTGATTGGCTGAAAACTTTGGGCACTATAACCATGGATTTTTCATTGTTGTATATGGAGTTTTTCAATGTGGGATAGCTCATTCACTTGCATGGAATTCAAAATAACAGTGAATTTCAACTCATTACCAGCAAACAACTCAAGAAAGAGTTCAAGAGATGGTCCCAAATTTTTGTATTGTAGTTAAATAAAGAAAATTTAGATGAGTCCACTAAAACAGTAAAGAATTTAGCATTGAGAGCTCTTTTAGAAGAGTACAAGGACCTCTTCCAAGTACCTACAACACTACCCCCTAATAGGGTGGTTGATCATCCCATAGATTTGGAGCCTCAGTCAAATCCTGTGAACAAGCCACCTTACAGATTGTTTAGGTGTGAAAGAGAAGAAGTTGCTAAACAAGTCAAAGACTTACTAGACATGGGATTTCTTGAGCCTAGTTTTTCACCATATGCTTCCCCTATGTTATTGGTCAAAAAGAAGGATGGATCTTTTAGGATGTGCATAGACTACATGGATCTTAATAAGATCACTGTGAAGAACATGTACCCCATTTCATGCATAGATGACTTGCTAGATGAGCTCAAGGGTGCTAAGTACTTTACAAAGATAGATTTGAGGTCAAATTTGCATGAGGGTAGGGGATGAGATCAAAACAACATTTCAGACTAATCGAGGGCTTTATCATTTCTTGGTTATGCCTTTTGGGTTAACTAATGCACTCGCCACCTTTCAAAGCTTAATGAACAAAATACTTTAGCCCTTTCTTTTCAGATTTGTGTTGGTTTTCTTTGATGAAATCCTCGTCTATAGTAGATCACTTAAGGATCACCGTTGGCATATGAGGTAGGTGTTTGATGTATTGAGGCAGCATAGACTCTTTTCCAAGGAGACAAAATGTTCTTTCATGCAGACACAAGTGGAATACTTGAGGCACATTGTTAGTGAAGATGGAATTAGGGATGATACTAAGAAAGTGCAGTGTATAAAAGACTGCCCCACACCTGCAAATACCACTTCACTTAGAGGATTTCTTGGTCTCTCATCATTCTATCGTAGATTCATTAGGCATTATGCCACTATTGTAGCTCCCTTGACTGATAGGCTTAAGAAAGAGGCATTTTTTTGGGATGCCATAGCTGAAAAGAGCTTTAATAAGCTCAAGGAATTGCTTACCTCAGCTCCCATCTTGGTTTGCCCAAATTTTTTGAAAGAATTCACCATTCAGTGTGATACCAGTGACAGAGGCATAGGGACTAAATTATTACAGGAGCATGGGGTTATAGTGTTTGAGAGCCACAAACTTGCTGAAAATGAGATGACCATGAATGTATATGACCAAGAGATGCTGGCCATCCTTCATGCCATTAAGAAATGACATCACTACTTGTATGGTAATAGATTTAGGGTCGAGAGCGACCATAGGGTCCTCAAGTATTTCCTCTCTCATTCTAATCTTACCCCTAAACAATGCAGATGGATAGCCACATTGTAGAACTATGACTTTGAAATTACACATATGCGGGGAAAAGACAATGTAGTTGCTGATTCGTTATCTAGAATGTGGGCTTGTAAAGTTTCAGCCATCATGGAACTTCATAATGATTGGATAGAAGAGCTTCAAGAGGCCTATTTGTTAGATGCTGATTTTAGCCACATTTTCCAAAAATTACAGCAAGGACATGTGGAAGAAAACTCTCATATAAGCTTAAGAACGGTCTCGTATGGTTTCAAGGCATGATTGCCATCCCATGCACTTCTCCATTTAAGCAAAAGATCATGCAAGAGATGCATTCCTCACCTACAACTAGTCATTTGGGCATATTTAAAACCTATGACAAGCTTGTTAAGAGTTTTCACTGGAAGTGCCTATGGAAGGATGTAAAAGATTTTGTCTTGAGCTGCATGCTATGTCAGCAAAAGAAGGACAACAGCTTAAAACCAGCTAGTTTACTTCAACCATTGCCTATGCCTGAAGGCAAATGGACACACATTACTATGGATTCATTACCAACCTACCGGTGACCAAAAAAGGATGGAACAACATCTATGTAGTTGTGGACAGACTCACCAAGGCAGCCCATTTCATTCCTACAAAGACTCAATATAATGCTTCTCAAGTAGCCAACCAATTCGTGGAACATGCTTTCAAATTACATGGCTTACCACAGGTCATTGTGCATGACCGGGATGCTAAGTTCATGAGTAAATTTTGGCAGGCAGTTTTCAGCTCTATGGGCACTCAGTTAGCCCCTTCCACTACTTACCATCCATAGAGCGATGGCCAGATAGAGAGGGTTAATAGCCGACTGAATACTTACTTGAGGCATTTCTGTCGTGATATGCAACATGCTTGGGACTCATGGTTGCATTTGGATAAGTTTGCCTATAATAACTCTACACACTCTAGCGTTGGAGTCTCACCTTTTGAGGCATTGTACGAATATAAGGTGCCCCTTTCCACGGTTATCTTCAATTATAAGATAAATTTACAAAGCAAGGAGGATTTGGATAGAATGCAGGCCTTACTTCAGCAGTGTAAAGTCAACTTAAAGAAAGCTCAGGATCAAATGAAGCTTTATGCTAATGACAAAAGAAGGGATGTTGACTTCCAAGAAGGGGATTTCGTGCTTTTGAAGGTGCCCAAGTCCAGATATGCCACCCCTAAGGATGGGTCCCATCAACAAGTTAACTCAAGGTTCTACAGGTCATATCAAATTGTCAAAAGAGTGGGAGACTTGGCATATCAGTTGGAATTTCTCCCATCTACGAAGATTCATAATGTCTTCCATGTGAGTCAATTGAAGCCTTTCATCGGATCATCAATGGATTATGTTGAGGAGCTACCACTTATAGATGAAGAAGGAATCATTCAATACATACCCGAGCAAGTCATAGGACAAAGGGAAAAGAAGCTTTGCTCTCGCTCCATCATGGAATACTTGATTAAGTGGTGAGGTTTACCACTTGAGGAAGCTCCTTGGAGGCTAGCTTCAGTTTTGGAAGAGTTTCCATACCTACTAGAAGCAGATTTGGCTGAAATCTACCTACCTATGGCCCTGATTTCTCTTAGATTGACTGTAAACAGCTCTCTGTTTCAAAGCATATTTTATTATGTACTATGGATAGCAATGGACATCATACATGGGCTGAAGGTACTCCTCGAGAGCTCCGTTTTGACATATGGCACACCCCGACGGAGTCCCTACAGAAAGTTATGACAGATTTACTACAGCAAGGCCCTGTAGTAAGCAACTTGCTGTCCACTATCTGTAGCTCTCATTTACTCAAAATATTTGGGTCAAATTTTTATTTTTATAATTTCTAAATAAGGCCCATGTATCGTACATACCCAATGACCCATCGTACGCAATAATACCTCTTCATTCATTAGTATACCCCTATAATAATGCAATAGAGTAATACTCTGATCTACTCCTACCCAGTTATCATAAGTGCCCAAAATTTTTTTTAGGGAAAAAACCTTCGGGTGGGGATGGAATGTAAGAGAGGGGGATTTAATAATGGGGAATTACTAGCTACACTAGCTAGTATATAAGGTGTTAGGGACTTGATTTTTCACGATCAGATAATAATACAAGTCTCCTTTCATCTTCACCTCTCTCTCCAAGCTTTCATGGCTTCTTTCTCTCTCTTCCTATCTTTCTCTCTCCTTTTCTAGTATTTCTCTCTCCTCATCACTCTCATTCTCTCTCTCTCTCTCTCTCTCTCTCTCTCTCTCTCTCTCTTATCACTTTTATTTTGGATAGCTGGACCTCATCAGTTTTATTTATGAGCGGGTTACTGGCAGAGTCAGATGTCCGGGAGGTATATCAGATCCCCTTGTGAGCACCATTGGTGTGAAACAAGGATGCCCACTCTCACCGACTCTATTTGGGCTATACATTGATGAGATAGTAGAGTTTATTCAACAGCGAGCCGGTGGAGGTATAGATCTCAGTGGAGCCACAGTTCATATCTTACTATATGCAGATGACATTGTGTTGGTCTCAGATTCAGCTCAGGGATTACAGCAGCATTTATTAGCATTGGATGATTTTTGCAATATGGAGAGGCATGACAGTGAACCTTGGTAAAACCAAGGTTCTTATATTCCATACATCAGCTCAGATACGCAGACAGAGTATTTTCATGGCAGTAGTAGCAGGAGGGAGTATTGAGGTCACTGGATCATATGTATATTTGGGAGTCACCTTTACGGCAGCTTCAGGGATTTTCTCGATGACACAGGCAGCTCGTGACCGCCTCACTAGAGGATACTCAGCATTGGCTCTTATGGAGTGACAGTGTCATCAAGCACATTTCCAGGAGCCCCGCACCAAGGGGTGGCTCTTTGATACTCTAGTCACTCCAGCACTGATGTATGGAGCAGCTATATGGGGGCCAGGCCTTGCCGATTATGTATGGACATTGATGGAGAGACCTCAGGTGATCATGATATCTAGATTGATTCGCAGCAAGGCCTCAGTCCCGCATGACATTGTGTGAGCAGAGCTTGCCACACCGCCCATGCTAGTCGAGGCATTATTTCAGACAGTCTACTTCCTACACAGATTTCAGGATATGGACAGAGATCGCATTGCATATAGAGCATATATGGCATCTCAGGAGATGGCTCGAGCGGGGGATACCACATCATGGTATGCACAGACTAGAGCTTGGTTTGACAGACATGGGCTGGACATTGATAGACTCCCACATCTTCTATATGATACTCAGGCTCCCACTTACACCCTCTCTCTCTCTCAGAGGAACAGAGTCATCAGACAGGAGATATGGCATATTTATATACAGAGGACATGGGTCAGGCCTGCACAGCCACTGCCATCGAAGATGGAACATTATTATACACAGTTCTTGAACATATCAGAGCAGGGATTCATAGAGATTCCGAGATATATGCAGATCTATATGCCACATCGATTGAGAGTTCTTATTGGACAACTTAGGGTATCATCACATCAGCTTATGATTGAGAGTGGCAAAGCCAGTGGCATCCCACGGGAGGAGAGGATATGCCCCCTTTGCAGATCAGAGGTGGAGAGTGAGGAGCATTTTGTTCTCAGATGCCTGGCATACTCAGAGTTGAGATCTAGATACACATTGAGCAGCTCACTTTAGGGATGTATGACTGATATGGATCAGAGATCATTTGGTCGTTTTCTGGAAGAGGCATGGCACATCAGAGAGCAGAGCACACAACGGGTCCCAGTCAGAGAGGGGCCCACCTAGACGACTATTACACAGTTCTTTCAGACAAACAGAGTGAGAGCTACTATACCAGCCTCCAGCTAGACCTCCGGGCTCACACTATAGCAGGCTGAGGACCAGCGTACCCGACGTTGCACGAGGATCCGTGGGTTTTGGACCCCACAGCCACACCGATAGGAGATCCGGAGGATTCTTGATCTACATCGACAGCAGACTGAGATCCGACGACACTCGACACATTGGATCTCAGACCTCCAGTTTGCTCTTTCTCCACCGCCGATGTACCAATCCTGCATCCAGGAGGGATCACCTGCTATTAGCGACTTCGACGACTGCTACTACATCCCAAGATAGTATATCTCCTTGCATCTGTTACATATACACATCGCACCACTTTATCACAGCCAACAGTTGTTCCCCTATCATAGCCGACATTTGTTCCCCTTTTGTAGCCATTATCTGGAGTACCAGAGCTACATACGCACATACACATACACGACACTTATCACACTCACAGCACCGTATTTTCAGTTTCCAGTTTTTAGCTTTTCATTTAGCCTTTTATTTTGGATAGCTGGACCTCATCAGTTGTATCACAGTTTGTCTCATAGGCCAGTTTTGGTCTTTAGAAGACGTTAATATAACTTTCTTTCTTCTCTCTCTCTCTCTCTCCCTCTCTCTCTCTCTCTCTCTCTCTCTCTCTCTCTCGTCCTCTTCTTGACACCAAACTTATGGAAATTTCCCATATTCCCCAATATGGTGTTTGTTCTACATCACCTGCATTCAAGGCCTATTTATAAATATCGTTATCTATGAATTTTTCCTAAATAAAACATAACCCTTTTCTATTCAATCTATAAATAACCCCTTTATATTACACCATTCAGTATGTAAAAAATGTATAAAAATGGTATTTTAAAAATATCTTATTTTGAACCTAGGTGATGCACACATATATTCATGAGTAAACACCATATTGGGGAATATGGGAATTTTCCATAAGTTTGGGACACGTGGACAAATCTTTGGATTTGTCATAACTTGAATAATATAACTCCAAATTGAGCGCTCTATAGCTCAATAGATTCCATTTTTCAAGCGTTTTCCAATGATAGGTCACATCATATGGTTTTGAGAAACTTATGGGCATGTTATCCGAGTGCCACCTTTTTAGTATTCAAAAAATGGGAATTGGGAGATTCCCAAACTCACTAATATTGTATTAGTAACTTACTCTAGCAACAAGAGGTCTAATTGTGTTTGCGACATACTTATCCTTATGACACCTAAGAGCTTGGGCAAAGCTCTTTCTTTACCCTACCGTGGGGAAACTTTCCGTATTGCCCATCAGCTTTTCTCAAATGAGGACATTTTGAAGCTTTTGCAAAAGTAGACTATGGATGTCTTAGATCCTAAGCAATCATTACTACTTCAGGAGTTAGTGTGTCCAAGATTTTTAACCATTTCTAGAAACAATTGTGTCAGTTCCTTCAAGACAGGTTCATGCCTGCCAAAACCCCTTCTAATTGTCTTTTGAAGGAATTTTTTACTACTTCCTGTGTGGTGCTAAAGGGTATCATTATTGATTGGAGTTCATATCTCATTTGCTAAAATGGATTAGCATTTTATTTGAGTCATGAGGGGTAATGTGACTAATGTCACATTTGGTTCCTACCTTTATATTTTCTTGATGTATGCTACCTCTGCGAAGAAAGTTTCCTCACTATCGATTGATCCTCCAATGGTCCCTCCTCCTTCTACTAAAGATACTAATGTCATTATTGTGTATACTAATCCTACTCCTTTGGTCATTCAGAGGAAATGTCTTAAGGGACTGCCTAAATCAATACCAGTTTCCACTTCTTCAAGTCCAATTCTTGTCCAATCTTGTAGTCAGCTGCCTGCTTTCCTTACAATGCCCAATCTTTTTTGAGCACATAGAGATGGTGTGGTGATAGGAGATGTAATTCTATTTCTGTGCAAAGACATTCAAAGCTCTATTAAACTCTCAGTTTACTACTTATATTCAATAACTCTATTTTTCTTTCTATGAGGAGATACAATAGTCCAAGGAGGAGTTGAAAAAGGCTAATACTAAGCTAACCTCTGCCACAGAAAAAAAATTGACCTTTGTACACAGATGGAGCAATAGACTAAGGTCATTGATGCCTAAAAAATAGAGATGTCTACTTTGCAAGTTTAGTTGGCAGATACCAAATCTAAAGTAGTTATTGTGACTAAGGAGAGGGATATGCTGTTGAAGGAAGCCCAAGCTCTAAAAGCTTTGATAGGCTGCCTAGACGGTAGAGCTCAAATCAACCAATACTATTATAGACCAAAATAATACTCAAATCCAGCAACTTAAGGAACAATTGGCTTAGTCCTATTTTGCTTCACAGAATCATGTGGTGTAGCTAGATCCTTCTTTATCCCCTGCAGACTTAGCTGTTCTTCACAAAAATGTGACATTATGTCCTTTATTCCAAGCTAAGGTGGAAAGGATTCAGTCAAGAATGCATTTGTTATGGACTTCTTTTGAGCAGATCCAAGAATTCATTCCTCCAGATCGCTCCTTCTTGGTGCACTATCAGCAACATAAGATGGCATTTTATATTAAGCTTTCCACGATGGATTTATCTCTTCCAGAGGGATAGCTGGAGTAGAGCTTGGTCTTTTGATTTATTGATTGAGGTGGTTAGAATGGTCTTTGAAGATTCAGTGACTTGAGATACCATGCTTATGTCATACATGTACTTGCGAGGTGATTTTTTTATCCCACATGATGAAGATTTGTCTTGGTATGTTGGAGATGTGGTATTGCAAGTTGTTTTATATGTCAGACATTTGGAGTTGCATATAGATCAGATGTTCTAGACATTCTTCCAAAGTGGCTGATTGCCAAGAAACTTCTTGGCATACAATGATTGATTTTGTGCTTTTAAATTAACGTCAAGACAAAGCCTATGCTCATGTGCAAAACACGAACCAACTAAGGGTGGATCTCTTACCGCATCTTTTAAAAAAACATAATTTGATTTTATCTTTCTTTGATGCCTATCATTGCAGATTTGTGCTAGGACCATTAGTGCCTTGTTTATATTATTATCGACAGATGGCACATAGATATGAAGCCTACCCTTCTATGCATCAATCTACTCCATATAATATTCTACTCCTTTTTCAACTCCAAGATGCCCCTCAAATCCCTATTTTCATCCACTGTTATTTTATTGAGGATCGTGTTTTCCCCCTCCTCCTTGTCCTTTCCCATCTACAACTATTCTTTCCACTTTTCCAGCATACTTTTTAACAACTTTTTAGCTGATTCAACTAAATTAACAGACTATCTTTCTTTAACCCATTCCTCCTTTTATGGTTTTGCTTATCCATACCTTCACTCTCTCTTGCTTGTTTCTCTTCCATCTCCTATTACTTTTATCCCTCAACCTCCTCAATTGGTTAGTGGTATACAGGTTGTGATCTCAAGATCCTTAGACACAAGGATGGAGTTTAGCATATTCCCTAACAAGACCTCAAATAAATTGGCTACCGATTCCAAGGGAATGGATAGCTAACATCTAAGCTTTCTAGAATTATTTGCACTTTGTTCAAAAGTATTCTTAGTTTTCATATCGTTTAGTGAGGCTGACTGCTCACTTTTCTTGGTATCTTGCTTACATGCATCGGCATTTGCATAATGATTAGAAGTCAATCCCAAAGTTGTGTATGAATGTGAAAGTGGATATTGATCCCCAATAATTGGATATTTTGTACTTTCATGCCCTTTGCTTGCCTTGCCAGTATCTTGTATTGGTGGAGAGAATGCATTGTTTGCAATTTTTCTAAAATCCTTCCAAGACTTTTGTAGATGAATCTCTGTCCATGGATCATTTCCAAAACCACCAAGCTTTTAGGAGGGATCACCTTCGTTGATATCCTTGGATGTATTGTGATGATTTATAATGTGATATCTCTCTTTTGGAGGTGCCATTCAAATGGTTGTTTGTTTAGTGTCTGTATTGTATGTATTATTTGTATGATGGGGTCATGATTAGATATTCAAACTGTTTGAGAAAATACCTTTTTGAAGATTCATGGTGATGATAGAAGAATGATGTAGATGAAGAAACTCTCATATTCTTTAAGAGTTTGTTTAAATTTAGTTGGTTTGATTGAGTATTATTCTTGATCTCTTGTTTTGGGATTTTTCCTTGAATAATGGATTAGATACATGTTTCCTTCTCAAGAGATGAAGCTAGAGCCCTTCTTGGTTGGATGATTGGATGTTTCAAGATAAAGTGATGAGCTATTATTTTGAACTTTTATTTTCTTTTTCTAAGGTTGCAAGGATGCTCCCTGATTAATTGTGTAGATCTATTGAGAATTGATATGATTGTGTTTTTAACTATTTTTTGCTGGATTTCTGGGTGATTTTTGTATGATTTAAATTATGATTGATTGGTTTGGAAGTATTTGAGAGAGTTCTGGATAAGGCTGAATAGTTTTGAGAAGCTCATGATGTTTTCCAATGGAGATATGATGTGTTGAGTGAGTGCCTGATAAGTTTTGATTGATTCTGTTTAACTTCTATTTTGTTCTGATTTCTTTTTGTATGAGACATTGGAATGATGATTGATAGTGTAAGAGTGTTTGGAAGCTTATTGAAAGATTCTTGATGGTTTTGAATGTTTTTAGTTGAGCTAAATGCATTGTGATGACCTTCTGTATGGTATTGTCCCTCTATTGAGCTTCTATAAAGCCTCTATCTCTCTTTTTTTTTTTTGTTCTATATACCTTTGTAAGTGTTCTATGGGATGAATGTGTAGCTTGGGGAAATTTTCTAGTCTTGGAAAGAGATGAATACAAGTTCAAAATAGCTCAAAGAAGAGGAAAAAGTAGCTTTTGAAGACTCAAGTGAAGACTGAAGTACGAAAGGACAATGTAGTGGCTTTGATGGCCCTTCATAGTAGATATACCTCTTGGGAGGGGTATCCACGACCAAAGAGGGATTACGGATGGTTATTCTTTATTATTCCAATGTATTATTGTGAGAGAGTATGTGTGAGAGAGATAGAGTGTGAGAGATAGCCAATTTTCAATGAGAAACATTGTATCCACATGAGAGAGACGATGAAGACTATGAAGATGATGAAATATGAAATATATGTGATGATATCCATTCAAAGTGGAGCATTCCTTTGTGTTCTCTTATTCTTTTGATGGATTCTATGAAGCATGTATTCAAGATTTGTTGTGATAAATCTATGGGAGAATTGTTATATGATGTTGCATGAAGATTTGAGAAGATTGGTGTTTTTTTTTTTGTGGTTGATTAAAATATGAAGAAAATGCTAGTTGATGATACAAGATAGATTTTATTGCTATAGATTCCCAGTTTTTCTTGGTGCTCCTCTTGGGGCCCCAGGATTTACTTTAGGATTCTTTAGAGAGACCCTTTGTGCCTTAGCTAGGGCTTCAATGGCATGTTGTAGGCATAGATCATTTAAGTCTTTCTTAACTACATTTGTCAATTCTTACCTTTGAGGTTTCATCCCACCTTTGAGAGACTTGTGGAGTCTTTTGTGTTTTAACATACTAACTTGATGCAATTTTGATGGCCAAGTCTCTTATACTAACTTTGGAATGAACTCAATGTTGGCCTAAGGTTCTCTATAGTTCCTATAACTTTTTATCTTGTTTAAAAATCTACTTGATTTGGTGGCTAGGTTATAGTTCTCGATCAATTCAACATAGGTTAAAAGTGTATGTGAGTGGATTTGGCTCTAATGTACTCTCCAAGGCTGCAGTTGGCTTGGAGTTCCATGGTAGCTTGGTATTTTTCAAATAGATTCTTAAGATTGTTCAGAAGTGAAACCTTAGGTGGCCTACTTCCTACATATTTATTCAGATCATGTCTCTTTTGGCTAGAGAAAATGAGTCTATTCTCATTCAATGGGTCTTTGATAGAGAAAATAAGTGGCTAGAGAAAACAAGTCTATTCTCATTCAATGGGTGTTTGATAGAGGTACAAAAAGATGTGTTGGGGCTGAGAGAGGTGGTACTTCTGGGGTTGCCATATGTAAGTAAAATATGATTTTTGCGAGCATTTTTAATGAAAATTTAAATAACACATCTTTTAATTTTTATGTTTCATTTGAGAAATTAAAGTTGCAAAGCTTGTTATCCCAAGCTTTATCAATTGTTTTACCTTTATTTCACAACTACTACTTACTTGTTTGTGGACTTCTTCTTGATATCTCAATTTCTCTTGGATTCTTGAAGGTATTTAAAGCCTTGAATTTTTAGTATTTTGGACTTCATCTCTTGGTCTTTGAGGTCTGGTCCTAGAAATCCAGGTTTTCCTTTCGTTCCCCTACAAAATTGGATCAAGCTTCCTAGCATAGGAGCGTAGGTCATATTGTGTGTGGGTAGCTTTATGTTTAGTCTTATTATTATTTACAAAGAAGATTGAGTTTTTATTTATGTACAACAAAAGAGGGTTCCAGTTTGTAGAAGTCAAGATTATATTGTAGTTTAGTTTCAAAGCATCTCAGGTTTCGGATTGAATCATAATTATTCACAAAGATAAGACATGATGTCATCTAGGAGTGAGGGGCCATTGAATTGACTTGCTACATGGAGCTCTTCTTCAATTATACTTTTTGATAAGTGGATAATTAAGTATTTGCTTAGGTGATGTCGATATATGTGCCTCGATGATGGCATGTAAATGTGTGGTCTCATAGTACATGGGATCACATTTGAGAATATTGATAACCTTGCATTATTCGACTGTGATGAAAACCTTGTCTCCTATAATAGTAGCTTCAAAGTAGTAAAGGGAGAAGCTTGAGTGAGAGCACAAGCAAGTGGAAGCATAAGAGGTGTAAGCTTTGGCAGATGGAGCAAGAGAGCAAGAGAGAGAGACACAAGATGTGGGAACTCCAATAGTCACAATGTGTGATCAGCTTCACTTATTCTATTAGTTATTGAAAGAATAAAGAATGAAATGAGAGAGAGACAAAAAATGTAGGGAATCCAATAGTCACAATGTGTGACTAGTATCACTTATTCTATTAGTTTACTTATTCTATTAGTCATTGAAAGAATAAAGAATGAAGTGACGGTAATGGGCATTGCCACATATAATATACAAGTATGCGGATACTATCAGTGTAATGAATATTCGAATAACATAACCACTAGTGCTACCTTTACCCCCAACAACCTTCTACTTAAAGAAAAATGTGCCCCTAGTGAGAATCAAAAAATAAAAACGTAACAAAGTACAAATATACATAAAGTACAATAGGATCAAGAAATGTGTCATCTCATCCAAATCCCATTAGCTTTGAAGGGCAAAACACTCCAGTGAGAAACTTTTAGTGAGAAACCTGTAGGATTTTGATCAATTGAGATCTTGACAAGCTCTATGTACTTGTCCTTAACAACCTCTCTGATAAAATTGCAATCCACCTCAATGTGCTTTATTTTCACATGGAAGACTAGATTCTTTGCCAACTAAATAGCACTCATAGAATCTAAATGCAATGTAGGGACTACATGAATAATACAAAGGTTTGCCACCAAATAGCCTCACTAAAGAATCTACTTGCAAGCCTTAGTATCTACAATATACTCTACCTTTGTAGTAGATAGGGCTATGCATTTCTATATCTTGGACATCCAAGAAATAGCACCTCTAGTAAAGGTGAAGACATAGCTAGAGGTGGACTTCCTACTGTCTACATGTCCTGCATAATTAGAATCAGTGTACCCCATGATTCATGTATCCTGGCTACTATAATATATGTACATATCTACAATGACGTTAAGGTAACTCGTGATACCCTTAATGACATTCCAATGCCTCTACCAAGTAGAGCCATGCAGCATGTCATAAATCCCACTACAGATACAATGTCAAGATGAGTAGCTATCATGGTATATATCAAACTACCCACTGTACAGGCATCAGAGATCTTGGCCATCTTGGCCTTCTACTCATTAGAATGCAAAAAATTGGCATGGCTAACCTTCACACGAGAAGGCAAAGGACAACCAATAGGCTTAACATTCTACATTTGAAATTGCTCAAGGACCTTCTGGATGTACTCATTCCAGGACAACTAAAGGAGCCCCTTAGAGTGATTGCGCATGATGCACATCTCATGTCCCATGTCTTTTGTCTCAAAAATCTTCTTGATTTGACCTTTCAAGGTATCCAACTCATCATATAAGCACTCCTAGCAATCAACATATCATCCACATAGAGCATCTAAAATTGTAAGGTTTCCATCATGGGCCTTATATTTCACTGTTGGCTTTCTTTTGTTGAGAACCAGTCTAGACATAGGCTAAAATGTCTATGATCTCACAATGGGAATGAGTATGTATCTAAATACTTTCACTAGTTTTCTAATAAGAGGCGCAGTAAGCATCAGTTAACTACCCCATACACCCCACTCTAGAATGGTATAGTTGAGCACAGAAATAGAATGATTCAAGAGTGAGTCTATATTATGTTTAGCTAGATAGTCTCACCATAACACTTTTGGGTTGAGGTAGTTACTACTATCATTCATTTGATTAATCAATCCTCATGCACTAGTCTTTACTATATGGTTGCTGAGGAGATATGGTTTGGAAAACCTCCATCATATACCCATTTGTGTGTCTTTGATCATGAGGATTTCTACCATATTCCCAAGGACAAGTGTAATAAGTTGGATCCTAAGTCAGTAAAATGCATCTTTCTTGGTTATGGGGATGTAGATGAGATGGGCTACACAAGCTCAGAAGGTCGTCCATAGCCATGATATTATTTTCCATGAGAAGAAAACCATAAGTAGCTTGAGTAGGTCATTGAGGTACACATGGTGATATTGTAGGAGGAGCCACTTATTATTGCACAACTAGCTAGATAGCCTACACCAGTTGATGCTCAAGTGTCCCAAGATCATGATGCTAGCCAAGATATACGAGCACCGCAACCTATTTTGAGATAGCCTACTAGAGATAGATGTGGTTTGCACCCTCCATGATGTTATGGTGACAAATGCTCATAATCAATCTAGACAACATTAACATCTTCAATAATTATGCTGGACTTACTAGGGACAATGTTGCGATCATCATTCTATTCTCGCACTTCATCATGTACTTTATGGCACTATGGCCGAATATGACACATCTTTCCAACAGTAGCGATTAGTCAATGCAAACTTATGGCCATGGGACTTACTGTGAGATTGTCCACATGATTGAGAGTGAGACTTCTGAGAGTCTAGTCATTACCACTCTTACCATTATTGCCTCTGATTGTCGAAGCATGAGAGGTGTGAGAAGCATCTACATTCTTTTTGTTAACCTCTTCATTCAATAATGCACCCTCTATATTATGCAATTTTAGCCCATTAGCACACATAGTAGTATGGAATATATCCCGTGACTTAGGCAATGTTACCGGCAAGAAAAGGGAGAAAGATCATCCTTAAAGTCAATCGCTTGCAAAGGCAAGTGGCTGAAAATAGAATAAAACTCATTTAGGTAGTCAAACATAAATGTATCCTCTTTCATTTTTTCAAAGTGTGAGATGTCCGCCAGTCTCATTCCAAGGCACACCTTTATGTAGTACATTAGTAGTTTTTTCAAACGATGCCACTCGGCGCTCCCTTGGAACATCACGAGGTTGTCACTTAGACCCCACTGAGTGTAATCGCAATGGAAGTGTTCTAGCCAAACCCATTAGGATCAACATGAATTTTTGGGTTCCTAAAATCATATGAGTCTCCTAACAGCCAACTACTAGTATTAGTAATTTTGAGTTTCCACTTCTACAATGGGAGATGGAGGGGAGTGCAGTATGCCAACCCTCCTGCCCATAAGGTAAAATCCAATTCCGGCCTCCTAAATCAATGCAAGTTGGTTCTACCTAACAACTAGTTGGTCAATTCATTATCTTCCAATTTCTATTGCCGATTTAGAAAAACTCCCAGCTAACCGGGACCACCCTACCATTGGTGGACGGGACTTGTCGGGGAGTATGCCCACCCACTTTCCTTTGATGACAGAATCATCTTTAGTTTTTTAATTACCTACAGCACATTTATTGGAACATATACAACCAACTTCCTTAATTAATCCGTTAAATCACATATTCCTTTATGTAATTTATCTCATAGACACACATATAATTCAAACAATCCCTGAATAAGACAAACTTCTTTATTATATTGGAAGCTTATTACAATTTCCATCTTTCCAACCTTGCGGAAGATACACAGAATTCCACAAGGGTATTCTACCCACCAAGATTCCACCCTTGTAACTAGTATTTAGGGTTCCAAGTTTCCATCCTGGGTCACGAAGGGGCTTGTCAGATTCTAGGAACAATGCAGGACTCACATTCAAAGCCCCTCTAGCACCCACATTTCCTACTGCTCAAGACTATCCCTACTGATAGACCTTTCGCTAATGAAGCCTGTCTAAGCCTCACGAAGCGATAACCATAACCCCCTTGGAGTAGGGTCTCGTAGCTAGCTTGGGGGTAGCCTAGCATGATCCTTCCTTTTATCCTATTTGTTAATATTTTCAATCAAAGATCTAGATTCTAGCAAACACAAATAGTCATTTCTCATGTATATCAAATGATGCAATGATAATTACACCAATGTGCAATTCACAGCTTCCATAGCCAAGATAGACCTTATCCTAAGATAACCTTACATTCTAATGAGGATTCTCCTCCCCATAAAGAAGTGTTGAGTACATATCTTACAATATGTTAAGCAAGGCATGAATTTTCCGTTTGGGCTATCTTACCCAACATAAGTGAAATTCCTTAAAGAAATATATTATGCCAATAACTCAACGATATGACTTACAGATCCTTTAAATAGAGTTTCACTTTTCATAACAAGCATTAGCCAACATTTAACTTTGTCGCATTTGACCATAAGTATATCGATTGCGCATAAAGGCATGTGTGTAATAACCTCTGGAAACTATTTCCAACATGATTCTACGATTTAGAATCTCAATTAATCTAGCTATAATTCATAGCGATTAATTGCTTATGCGTGTAATAGTATGCTTTCTAGATGAAAGTGTCAATTCATGTAAGTGTAAAGTATAGAAGTTAATATTTTGTATAATTATTTTATGTGGTGAGATAATAACCTAGTAGTGAATAACCTGGTTTGGCACGATAACATTGGGAATTTCCTCTTTTCTCGCACTCGCATTCACCACACCCGATGCTCCGTTGGTAGTGGCAACTCCGATAACCTCGAGCACTCTCGTATCTCTGGCAATACATGTTCCTTAAATGGTAGTGGTGGTTCCCATGGTCCTTTCACCTCGTTGCTTTGGAGCCATCGTCCGGGAGCGCGTTCAAGAGATAGAGAAGGTGGGATAAATTGGAGATGGGAGAGCGTAAGAGAAGATGGCCTAGTTGAAGACCGAGACAGGGGGATTGAGCTAACTCTCTCCCTCGTAGCCTCTCGTGGTAACTCCTCTCTCTCTCTCTCTCTCTCTCTCTCTCTCTCTCTCTCTCTCAATCTCCTTGTGCTTCTCTAAAATGCTCCCCATGCCTCATATTTATAATTGAATTAGAAAAGAGGGTTGTGGTTGAGAAGAAGAGCTCTTTGTGGAGGGAATCTTGTAAAAATCAGCGATTTGAAACTTCTAAGATGCAATTTGATGCTCAAATCACAAATTTGATAGTTTCGTTGGCTCCAAAAGGGGGGTAAAAATCCAAGTCACTTGTTTAGAAATCTTTCAGATCACTCCTTCTTCTACCTATTCGAAGTGCTGTTTGCTACTTGTAAACTGCAATTGTGACGCATGCAATTTCGCCAATCATTCTTTTTTTTAAATCTCCAAAATTGGCTGAAAAAAATCACTTGCGTTTTTTTACATGACATCCTGTTCTAGAAATTTTCATATCTTTTTAGGATATTCACAATGAATAATATCTAAAATATGCTAGTCTTGTCCAAAAATCTAATATTTTTGGACCATCCATACTCTACACATTAACACTAATGATCAATATGGCTCATAACTCTCGTTCATGTTGTAACTTCTGTGATGGGTAGCTACAATCCTTGTTAATTCGAAGAAAATATTGCGTTATGATCCTCGATTTTATTTATTTTTTTAAAATGTAGTTAGTTATTAACGTTAGTTAATTTTTACTTTAGTTAGTAACCTTACTAACTTATTAATTGATTAAGTAACTTTTATTGCGTGGAAGTATTACACAAAGTTCCATAAGTTTCTTTAACTAATACATTTGAGAGGCGTCATAGACACCATGAATCTTATCCCATAATTCACATGCACTCTACCCTTCAAATACAATATTATAGAAAACTTGCTTAGAGAGTAACAAAATGATCGTAGGTTTGCATAATTCATCTAGTTTAGCCCAATCCTTTGTATCAAAGCATTCGGGCTTTACATCCTCGTGTCTCAATGGCTTAATCTACAATTTCTATATGAAAACTTGCCATATTTGTGCCTCCCAAGAGCTATAGTTAGTGCTATCCAATTTATCAATGTAAAAGATATCACAATCATTTGACCCATTAGCCATAATGCGATAAATGAAAGCACAATCCAAGACAAATAGGTTTCTATAAATGACAGAAAAACATACCAAAAAAAATATTTGGGTCTTGTATGAAAATATTTTAAAGTGAGAAATTAATGGAAAAAGGTCAAGGGATGGGTGGAATTTTTTGGAATTTTTCTAATTTTTTTGTATTTTTTTACTAATTTTAAATGAATTTTATGCATTTTTAAGGTAATTTTGAATGAATGATCAAATATTTAATTTTTTGTATTTTTTTGTGGATATTTCCACTTAAAATTTTTTCCAAAAATTTGCAAAAATATAGGGGAATTTTTAGAATTTTTTTTGAAATTTTTCTGAGTTGAAATGAATTTTTTTAATTAACTAAATCAATTAAATTATGTAAATCAGGTTAGTTTGGTAAGTAGGGTCAAATCAAGTCAACTAAGTCCTGTTAGTTTGGAGAAGTCAGGTAAGTCAGACTAAGTCAAGTCAAGTTAGTCAAGGTTGATTAGGGTAGTCTGGGTTAGTCTAGGGTTGACTAAGTCATTTAGGTTAGTTTGGAGTTAGTCTAGGGTTAGTCTAGGGTTGACTTAGTCTGGGTGAGTCTAGGGTTGACTAAGTCAATTTCTAACTAACCTGAGGTAGGTTAGTTAACTAACTATAGGTAGGTTAAGGGTAACCTAACCCTAGTTAGGTTAAAAGTCCTAACCCTAATTAGGTTAAAAGTCCTAACCCTAATTAGGTTAGTTTTTAACCTAAGTTAGTTAGGTTAGGGTTAACCTAACCCTAAGTAGGTTAGTTTTGAACCTAAGTCTAGTTAGGTTAGTCTGTAACCTAACCTGAGTTAAATTAGGTTATAACCTAACCCTAATTAAATTAGGTTAGTGATTAATCACGATTAGGTTAGTTTGAATTGATCTTAGGTTAGTGGCTAACCTTGGGTGGGAGGAGGTGGCAGAGGGGGAGGAGGCGGAGGGAGGAGGGGGAGGAGGAGGAGGGGGAGGGGGGGGAGGAAGAAGAAGCTGGTGGTGGTGTAGGAGAAGGAGGAGGGGGAGTCCGCTGGTGGAGGAGGAGGAGGAGGCCCGGTGGAGGAGGAGGAGGAGGCCCGGTGGTGACGGCGGATGGCAACGGCTGGAACGGCGTCGAGGGGCAGGGCGACGTCAAAAGGCGGGGGCGACAGTAGCAGTCCGGGGGGGGGGGGAGGCTGAGCAGGCGGCAGTAGCAGTCCGAGGGGAGGAAGGCGGAGCAGTCCGGGGGGAGGAGCTTGAGGGCTGCCAGGGAGGGAGGCGAAAAAAGCCGAGGCGAGAGGACAGGCCGTTGCGGGTGGAGGAGGCCGCCGAGAAGGATGCATGTGCCGCCAGGAAGAATGCTGGGAGCCGCCAATAGTGGAGGAGGCCGCCAGGAGGGACGCAGGCGGTGCTGAGGGAGAAGAGGTGGAGGAAAGAAGGAGGGAGAAGAGGTGGAGGGAAGAAGGAGGAGAAGAAGAAGAAAAAGAAGAAGAGAAGCATGAGAGGAGGAAGGGGAGGGAAGAGAAGAAGAAGAAGAAGAAGAAGAAGAAGAAGAAGGAGAAGCAGGAGAGGAGGAAGGGGAGGGAAGAGGAGGGAAGAGGAGGAGGAAGAGGAAGAACGAACCGTCAGGTACGTGCATTTTTCTTTCTTTCTTTTCTTTTTCATTTTTTTTGTATTTTTCCTTTTTCTTATTTTTCTTTTTCCTTTTGGTTTTTTGTTTTTTTTTTTAAAAGATGGATTTTCCTTTGGGATTTAGGTGGATGTGTGTGTTTTTTTTCCTTTTTTCTCTCTCTTTTTTTTCTTTCTTTTTCTTGTTTTAAATTAGATTTTCTTAATTGTGTGTATAGTTTATTTATATTTTTTTGTCTTTTGATATTAAATAATAAAAAAATAAGAAAAGAACACATCCCCGGCTCGTGCACATGCACAGGCAGGGGTAAAAAAATTTGCAATGACGGGTTCAAACGGGCAAGGACGGGGATACGCGAGCCACGAATGCCACGGGGCGTCCCAAGGCACGTAAAACCAAAAACAGGCGCGTTCACGCGCAAGGCGAGAAACACGATTAACAGGAAAATAAAGAAAATTTAATAAAAGCCAAACTGTTTATCGGATCAAAAATCCGTAAAAAGGAAAAATGGGCCGGGAGACGAGGGGAAAATATTGGAAACATGCAACACGGGTTCTGGGACAAAATCAGGGTGTTCACATGGAAAAAACGCAAAAAATAAACCCGAAAACACATACGTGCATGAATATCGAAAAATCCACGCATCGGAATGAAGTACGAAAAGAAGAAAAAGTGTGCAAAACAATGTGTCCAACAGCCTTATCACGTCAAAACACGGTTTCGATCAAGATAGGACGCATTCACATGGGAAAAACCCCAAAACTAGGCTTGAAAATGGACTCGAAAATTAATACGAGAAAAACCGTGCATCCGAAAAAAAACACAAAAAATGCATTTAAAAACGCTCGAAAAAATTAATGACTAAAAATACGACAGTCGAAAAAGGGGGGAGAGAAAAGGAAAAAGTGGAGGAAAGGCTACCAAGACACGGCTGTCAAATCAAACTGGAATTCGCGTGCAAATAGGGCAGGTTCACATGGAAAAATGTGAAAAATAGGCATGAAAAAGACCCGAAAACCCGCAAAAATTAATAACGGATGAACCGTGCATCGAAAGGAGATGGAGTAAAAATAAAAAATGTCAGGGAGAATGGGTAGGATAGGCGTGACTCATCAAATCAGGGTTCCGAAGCAATGAAGACGCGTTCACATGGAAAACTGTCCAATTTACGAGAAGTGTTTCAAAAATTAATAACTTGAAAACCATATGTCAGAACAGGGGTTGGTAAAAAGGAAAAATAGTCAATTCAAAGGGACAAACGGGGCTATAAGGTTGGATTGAGCTTCCGATAAATATAAGGTCTGTTCATATGAAAGAACCACAAAACTAATAATAAAGGCAAACGGTCAAGGAACCACCCCTAGGACAAGGTGAAATAGAACGTAAGGGTGGGGAAGGCACCCCATCAGGGTAACATGAAGTCACGGCATAGATGCATGATAAGAACAAGGTATATGCATGGGGGTATGTAACATGGACGCACAGGGACGTGTCCCCACACTTAAGACCTTAACAGGAAGGGTAAACCAAACTTCAAGAACCTAGCACCTCACATCAGACCAACCACGACGTCCCCACACTTAAGACAGAACCAATACTGAGAAGCAGAAGGTGTAGGGTTAGAAAAACTTGGCCCATATATTACCGAGGAGGAATGTCGACTATCGAGGTTGCATCTGGAGGCATCATCGACTGCAGGAGGTAACAAGGTATCTTCACAGCACACCTCTTTCGTCCTTCGTGGTAGGGACCAAGCGGCAGTACCCAGGGAGGTAGCTGGTTGAAGGAATCACAGGAAATTTGTCGATAGCGAGGGATATTATACTCAACTCACGAGCACTCAAATGGATTGAAAGAGCAGTCACTCACCCCATTACTAATATCACTTGAGGAAATAATGATGAAACCCATAGCTCACACCCGGTTTAGGAATCGACAAAGGAATGATCCAGAGAGAGTATGCCAGGGTGCACAATTGATGGTGCATCAATGCGTCCAACCCCTCTAGCATAGGTGCAAGGAGAAAGGCAAGGGAGCCTTGTAGTGCAGTGTATAGAGCAGAGTAATGTGTCCTGTGCTGTTGGTAGAAACCCAACCCATGGGTGCATAGGGAAACGGGAATGTACCTGACTCCAATTGTTGTAACGTCCCTCAATCCTCACCTCTCGGTAATTGATTGAAGAAACTTCAGTCACACTCAGTCCACCCTCTATCTCACGCTCTATTGATAGATACAGAGGGCAGCCCTTCCTGAAACCCATTGATATAATCCTCACAGTCGCTTGTGCAGAGGTTGTATGCCTTGAGCGCATTTGATGGTGCAACTGTGTATCCCACCCTGTGTCGGCATACAGTGCAAGAAGGAAGGCCAGGGAGCCTTAGGGTGCAGTGCACAGAAACAGATCGTGCATTGTGCATTGAGAGGCCCATCCCGTGCGTACAACACTCTATTCATACAACTCACCTCTCATTTGATTTGAAGGGAAAGACTGGTCACTTAGCCCACCCTCTGTCTCACACTCTGTTGATAGATACAGAGGGCAGCCCATACTCACATCCCCATCCTGTTAGGATGAAAGCTCACATCACTCAAGGGGTTGGTGATGAGGATCATGTCGGCTGTTGTTATCATGAGGATCTTGAAGACGAGGCATACCCAGGGAGGCAGCTTACAAATCTCGTACTTCAATGATTGGTAAGAAGAGATGTCTATTAAGAAGGGCAAACGGACTGATATTGCCAAGACAGCGCACCAAGGGAGGTGGCTTCAAATTAGTTGCTGAAGAGGTTCTGCTGGTGACGAGTCAGCTATCCTGAACTGCAAGGTGTTTCCACCTTTTCCACAGTCAGCTTCCCGCCCAAGGGTGTTTCCACCTTTTCTTGCAACGAGGCCTGTTATGACAGGGAATTTCATCATTTTCTCCCATAACAGTTTTGTTTGTTTTCTTTGGTTTTCTTTTCTTTTCTTTTCTTTTCTCTTTTGTTTTTCTTTTGTTTTTTTTTCATTAAGAAAGAGAATGGTAGAAATACCATATGTAAGACCAACCTCGCTACCGTTGTTGGATCAGACAAGAAGAGAACAATGTCGAGTTGAGATGTTTCTGCGAGGGGGTAGTAGAACGAGACCGCTTCATGAGGAGAATCATGATGGCTATCAGAAGCACGATGAGGACAGTGCGACGCCCAAAAGAGAGAGGGTAGGTCAACTGTGATTGTCAAGATCCCCAGGGAGGGAAGTATTTTTTCAAGCGATAGCCATTGATGAGGAAAGGATCATCGGAGGCATCAACGGTCTGCACCTGAACAGAACCATTAGGATTGATAGTAAGTACCTTGTACGGGCCCATCCACCGTTGTTGAAGCTTGCCAGGAAACTTGCCAAATCTCGAATCATAGGCTAGAACAAGATCACCTTCTTTGAACTCCTTGTGCTTGATGAAACTGTCATGATAAGCCTTGCGTCGCGCTTGAGTGATTTCCATGCACTGTAGGGCCATCTGTTGTATCTCATCCAAGCATTCCAACTGCAAGAGACGGCATTGCAGTGACTCACTATCTCCCAAGCGTTCTTTAACTGCCACTCGCAAAGAGGGCAATTCTAGCTCAACTGGGAAGACGGCTTCTGTACCATACACTAGCTGGAAAGGGGTCTGTCCTGTAGCTGCCTTATGAGAGGTTCTGTACGCCCAGAGGGCCTTTGTAAGTCGATCATCCCAATCGCGACGATGTGCGGCAATCGTTCTTGTCAGAATTGAGCAAAGGATGCGATTGGTGACTGCAACTTGGCCATTGGCTCTAGGGTAATAGGGAGTGGACTTACAATGGCGGATCTTATACAATTCTGTCAACTCCTCCATGATTTTGTTAAGGAAATGAGTACCTCTGTCACTTACCAGCTCAAGGGGACTGCCAAAACGGGTGATAATATTCTCGTACATGAATAGAGCTACACTGTTACCATCATCCCGCTTCAAGGCTTTAGCTTCACACCACTTTGTGGCATAAATTGTACATACTAGGATGTATGTGTTCTGCTTCCATCTGGTAGGTGGATCAATGGGATCCACAAAATCAATCCCCCACTTCTCAAACGACTTTAGGGGGAGAATGGGTTGAAGTGGCATGGCACTTGTTTTGGTGGGTTTCCCCATTCGCTGACAAGTATCACATCTCTTGCAGTAATCATATGCATCCTTATGGAGGGTCGGCCACCAGTATCCTGCTAACAGAGCCTTCCTGGCTGTCGCTTCTCCTGCGAAGTGTCCACCACATGGTTGGTCATGGCATGCTTTCAATACTATGCCGATTTCATCTCCTGCAACACATCTTCGCAGCACTTCATCTTTGCCTTTTTTGTACAATGCACCGCCTAACAAAGTGTAGGGGGCTGATTCTAACAGAAGCTTCTTCTTCTCACGGCTTGAGATGCTAGGAGGATATTGTTGAGTTGCTAGGAGATTGGCTATGTCTGCATACCAGGAAGTAACTGTTTCAACTAGAAACAAGGAAGCATCAGGAAAGTCTGGATCATCCTGTTCCTCTTCTTCTATTTGAGGGATTCGTGACAGATGATCAGCTAGGACATGGGAACGGTCAGGCTTAGTGTGACTACTTCAAAGTCGAACTCTTGGAATAGGAGCAACCATCTCATCAATCGTCCTTTAACATCTGCTTTGTTCATCAGGAATGACAAGGCTTCATGATCCACATAGAACTTGAAATGCATGGACAATAAATAGTGTCGAAACTTCTCCAGTGCAAACACCATTGCCAAGCACTAAAGCTCTATCACTGTATAGTTTTGTTCCCTATCAGTGACCTTTCGGCTTGCATAATATATTGGTTGATCTAATTTAGAGGGGCCCTTTTGACATAGGACAGCACCTAGCCCTTCAACTAATGTATCTGTGTGCACATGGAACTCCTTCATCCAATCAGGAGGCTGCAAAATAGGTGCTTGGATCAGGTATTATTTTAGGGTATTAAAGGCTTCTTCACAGTCATCCATCCAAAGGAAATCAGCTTCTTTCCTTAGGAGCTTGTGTAGAGGGGTTGCCTTAGTTACAAAATGTGTAATAAATCTTCTGTAGTAGCCCACATGGCCAAGAAATCCTCTTAATTGCTTGAGGTTTGTTGGTGCTGTTAAAGCAGCAATCTTTTCAATCTTTGTCGGGTCTGTTGCAATCCCTTGTGCAGAGACAATATGGCCCAATAGAACTCCTGAGGAGATGCCAAAGACACATTTTTTGGGGTTGAGAGGAAACTCATACTCTCGGCATCAGTCAAAACATTGCTCTAGGTGTCCCCAATGCTCACGGATCAAGCTATAGACACAAAAGTCATCAAGATACACCTCTATGAAATCATGCAGATGATTCAGGAAGGCAACCATCATTACTCATTGGAAGGTGGCAAGAGCATTACAGAGCCCGAATGGCATCACTCTGTAGGAATAGGTCCCCCATTCCATGGTGAAGGTTGTTTTGGATTGGTCCTCCTCTGCAATTTGGACTTGGTTATATCCGCCGAATCCATCCAAGAGGGAATAAAGCTCATGGCCTGCCACTATGTCCAACAGTTGGTCCGTAAAAGGGATAGGGAAATGATCCTTCTTTGTCTTCGAATTGAGCTTCCAAAAGTCAACACACATTCGAAGTTTCCCATTCTTCTTGGGTACTACCACAATGGGCGAAACCCATTCACTGTTAGCCATGGGATAGATGAACTCTGCTTCAAGAAGTTTCAATAATTCAACCTTCACCAGAGCGGAGTAATTAGGATTCATACGCCTTTGTCTTTGCCTTACAGGTTTGGCATTAGGCTCTAGGTCAATGTGATGTTGACATACTGTGGGATCAATCCCCTTTAGGTCTTTGTATGACCAAGTGAACACATTTAAGTCCTCCTTGAGTAGGTCTCGTAGGACCACTAGTTCTTCTTCTGGAAGATTGAGACCCACTTTGAGGTGACGTTCAGTACCCTCAGCATCCAAGAACGTTACTTGTCTTTCACCTTCCACTTCGCGGATAAATGTCCCACGGATTGCTTCTAGATAGAGGTATGACTCTTTCAAGAGAGTATTGATCCCAGGAGAATGGATAAGTGCTAGTCAGGCTTATCAGAATTATCTGCATTTTGCTCAGCAGTATTCTCAGTCTGCAGATCCTTCTGTGCGCTTAACTGCTCATTTTACTTGGTACCTGGCGTATATGCATAGGCATTCTCATAATGATTCAAAGCCTATTCCAAAGTTGTGCATGAATGTCAATGTTAGCATTGATTCCCAGCAATTGGATGTCTTGTACTTTCATGCCCTCTGTTTGCCTAGCAAATACCTTGTCCTGTTGGAAAGGATGTGCTGCCTTCAATTCTTTCAGAATCCTCCCAAGTCATTTGTAGATGAATCCTTGTCCATGGATTGTTTTCAAAATCACCAATCTTTCAAGAGAGATCATCTTCATTGATACCTTTGCCATGTATGGTGGATGATTTTTAATGATAAATCTCTCTTTTTGGAGGAGTCATTCAGATGGTTGTGTTGTGTGTAGTGTTTGTGTTGTGGGTTAATTTATGTGATAAGATCGTGGTGGTTGCCTATTCGATTTGCTTTCGTGCGAGCTACATTTTTGGAGAATTGCGGTGATGGTGTTGTTGATTGGATAGTTGATGATGCTGATGCAGAAGAAGAAGAAACCTCTTATATCCTTTACAAGGTTGTTGTGATTTCCAGTTTAATAAGAAGTGTTAATGTATAAAGGGTTTTCCTTTCGTTGTATTCTTTATATCAGATACAGGTTATAAGTTGGGGTCGTGGTTGGATGGACTGTTTTTGAAGATTTATTGAAGATCAAAGTTGAGCTCTTGAATGAACTTGTATTCCCTTTTTCCTGGGTCACGAGGACGCTTCCTTATTAAGTGTGGGGATATGTTGAGTGTCTGGTATTCACTCTTTGTTTGAGTGGGAGCTTTCATGACATTTGGATGCTACTTAGATCTTTGGATATTCACTATGGAGCTTGAGCTTACTTCAATGAGACAATGGGACTTAGTTGAGTTATGTCTATGCTCTTCAGATACTCTTTGACTGCAGTTATTGTCTAGTGGGCTGATTTAATTCATGCTTTGAGCCGGCACCTATCTCTGTTAGTGTGTTGTCAGTGATGTATTCATCCTGCTTGGCTATGTATCAAGCTTCTTTACACTTGCTCAACTAGTTGTGTATCTAGCCGTTCTCTTATGTTATCTTTGAGACCTACTATATACATGATAGTTATGCCTATTTGTTGAGAGTGGAAAAAGACTGAATTTTCGACTGATTTTTGTTGTTTTTGAGGTCTGAATGATTGATTTTTGATGGGTTTAGAGTGATGTATGGTTGTTAATGGAAGTATTTGAGAGTGCTTTGGATGATATTGATTATGTTTTGGAAATTCATGATGATTTTCAGTGGAGATATCAGGTTCTGTGATGTTCTGATAGGTTCTGATTGGTTCTGTATACCTTCTGTATAGCTTATGTTTTGTTATGATTGTCTTCTGTATGAAGCATGGATTGATGATTGATGAAGATTTGGATCTTTTGGAAGCTTATTAAATATTTTGGAATGGTTTGAGTATGAATTATGAGGTTCTAATGACCTTCTGTAACCCTCTGTAGAGCCTCTGTCTCTGCTCTGTCTCTGTGCTACAACTGTACTGTAGCTGTTCTGGTGCTATACTGTAACTATTCTGTAGACCTTCTGTAAGTGTTCTGTAGAATGTATGTGTGACTTTGGAAAAGTTTTCTAACCTTTGGAAAGGATGAATCTAAGTTTGAAAGAGCTAAAACAAGTGGAAGAAGTAGCTACTGAAGACTGAAGAGAAGACTAAGTGACAGTGACAGTAGTGAGCTGTGAAAAGACATTGTAGTGGCTTTTGTGACTCTTCATATCAGACATACCTCTTGGGAGGTGCATCCACGACCTAAGAAGGATTATTGAGGGTTATTATGAGAGTATTGTAGTGAGGAGATGATGTACTATTGATGGAGAGAGAGAGAGAGAGCCAGAGATAGTCAATTCTATCAAAACAGTGTAACTGTAGATGAGAGATTGAGAGAGAGAACTATGAAGACATTGAAGATGAATAATATGTGATTGATTTCCATTCAAAGATGGTGTATTCTTTTGTGTTCTTTGTTATATTTGTGGATTCTGTAAAGATGTTGAAGAATATGGTTGATTCTATCAAATCCGTGGGAGAAACCTATTATGATGCTGCGTAAAGAATTGCAATTTTCTTTGTTTTGATGATCAAAAGAATGAAATAAAAGCTTTTTGATGTTACAAGATAGATTTTCTTGCAAGAGAATTCCCTTTTCCTTGGTGTTTCTCTTGGGGCTCCATGTTTTTGGTGCGTAGCCGGGGAAGCTTGCCATCAACAAGTACTAGAAGAGGCTGAAAATAAAGGAAATGGCATTGCCAAGAAGAGAAGAATTCAATGGATGTTTTTAAAGTTCCTTCTTCCACTAAAGAGTTGGAATTTCTCATTATCAAAGCCACTTTCCACAAGAAGTTCATCCCACAATGGTGGAAACATATCACCATCATGATGCATGCTCTATGTGGTGGATTGTTTCCTCTTCTTGTTGAAGCAGCAGAAACTTGCATCTTGGTGGCAAATTGTTTGGGAACAAACTAAAGAGCAGAAATAGAGAGAATGACTATCCATGGAAGATTTGACATTCATTGAGAAGTTTCCAAACATCATCAAGTGGGAGATTGTGAAGAAGATTCAGGAGTCTTGGTCTGTGGAGGTTCACAAAGACAAGAAGGAAAAGAGTTGGAATTAGTTCGTGGATGCTCAACAGCAAGATACATGGGATGCTTGGTGCACTGATAATCTTCTGTTTGTTCAATTAGCAACCCACTAGAAGTTGGTAGACAGAGTGTTTTTCACAACATACACTATTGAAACCCTCAAAAGTTGGCATTATTATAATGACACAACAACAATCATAAGAAGAATGAGTTTTGATACTTTCAGAACAGAATAGCTTTCCCTCTGTAGTGGTTTGAAAGCCGAATTCAGAGAATAAAAGAAGGAAGTAGAAGAGATGTTGGCCAAAGAATCCTCTAGAGACTAAAGCCCTCTTTGATACTATTATGTTGAGTCCAGGCCAACTAGTTGAAGCCAACCCCTTGATGAATGACGCAATAAAGAGGCAAGCGTTAGAACGAGTCCAGAGGTACGTGAGAAGAGAGAAGGAAAAAATCAAAGCTGAGAACGAGCTTGAAATAGAAGCCTCCTTTGACGCCCTAAAATCACTCTTTACAGAAGTCTCCATGGCTACTCAAGGTCCCCTTCCTAGTCAGATTCGTCCTGGAAATATTGATGACATGCCAGCAAATGTAGTCCCATTGCTAGTTTTTAAGGGAGAGTATAATGAAGACCCTGATCTTCATGTAGCAGAGTTTATGGTAGCATGTGTGGCTAACAATGCTAGAACCCCTGAGCACTGGTTAGCAATCTTCCCCTCCACTTTCAAGGGCGCGGCATTTCAGTGGTATAAGAGACAAGCATCAGGAACTTTTGGCACATGGGACAACCTGAAGTTGCCATTCTTCACTAAATTCAGGCATGAAGGTTTTGAAGAGTGGATGCGAGAGGAGTTCATGAACCTAGGTCAGTCCTCTAGAGAAAGAGTAGAAGCTTATGTCTCGTGAATGGAATCCATCCTGAAGAGATGGACTAACCATCATTTGGATGAAGGAATCCAGAAAGGAGTGTTTCTCAGGGGCCTACAACCAGAAGTTCGCAAGTTTGTGGAATTGAGAAAACCAGTCAATCTACAAGCTACAGTGGAAGGTGCAAGATTGTATGAAGAAGTTAAAGCAAGGCTATCAATGACTCCAGGAAGAGGAGTCTTACCTCCCCCCATGCCTGGTATGGTATACCCACCAAATGCAGTCCCAGGGACAGTTCCCTACCCCTATCCCCAGATGCAAACAGTGCTGCAGTATAGTGCACCTAATCCAGTGTGGTCGTCGCAGACGACAGTGCCTCAAATGATGGTTCAACCACAATAATAGTGGCCTCAAACAGTTCCTCCAATGGTGACTCAACAACAGTGGAATCCTACCAACTGGAATCAATAACCCCAAGTCTCAACAGGAGCTCTGAATCAGAGCCAGAACAGAGGACCTTCTAGATCGACCAAACCAGTTTATGCAGTAATTACCGAAGCTTCCCAAAACCCTACTACAAGTACTTCAGGAGGTGAAAATCTGAAGGACTACTTATCTAACTCAGTTGCAAGTATCAAGAAAGAGCTTCTGGATGTGATTACAGAGCAATTACAGATGCTGAAGGTAAATACCGCCAATATATCCACTCTTGTGGGAGCTGGAAGAGATGTGATGCGCTCTAATACATGGTGTGGGAAGTGTCATCAAGCAGGACATTTAGTCACTGAATGTACGCGAAAACCAACCATTCCTGGAGTCTTATGTTCCTACTGTTTGAGGAAGAACCATACAAAGGATATTTGCTCTCTGAAAGAGATGCATGAACGAAGACAGAAGGATAAAAATGCAAGATTCAAATTGCTGGAATCCAAAATGACAACACAGGATATTGGACCAAAGCCTAGGGAGTTTGGTCCTAATTTTGGTCCAAGGAGGTTTCCCTCTCAAAGTTACAAAGGACGACAGTCTGGTGGTGGTCAGAGATCAGAGGTGGAATGTTATAGGTGTGGAGAAAAGGGACATATCTCCTCGAATTGTCCAAATCCTAGACGATCGGTGGATTACAAGCCCTTATGCAACCGATGCAAAGGAGAAGGCCCCACTTGGAAGTTGCTGCTATTACGCGCACCAAGAAGAAGGAACTAGTGGTTCAGAATGAAAATAACTCTCTTGCCAAGATTGTGAAGTTCAACCTGCCAACAGAGGGACATAGCAGTACAGAACAGAATAGTACAGTACAGAGCACTTACAGTGCCACAGAGAGTTACAGAGACAGTCCCAGAGACAGGACCAGAGGCCCAGGAGATAGAAGATACAGAAGCACCTCCAAAAACAGAAGAAGTGCCGATGTTGCAAATGTTAGAAGAAAAAGGAAAGATGAAAATGGGTGTAGCCCCATTCCCCAGATGGTTGGAGAAGCCTGTGGATTCTATCAAAGATTATGACTTGGTCAAAGACCTAGACACTTTTAAACCAAACTTAACATTCCGGCAGTTTGCTGATGCTGTCTCTTAGCTGTCGAAAGAAATTCAAAAGTATCTTGACAAGAAGGCGTGGATTGAGGATCGCTCCTTCAACAACGACCAAGACCAATAAGGCCCCGGAGCTTGTAAAGGAAGTCGATGTGGCTAATGCCTTCCTAGATCCTGGAACCCCAGAGATTAGTGTATGGATAGAAGGATGCTTTATTTCAGATGCATTGATTAATGGAGGCTCATCAGTAAACATAATGATGGATGTCACAACGAAAGGCTTAGGGTTGCAAGGAATTCAACCTACACAGTGGCTTATCAGATTTGCAGACCAAAGTAGAGTTAAACCGTTGGGCATCCTCCCATACGTAAAAACAACCCTTGCAGGAAGAGACTATTGGCTGACATACCTAGTGGTCAAACCAAATTCTTATGGGACCTCATACGCTCTGTTATTGGAAAGACCTTGGCTTTTTGAAGCAAGAGCCAGGACGGACTGGTTCAAAGGAACCCTAACCCTAGGCAGAGGACCCAACAAAGCGGTGTTAAAGCTGTATGGATCGCAAAAAGGCAATGGATCCACATCCATTGAAGTCATAACTGACTCCTCTAACGAGGTAACAGATGGTACATCAGGAGATGAAGATGCTGTTAAGCAAATCTTTCTTAAGAAAACAGAGGCACAGTCCCTAATAGTGGGCACTGTAAGCCAACTGCCAAGGGATGTAAAATCTTTGTCCATGGGAGAATATCTCCTGCCTCAACTAGAATTAACTTCGGAAATCACCTCTGACAGTGAAATAGAAGCATGGATGTACTGTTCTCCTTGTTACATGACAGTCGTAGTTACAGAGCAGAGTCAGTACAGAGACAGTACAGTTACAGAGCAAAGACAGTACAGAGGCAGAGCAGATACAGAGCGGCTACAGAACAGAGACAAAGTGGATACAGAGACAGTTACAGAGCCAGAGCCAGCGCAAGAGCTAGAAGCAGAGTCAGAAGCTCTGACAGGAGCAGAAGCAGATACGGAGGCAGAAGATATGTTCTTCTCCTACAGAGCCTCTACAAAAGCAGAGACAGAGCCTCCAGAGAAAGAGGATGAAAATGATGAGGAAGAAAATAAAGTAGGTTATGAAAGTGCAGATGAAGAATTTCCTCTGATAGAGGATGATCCTACAGAAACCTCAGAGACCGAACATCTCAGGGTACTGGATGGAATGACTATGGTTCCATTTGGGTTGATCAATGGACCACAAAGTATGCAGAATCTGTATAAGCAATGGATTAAAAGCATAAAAGTTAAGTTCACTAGTGGCTCCTGTCGCCCAGACTGTTCAGCCAAAAGAAAAGATGATGATGATGCCCCTGCCCAACAGAATCTAGAGCCGTGGCCTCTAGTAGGTCCGTGCTATGTGACATTCCTGGACGCATCCTCTGAAGATGAATCCCTAAGTCCAGAAGCAATCACCACTTACATAAAAGCAAACAAAGCTCTGATATCCTTCCAGCAACTTAAATAGACAAATGAGTCATCTGTTTAGAAGGAGGACATTGGTTCTAGTGGGACATCAGATGAGGATACTGGACTAATGAAAGAGGATCAAGCAATGGATAGGCAAAATCATAAAAGGAAGAATGGATTAAAGAT
Source organism: Lygodium microphyllum (assembly GCF_053477565.2). NCBI lineage: Eukaryota > Viridiplantae > Streptophyta > Polypodiopsida > Schizaeales > Lygodiaceae > Lygodium > Lygodium microphyllum. The sequence goes on from NC_141164.1 coordinate 2,008,017, forward strand.
GGATTGGCTGAAAATTGAGGAGATTCTGTTAAGGCGTTAAAAGATAAGCAGGAAAAGTTGATAGAATGTCAGGGGATGGGGAAGGACAAGGATTGGGAGGTAGAAAAACTCGATCTTCAATAGAAGAACAATGGGTAAAGATAGGAATTTAAGGAGATCCTTGAGGTTGGAAAAGAAGGGATAAAATGACCTTTGGGTTAGATTGAAAAAGGGAAATATAAGCATCATACCTATGAGCCATTTGTTGATAATGAGTTAGGCATGGTAAGGATGGACCTAAAGCTGATCTACGATGATAGGCTTCAAAGAAAGAAGTATCAAATGGAGGTTGGTTGGAGAGATAGGCTAAAAGATCCACCCTCGGTTGGTTAGTGTTCTGGGCATGAGCTGAAGCTTTGACCTGACGGTGATTCAAAATGACAGCATCAACCATAGTGTGCCATGAAAACTCAGGACACTCAGCCACCTTTGAAAAATATCCCTGGAACATCTCATCAATCCTCAACTCCAAATGTCGGACATACAAAGAAGCTTGCAATACCACATCTTCGACATACCAAGCCAGATCTTCATCATCTGGAATCAGTAAATCACCCCTCAAATACATATAGGACAGAAGCATCATATCTAGAGTGACAGAGTCTTCAAAAACCATCCTCACGACTTCGATCAGCAAATTAGATGACCAGGCCCCACTCCATCCATCCTCTAGAATAGGTAAATCCATCGTGGAAAGTTTTATATAGAAGGCCAACTTCTATTGTTGATAATGGACAAAAAAGGAATGATCTGGTGGAACATATTCTTGATACTGCTCAAAAGAAGACCATAACAAATCCATGAGAGATTGCAATCTTTCCACCTTGGCATGAAATAAGGGACATAATGTAGTCTGTCTCTGAAGAGCTGCCAAGTCTACAGGGGATAAAAGAGAAACTAGTTGCACAGGACTCTGTGTATTAGACCGAGATTGAGCCAACTGATCTTTGAGTTGCTGGATTTGAGCATTGCTCTGATCTAAGATAGCTGTGGTGGATTTAAACTTCTCTGCTTGGGCAGCTATCACCTCCTTCATCTCTTGACTCTCCTTCTATAACTTATCCCTCTCCTCTGTTACAGCAACCACTTGAGACCTAGCTTCTGCCAACTCAGCTTTCAACTTAGAGATTTCAGCTTTCTGAGTATCCACGAGCTTAGTTTGCTACTCCATTTACGTACAAAGGTCAGAGAATTTCTCTTGAGCAGAGGCTAACTCAGTATTGGTCTTATTCAGTTCCTCCTTAGACTGCTGAACTTCATCATAAAATGAAGAATATAATTGTTGGATACAGGCAGTCGTCGAAAGTTCAATAGAACTCTGGATATCCTTGCACAGGAACGGAATAGCATCTCCTATTACCAGGCGGTGAACAAAAGGAATAGTAAGTTCGAACATCCCATCTCTATGGGCTCTGAAAAGATTTGGCGTCTGAAGGAATGCAGGCAAGCTGCTGCAAACTGGGCAGGAATTGTCACTGGAACTGGAGGAGGAGTAGGCACTGACTCAGCCACCCTCTTGAGGCGTTTTCTTTGAATGACCAGGGGGAGGAGGAGAATCATCATCCTCAATTATCACATCATCATCTTCATTATGAGGCGGAGGAGGAACTTCTGGAGGATCAATTGGAGGTAAAGGAACTTCCTTTGCAGGGGCAGCATGTAGCAAGAAGACATAGAGGAAGGACCCAAATGTAACATTAGTCACATTTCCTCGAGTAGCTCGGATAAAATGGTGATCCATCTTGGAGAGGAGGTAGGTACTCCAATCAATAGTTATGCCTTTCAAAATCATTCGTGAAGCTGTAAACAACTCCTTGGAAAGATAATGAGATGGGGATTTTGCAGGCATGAACCTGTCCGGAAGGAATTGGCATAGCTGTTTCCATAGGGGATTGGAAATCATGGAAACACCCACCCCTGACGTGGTAATGACCTTCTTCGGATCAAGAACATCTTGAGTCTGCTTCTGCAACAGCTTCAAAATATCATCATTGGCGGACAACTGTCTGGCAGCAGGGACAGACTCCCCACGATATGACAGACCAAGAGCCTTGCCTAGACTCTTCGATGTCAGAAGAACAGTAGTGCCACGGACTGGACCAGACCTCTTACTGTAACAGGTTAAAAACTCGTCACAAAGAGAAGGATCATCTGGAACCAGTGGGAAAGAAAGGCTCATAAACTTGGACAAGCCCGCTTTAGCGACAACGTCCAAATCCAGTAACAAAGAATAATCATGTAAAGCCAAAGGAACATACTGGATCGGGGGAGGAGTACGAGAGGGCGCCATTCAGATGATTACACACACACACCACAAACACAGACAAACCAAAAGAATGCCTGCAAAGCAACAGACGAAAACCAAGGATAAGATATCAACCAAGGTGGTAAAATGTGACTCGACCAACTATCCCCAAGCAAACCACAGCCTAGAAAAAATTCGACATGACCTCTACACATATGCGACCGAAAGCTTCATGCTATGCAACATGCAAACACCCAAATCCCCGTATCAGGCAATAAAGAAAAAAAAACTACACACCGTACCCTTAACCATATCAAAGAAATTGAACCAAAACATAACAACAACCCACACATATCATGACCACAACTTTGATAATCAGGTTTGACCATGGAGACAACTCCGAAGACTTGGCGTACCCATCCCACGAAACGAGTTCATTAAAAAGGGGAAAGAAGTGCAGTGAGGGGGAATTAATTTAATGAAAGGTTCATTTTAATAAATTATTAAGAAATGGGTGAATTTTTAATTAAGTGATAAACCTTAACAAGAAAACGGCGGTTCCTTCTTAAAATTTTAATTACAAATTATTAGGTTGGAGCGATGCTTTAATCCAAATCCCGAACTTCGATACCCAGACTGGGTCTCTAAATGCAAATTCATTTATTAAAAATTAAGGTGATGTGGAGCGTTTTTTTGCAAGTGCGTGCTTTTGTGACGGTTGGTTCATTTTAATTAAAAATATTAAAGTGCCTCTTAAGCGCACTTAGCACATGCTAAGTGAATGGCTGGTTGATTTTAATTAGAAAAAAAATGTGTGTTTGGCGCGAGTGCACGTGCCATGGTGGTGTTTAGGATTCATGTTAAAAATTAAATGTGGATTTTGGGGTAGCGAAAAAAATAAAAAATAAAAAAGGAAAAATACCTTGAAGTGGGTGTATGTGTATGCAATGAATGCGCACTTCTCAATCCCAAAATGTAGGTCAGCAATCCAAAAAGAACCAAGGTATCTAGATTTTTCTAGAATTTTCAGCTTGTGTTTCGAATTAAAGAGGATTTTTCATGAATTTAGCATTTAATGAAGTATTTTTACCATAAAATAATAATGGAATAAAATGACACATCATTTTCAGCTTAGAAAATATTCCAAAAATAAGCAAAAAAGTTAATGAAATTTTCAGGATTTTTTCTGCAATTAAATTGAAATTTTTACCCATTCTAATGAATTTTTTCATTTTGTGGGTATTTTGAAAAGAATTTTTAATTTTAAAATGTTCTGAACTTTTTTTCTGAAATTTTCAGTTTAGAAGAATATTGCAATTTACTGCAGAAAGATTGGGAATTTTTTAAAGATTTTTCTGTAATTTTTTTGAATTTTAAGTGAATTTTAATGATTTTTTTGGTAATTTTTCAATGTATTTTGAGGGTTTTCGGGTTTGGGAAATTAAAAATCCGGGAATATACCCAAGAATGGACTGCGTGTCAGCTGCGTGTGAACAACCGGCTAGTGCACACCACCGCATGGACAAGCTAACGCGTGTCCCCGCGCGTGAATAGCCGCTAACGGACTCTCGCACCCGAACACGAACAACCACACGCGCACACACACGTTCGTGTGTCAGGGGGCTGAAAATAGGGGCTGCAATGTTTGCGGTTTTCGGTTGGTTTCCACTTGTGTCGTCGGGTGGTCGTTGTGGAGGTCGCGACGGGGGGGATACGGGAAAGAGGGTGAGAAAGGGGGCTTAAGAGGGGGTTTCTACGGGGTGGGAGGGGGGTGTGTCTCGGAGGGGGGCTTGGAGGGGGGTGGGGTGGTGGGGTTGTGCCTGGAGGGGGGGGAGGGGGGGTACGGGAAGGAGGGTGAGAAAGGGGGCTTAAGAGGGGGTTTCTACGGGGTGGGAGGGGGGTGTGTCTCGGAGGGGGGCTTGGAGAGGGGTGGGGTGGTGGGGTTGTGCCTGGGGGGGGAAGGGGGGCTTGGAGGGGGGTGGGGTTGTGCCTGGGGGGGGGGGGCCTTGGAGGGGGGTGGGGTGGTGGGGTTGCAGGCAGGGCGTATAGCGGGCGTCGCGGCGGGACGTGAAGGAGGTGGCGGACGTCAGAGGCGGGGCAGGGCCGGCGGCGGGACGAAGCCCAGCGGGCGGCATCCAGGAGGCCACGGGGCGGGACCCAGCGAGGCAGGGCAGGGGCTGCACGGCGTCAGAGGCGGCACGAGCTGCACGGCATGCACGACCAAGGGCGGGGGGTGCCTGCCACAGGCGACAGGGCGGGCAGATGGCGGGCGGGGACGGCATGAGGGAGGCCCACGAGGAGGGGTGGCGAGGCGTGGAGGAGGCCCATGACAGGCGCGGGTGAGGAGGGAGGGAGGAGAAGAGGAGAAGGAGGGAGAAGGAGGTGGAGATGGAGAGGAGGAAGAACCCAGGGAGAGGGAGAGAGGGAGGGAGGTGGTTGGGAGGGGAAGGGTGTCGGGGAGAGAGAAAGGGGGGGTGGGAGAAAAGGGAGGGTGCCCGGGGGGTGGGGGGGTGAAAGGCTGCCCGGGGGTGAATGGGTCGGGTGCCCATGGGAGGATGGGTGGGGTGCCCATGGGAGGATGGGTGGGGTGCCCATGGGTGTGGGGGTGCCCATGGGAGGGAATGGATACCCGCCATAAAAGAAAGGCGCGCCCCCGTCCCGCGCGCGTGCGTGGGGCGTGGTAAAAAAATTTGACGTGACGGGATTGAAATAGCGCCGGGATGTCGGTACGGGGCACGCGGACGCGACCAGGGTGCGTGGAGACACGTGGAAGCGAAAATGGGCGCGTTCACACGCGGGGCGAGTCGCACGAAACACGTAAAAAGAAAGAAAAAATTAATATCGCCCAATCCGAGCATCGAAACGAAATGCTGTAAAAACAAAAATTGGGCAAGACGGCAGGGGAAAGACAGGGAAAAAGCGCAACGGGGGTTCCAGGCAGGTAAAGGGCATTCACATGCAAAAAATGCAAAAAAGGGTCCAAAAACGCAAACGAAAATTAATATCAAAAGATCCGTGCATCGAAACAAGGTGCAGGAAGAAAGAAAAATGTGCACAAAGACGTGCCCAACAATCCTATCACATCAAAACATGGTTCAGACTGAGATAAGACGTGGTCACATGGGAAAAATCCAAAAAACAGACCCGAAAATAGAATCGAAAATTAATATTGGACGAACCGCTTGCCGAAATGACATGCAGTAAAAAGGAAAAATGTCCGAAGGAAGGGGTGGCACAGGGTTGTCATGGTAGAATGCAGTTCCGGCTAAAGTAGGAGGGGTTCACATGCAAAAAGCACCAAAAATACACCCGAAAACACATGTAAAAATTAATAATGAAAAATCTAGAAGTCGAAAGAGGGTGGAGGAAAAAGGAAAAAGGTGGGGGAAGGCGCGTGGACACAGCTGTCAAATCAAATTGGAATTTCGATGGAAACAGGGTAGGTTCACGTGGAAAATGTCAAAAAGACGCACGAAAAAGTCTCGAGAAACCGCAAAAATTAATATTGGACAAATCGTGCATCGGAAGGATACGGAGTAAAAAGGAAAAATGTCAGGGGAAAAGTTTTTGTCAGGGCTAGGACGTCAGATCACTGTTCTGAAGCAAGCAAAGCACGTTCACATGGAAAACCGGGGAATTTACGCAAAATGCGTCAAAAATTAATAACTCGAGAACCGTGCACCGAAACAGGGGTGGGTAAAAAGGAAAATTGGACAGTCGAAGGGTCGAATAGGGCTAGAAGGTTGGATGTGGATTTTAGTGAACGTAGGGTACGTGCACCTGGCAGGACAACAAAATCAGAAAATGAAGGAAAACTGCAAGGAAACAGCCCCGAGGGTGGGTGGAAAATGGACGGATGGGCGGGGAGGGACCCAGCAGGGTAAAAGCAACTCATGGCAGAGAGGCATTAGCAGGTTGAGGCATATGCAGAGGGGTATGCAATGTAGACGCACAGAGACACGTCCCCACACTTAAAACATCAACGGATAGGGTGAACCGAGCAATAGGGACCTAGGACCACACAACAGACCATCCACTAACGTCCCCACACTTAAAACATGAACATCACTGAGAAACAAAAGGTGTAGGGTTAGAAAAACTTGGCCCATATTGTAGAGAATCAAGGTTGATTGTCGATGGCACGTCCTGTGTCGTTGTCGGCTGCTGCAAGAGGTACCAAGGCATCTTCACAGTACACGTCCTTCGTGGCAGGGACCACGCGGCAGCACCCAGGGAGGCAGATAGTTGAAGGAATCGCAGGAAAGTCGCCGATGACGAGGAATGGTGCACTCAACTTACAGTCACTCAAATGGAATGAAAGAACAGTCACTCACCCCATGACTAATATCACTCGAGGAATAATGATTGAAACCCATATCTCGTACCCGGTTTAGGAATCGACAAGGGAATGGTGCAGAGAAAATATGTCAGGGTGCATAGTTGATGGTGCATTAGTACGTCTAACCCGTCTGGCATAAGTGCAAGGAGGAAGGCAAGGGAGCCTTACAGTGCAGTGTACAGAACAGGGTGGCGTGTCCTAGGATGACGGTAGAGACCCACCCCGTGGGTGCATAAGGAAATGGGAACGTCCCTCAATCTCACCTCTCGGTAATTGATCGAAGAAACTCCAATCACACTCAGCCCACCCTTTGTCTCACGCTCTGTTGAAAGATACAAAGGACAACCATGTCCTAAAACCCATTGATGTAATCCTCACGGTCACTTGTGCAAAGGTTGTATGCCTTGTGCGTATTTGATGGTGCAACTGTGCATCCCACCCTGTGCTGGCATACGGTGCGAGAAGGAAGGCCAGGGAGCCTTATGGTGCAGTGCACAGAAAAAGATCGTGCTTTGTGCAGTGAGCGGCCCGTCCCGTGCGTGCAACACTGCATTCACACTGCTCACCTCTCATTTGATTTGAAGGGAAAGACTGGTCACTCGCCCCACCCTCTGTCTCACTCTCTGATAGATACAGAGGGCAGCCCATACTCTCATCCCCATCCGGTTAGGATGAAAGCTCGCATCACTCAATTGTTTGTCGATGAAGATCGTGTTGTGAGTTGTTGAAGAGGCATACCCAGGGAGGTAGCCATCAGATCAAATGTGGGGTTAGATAGGAACATGGCGTCTGCTAGAGGACTGTCAAATGCTCTGCACAGCAGAAAGGCACAGGACACAGCGTACCAAGGGAGGTAGCTTCGGAACTGGATCCTGAGGATGTCAATGGATGAATCCACTTTCTGGATTGCTGGGTGTTGCCACCTTTTCCACAGCCAGCTTCTCGCCCAAGGGTGTTAAACACCTTTTCTTAGAACGAGGCCTGCTATGACAGGGAATTTCTTCCTTTTCTCCCATAACAGTTTGTTTCTTTTCTTCTTTTCTTTGTTTTTTTCTCCTATTCCCGAGGGGTCTCCACTTTTTTTCTCGAAGAATAGGTTGGCATGACAGGGACCGAAGTCCTTTTCTCCCATGACCGATATATATATATATTTTTCTTCTTTTGTTTTTCGATTTAAGCAAGGGAATAGTAGAAATACCATTTGTCAGAACCCACCTCGCTACTGCCGCTGGTGGAAAATAGAGGATAAGAGATCAGGGCTGGAAGGTGGGGCTGAGGGGACAGAGGGTTGCATCCACCTCATCAGGAGTGGCTGAAGAACGGCTATCAGAAGTAGCATCATAAGAGTGACAGTGCCACGCCAACGAGGGAAAGGATCAGGTGACCGTGATTGTCAAGATCCCCAAGGAGGGAAGTACTTCTTCAGGCGATATCCATTGATCAGGAAGGGATCATCAGAGACATCAACGGTCTGCACTTGGACAGAGCCATTAGGGTTGACAGCAAGTACCTTATATGGGCCCATCCACCGCTGTTGAAGCTTGCCAAGAAACTTGCCAAATCGTTGCCTTTCTTGTATAGTGCACCGCCTAACAGGGTGTAGGGGGCTGATTCTAGCATAAGCTTCTTTCTTTCCCGACTAGAGATGCCAGGAGGGTATTGTTGGGTTGCCAACAGATTGGCAATGTCTGCATGCCAGGGGGTTATAGTTTCTACCAGGAATAGGGAAGCATCAAGGAGGTCTGGATCATCCTGCTCCTCGTCTGCAGTCTGTGGGATACGCGACAGATGATCAGCCAGAACATGGGAATGACCAGGTTTGGTAATTACCTCAAAGTTGAACTCCTGAAATAGAAGGATCCATCTCATCATTCGTCCTTTCACGTCTACTTTGTTCATCAGGAAGGACAGGGCCTCGTGATCCACATAAAATTTAAAGTGGGTAAATAGGAGGTAATGGCGAAACTTCTCTAGGGCAAACACCATTGCCAAGCACTCCAGCTCTGTCACTGTGTAGTTCCGTTCCCTATCAGTGACTTTTTGGCTTGCATAATAGATGGGCTAATCCAGCTTTGAGGAGCCCTTCTGGCAGGGAACTGCGCTTAAGCCTTCAATAGATGCATCAGTGTGTACATGGAACTCCTTCGTCCAGTCAGGAGGTTGAAGAATGGGTGCCTCAATCAGACACTGCTTCAGAGTGTTGAAGGCTGTGTCACATTCTTCTGTCCAAACAAACTCTGCATCTTTCCTCAGAAGCTTGTGCAAGGAGGTTGCCTTTGTTGCAAAATGAGCTATGAACCTTCTATAGTAACCCACATGGCTTAGGAATCCCCTCAACTGTTTGAGGTTGGTGGGTGCTGTCAGAGCTGTGATCTTTTCGATCTTTGCAGGGTCTGTTGATATCCCTCGTGCAGAGACAATGTGGCCCAACAGAACTCCAGAAGAAACCCCAAAGATGCATTTGTCGGGGTTGAGGGAAATCCCATACTCCCGGCATCGGTCAAAGCATTGTTCCACGTGTCCCCAGTGTTCACGGATCAAACTATAGACACAGAAGTTATCCAAATATACCTCAATAAAGTCGTGCAGATGATTTTGGAATGCGGCCATCATGACTCGCTGGAAAGTAGCAGGGGCATTGCAGAGTCCAAACGGTATCACTCATAAGCATAGGTCCCCCATTCTGTGGTGAAGGTTATTTTAGACTGGTCTTCTTCTACTATCTGCACTTGGTTATATCCCTGAATCCATCCAGAAGGGAATAAAGCTCGTGTCCTGCCACTGTGTCCAACAGTTGGTCTGTAAAAGGGATAGGGGAGTGATCCTTCTTGGTCTTGGAATTCAACTTGCAGAAATCCACACATATACGAAGCTTGCCATTCTTCTTGGGTACAACCATGATGGGTGAGACCCATTCACTATTTGTAACTGGATAGATGAACTCGGCTTCCAGAAGCTTCAACAGCTTTGCTTTCACCAATGTGGAATAATTCGAGTTCATTCGCCTCTGTCATTGCCACACTGGCTTGGCATCAGGCTCCAAATCAATATGATGCTGACATATTGTGGGATCAATCCCCTTTAGGTCTTTGTAGGACCAAGCAAACATGTCCAAATTCTCTTTCAACAAGTTGTACAAAGTTGACAACTCCTCTTCTGGTAGGCTGCTACCCACCTTCAAGTGGCGTTCAGTGCCATCTACATCCACAAAAGTTAACTCCCTTTCACCTTCTACTTCACGGATGAAGGTTCCACGGACTGCTTCTGGATACAGATCCGACTCCTTCAAGGGGGTGGTGTCCTCTTCTGATGTCCCACTAGACCCAACTTCTTCTTTTGGTGGAGACTTAGGTTGATCCTTGAGATGTTGAAATGGGATTAGAGCCGTTTTGGGTTTGGTTTCAAGATTAGTTACCTCTTGGCTTGAAGATTCATCTTCTGATGACGCATCCAGGAACATCACATAACAAGGACCCTCTGATTTCTGTTGGGTTTGTGGGACTGGTGCTTGTTGGCAGGTGCATCATCATCATCTTTTCTTGGCAAAGGTGGGTGAGGGCGGCATGAGCCACTGCTAAAAGACGGCTTGTTCTTCTTAACCCATTTCTTATAAAGATTTTGCATATGAGAAGATCCATTTACCAGACCAAATGGTACCATCGCCATTCTGTCCCACATCATGAGCTCATCTGTTTCTGATGCTTCTGGAACTTCTTCTTCATATATATCCTCTTCAGGTGGGATAGACTCTTCCGTCTCGCTTTCATAACCTTCTTCTTCAATATCATCTCCATCCTCTTCGGTCTCTGTCTCTGTCTCTGACTCTGTCTCTGTCTCTGTCTCTGTAGGAGCTCTGTAAGAGAAGAACAGGTTCTTTGTTTCATCTTCTGCCTCTGTCTCTGGCTCTGCTATGGCCATGTAACAGGGAGAGCAGTACATCCATGCTTCTACCTCACTGTCAGAAGTGATTTCGGAAATCGTTCCTGGTTCAAGCAGGAAGTATTCACCCATTGTCAGGGACTTTGCATCTTGAGGGAGTTGGCTTACAGTATCCACTGTTAAGGAACGTGCCACTATTTTCTTGGGAAGGATCTGTTTGACAGCATCTTCGTCTGTGCTGATGTTCCATCTGTAGCCTCATTAGGGGAGTCAGAAGATAATTCCAAGGAGGTGGATCCATGTCCTTTTTGAGCACCATATAGCTTCAGCACCACTTTATTGGGTCCTCTACCCAAGGTCAAGGTTCCTTTGAACCAATCCATCCTTACTCTGGCTTCAAAAAGCCATGGTCTGCCCAGTAACAGGAGGAAAGATGTACCATAAGAGTTTGGCTTCACCACCAGATAGGTTAGCCAATAATCTTTTCTAGCCACTGTAGTCTTTACATATGGGAGAATACCCAAAGGCTTGATTCTACTCTGATCCGCCAGTCTGATGAGCCATTGGGTTGGTTGCACACCTTGTAGGCCTAGATCCTTCATTGTCACATCCGTCATAATGTTCACTGATGAGCCATCATCAATCAGTGCATTTGCAATGAAGCAGCCTTCTATCCACACACCAGTCTTTGGGGTACCCGGATCTAGGAAGGCGTTAGCCACGTCCACTTCTTTTACATGCTCTGGAGCTTTGTTGGACTTTGTTGCTGTTGAGGGAGCAATCCTTAATCCACGTCTTCTTGTTAATATACCTTTGAACCTTTTTCGGCAACTGGGAGACAACATCAATAATTGTCGGAATGTGAGGTTTGGTTTAAAGGTATCTAGATCTCTGACCAGATCGTATTTCTTAATAGGACCCACTGGCTTCTCTAACCGGTTAGGGAATGGGGCAACACCCATTTTCATTTTCCTTTTTTCTTCCAACAAGGGCATCAAGGGGACTTCTTCTACCACTTGTGGCACTTCCTCCTCTTCTATCTCCTGGACCTCTGGTCCTGTCTCTGGAACTGTCTCTGTGACTCTCTGTGGCACTGTGGTGCTCTGTACGGCACTGTCAGGCTCTGTTCTGTTCTGTTCTTCTGGTGGAAGATTGAACTTCACTGTTCTGGCAGGAGGATTATTTTCTTTCTGGTTAGGTGGTTCCTTCTTCTTTGCACGCGTGATGGCAGCAACTTCCAATTCCACTAAATTGGAGGTAGGCTCTTGGGCCTTGGCCGAACTATCAGTAGCACTGTTTTTCACTGGGGCTGGGCTTGGACAGTCTTTTGCAGTGTGGCCTTCTCCTTTGCATCAACTGCATAAGGGCTTATAATCCACTGACCTTCTGGGATTTGGATAATTTGGTAAAATGTGTCCCTTTTCTCCACATCTATAACACTCCACTTCTGATCTCTGACCACCGCCAGACTGTCTTCCTCTGTAACTTTGGGAGGGAAATCTTCTGGGTTCGAAATTAGGACCAAACTCTCTAGGCTTGGGTCCAATATCCTATGTTGTCATTTTGGATTCCAGCAAGTTGAATCTTGCGTCTTCTTCCTTCCTTCTCCTATCATGCATCTCCTTCAGAGAGCAAATATCCTCTGTATGGTTCTTCTGCAAATAGTAGGCACAAAAAGCTCCAGGGATGGTTGGTTTTCGTGTACATTCAGTGGCTAAATGGCCTGCTTGATGACACTTTCCACACCAAGTATTTGACCGCATCACATCTCTTCCTGCTCCTGCCACATTGGATATGCTAGCGCTATTCACTTTCAGCGTCTGTAGCTGCTCTGTAATCACATCCATCAACTCCTTTTTTATATTTGCAATTGAGTTGGATAAATAATCCTTCAAGCTTTCTTCTCCTGAGGCACTGGCAGTAGGGTTTTGAGGAGTCTCTGTAATCACTGCATAAACAGATTGGGCTGGTGCAGAAGGGTCTCTGTTCTGATTCTGATTCAGAGCTCCTGTTTGAACTGTTGGGTGGCTGTTGGCTCCAGTTGGTAGGGTTCCACTGTTGCTGTTGATTTGGCATTGGGGAAATTGGTTGGGACCATTGTTGTTGTGGTTGAACCATCATTTGAGGCATTGATTGTGGCCACTGTGGATTTGGTACACTGTACTGTGATACTGGGGGCATCTGTTGGTAGGGGTAGGGGACTGTCCCTGGGACTGCATTTGGTGGGTACATCATTCCTGGCATCAGAGGAGATAGGACTCCTCTTCCTGGATTCATCGCCAATCTAGCTTCCACCTCATCGTACAGTCTTGCACCTTCTGTTGCAGCTTGCAGTGTGGCTGGTCTTTGCAGCTCCACAAACTTACGGACTTTTGGTTGTAATCCTCTGAGAAACACCCCCTTCTGAATGCCATCATCTAGATTATGGTTAGTCCATCTCTTCTGGATGGATTCCATTCGTGAGACATAAGCTTCTACTCTTTCTCCAGAGGACTGACTTAGATTCATAAATTCCTCTCGCATCCGCTCTTCAAAACCTTCACGCCTGAATTTAGTGAGGAAGGCCAACTTCAGGTCGTCCCATGTGCCAAAAGTTCATGCTACTTGTCTCTCATACCACTAAAATGTCGCACCCTTGAAAGTGGCGGAAAATATTGCTAACCAATGCTCAGGGGTTCTGGCATTGTTAGCCACACATGCTACCATAAACTCTGCTACATGAAGATCAGGGTCTTCATTATACTCTCCCTTAAAAATTGGCAATGGGACTACATTCGCTGGCCTGTCACATCAATATTTCCAGGACGGATCTGGCTTGGAAGTGGATCTCTAGCAGGAGAAGGAAGGGCTTGATGTGCCATTGGGACTTCTATAAAGAGTTCCGCAAGGGCGTCAAAGGCGGCTTCTCCTGCAAGCTCGTTCTCAGCTTTGATTTTTGCTTTCTCTCTTCTCACGTACCTCTGGACTCGTTCTAACGCTTGCCTCTTTATTGCATCATTCATCAGGGGGTTGGCTCCACTATGTTGTTAGTGCTCCACAGAGGGATAACAGAAGGCTTCAGTCTCTGGAGGACTCTCTTGCCAACATTTCTTCTACTTCTTCCTTTTCAACGTCTCTGAATTCTGCTTTCATGCCACTACACAGAGGAAGGTATTCGGTTCTGAAGGTGTCAAAATGCATACATCTAAGCATTGTGGTGGTGCCATCATCATAGTAATGCCAGCTTCTGATGGTTTCAATAGTGTATGTTGTAAAAAACACTCTGTCTACCAACTTCCAGTGGGTTGCTAATTGAACAAACAGAAGATTATCAGTGCACCAAGCATCCCATGTATCTTATTGTTGAGCATCCATGAACAAATTCCAACTTTTTTCCTTCTTGTCTCCGTGAACCTCTACAGACCAAGACTCCTGAAGCTTCTTCACAATCTCCCACTTGATTATGTCTGGAAACTTCTCAATGAATGCCAAATCTTCCATGGATGTTCATTCTCTCTGTTTCTGCTCTTCAGTTTGTTCCCAAACAGTTTGCCACCAAGATGTAAGTTTATGCTGCTTCAACAGGAAGAGGAAACTGTCCACCACATAGAGCATGCATCATGATGGTGATATGTTTCCGCCATTGTGGGATGAACTTCTTGTGGAAAGTGGCTTTGATTATGAGAAATTCCAACTCTTCAGTGGAAGAAGGAACTTTACAAACATCCATTGAATTCTTCTCTTCTTGGCAATGCCATTTCCTTCATTTTCAGCCTCTTCTGGTGCTTGTTGATGGCAAGTTTCCTCGGCTGCGCACCAAAAACATGGAGCCCCAAGAGGAACACTAAGGAAAAGAGAATTCTCTTGCAATAAAATCTATCTTGTAACATCAACAAGCTTTTTTATTAGGGTTTATATTATCACAATGAAGAAAAGAACACCAGGCACAACAAATCTTCATGCAGCATCATATAGATCTCCCACGGATTTGATAGAATCAACCATATTCTTCAATATCTTCATAAAATCCATCAGTAGAACAAAGAAAGCAAAGGAATACACCATCTTTGAATGGAAATACATCACATAGTATTCATCTTCAATATCTTCATAGTTCTCTCTCTCAATCTCTCACATACAATCACACTATTTTGATAGATTTGACTGACTCTCTCTCTCTCTCTCCATAAATAGTACATCATATCCTCACTACAATCACTCATAATAACCCTCAATAATCCTTCTTAGGTCGTGGATGTACCTCCCAAGAGGTATGTCTGATATGAAGAGGCACCAGAGCCACTACAATGTCTTTTCACAGCTCACCACTGTCACTTCACTCCAGCCTTTACTTGAGTCTTCAGTAGCTACTTCTTTGACTTCTTTTAGCTCTTTTGCACTTGTATTCACCTCTTTCCAAGGCTAGAAAACTTTCCCAAGCTACACTCTCATCCAACAGAACACATACAGAAGCATACATAAGGTCTACAGAAGCTCATCAGAAGCTCAACAGAGGGTTACAGAAGGTCAACAGAAAGCATCAGAACCACATAACTCATACCAAAACCATTCCAAACCATCAAAAATCACTCAATAAGCTTTCAAACAATCTCAAACCCTATCAATCAATACTCCATCCTTCCTTATAGAGAGAAAACAGAACAAAACAGAAGCTCAACAGAAGCTATCAGGACCAAACAGAACATATCAGAACATCATCAGAACTTCACATCTCTACTAATAAACATCATGAGCTTAATAAAACCATTCCAACCTATCCAAAACACTCTAAAACCACTTCCAAACCAATCAATCATTTCATAAAATTAACCATTCAGCTCTCAAAAACAACAAAAATCAGCCAAAAAATAGGTCATTTCAACACTCAACACCCTAGGCCACCTTGACTAGAGTCCGGAGCATGCCGCCATGCAAAACAATAGGTGGTGGGTGGGGAAGACCACCACCACTCTGTGTTCCCCCCCTAAAATAACCCCCCTTGCAAGGCGGGCATAGAAGGCCTTATGAAGAGGCTTAACAACCTGAGCACTGGACAGAGAGAGAGGGGGAGATAGAGGTGACAAGAAGAAGAAGAAGAAGAAGAAGAAGAAGAAGAAGAAGAAGAAGAAGAAGAAGAGGGAGAGAGAGAGAGAGAGAGAGAGAGAAAGAAGAGGAAGAAGGAAGGAGAGAGAGATAGAGAGAGAGAGAGAGAGAGAGTCTTTCTCTTCCCCTCCTTAGAGGGTGACCACATGTGAGTACCCTTATCGTTGTTCCCGCAAGCATATTTTCTTCCCCCCCTCCACACCCCCCCCCCCCCCCCCGGCATTGTGGAGTTTGAGCATCAAAGCACGGGAAGAAGGACAAGCAAGGAACCCAAGAGAAGCACTTCGGACCCAAAGCATCCAATTGCAAGTGCAACGTCTGTTCCACCCACACCGCAAGCTTTCTAGGTACTATCTTAATCATTAGGTAGGTTATCACATTAATAAGTTGGTTGAGACTAGCCTCCAAAATTGGAAATATTGCAATGACTTCTTGGAACCAATTGATAAACCTATATTATAGTTATTACATGGTAACCCTATGCCCTTGTTATAGAAACCCATTTGCATTGGGATCAAGAGACCCAAGAAGGCTAAACCTCAACATAAGTACCTAAAGTAAGTTACTATGCAACATTAGTCAATCAGCAGGAGCCTTAGAAGTCAAACCTAATCTTGGGAGGTAAACTTACTCTAGCATCAACACCAAGGAGAATAATTAGAACCAACCCCAAGAAAATGTCTACCATTTGTGAGAATCCTTAAGTTAATCAAACTCAAGGTATTACTCTAACTTAATAACTGAGTATGAATCCCTTGTTGATGACCAAATATAATGTTTTTCTAATTACTACTAAGTGCTTATAAAGATGTGCCATTATGCAAAGACTATCACTATGAGATTGTGAGAAACCTAGAAAAGAAAACGGTTCATACATACATGCTTATTTGTTCAGTATTCTTAAGATATTGTTTCTTATAAATTCCCTTTCAATGTATGAAATGTACAAATTAACCTAACTAGGTTCACAAATAGAATTTGTGGTTAGTTGACGTGTATGTACCAATAATCTATGTATTAATCCCTAAGGAAATTACACTCCTTGGGAGATAAGGGCTATGGACTATATCATTCATTGGAAGCATTCAAGTGAAATTGTTTTGGTTTATGTCAAAATATCTTGGGATATACTTTGTTGCTAGTTAAAAGTAGATTGTTTGCCTTAATTCTCGATTGAAATAGGAGAACTCCTTGAGGGGGAGAGTTTTCTTGTACCGAGCTTTAACAGATATACAAGGGTTTACTTAGAACTAAAACTAGGATGCCTTGAGATCCGTCCGATTGCTACTATGTTTATCAATCCTATTCGAGGATTGGGCTAGGTACAAACTACAATTCCAAGCTTCAAAGGCAAGTGGAGAGCTCTAAGAATTAGGAAACCCTAAGTCAGAGGAAAGACCAATGCTTTTATACTTGTTGGGGAGAAGGCTAGGTTAATGATCAATGTAAGTGATTAATAGAACTTAGGTCGTGTGTATTGTTTGAAACCTTAACATATGCCTTAGCCAAAAGAAGGGTGTGTTAAGTAAATCTTATGTAGAACCGCTCCTAATCCCAAGGGGAAGAGCAAAAATGTGATGGAAGGTTATCACAACTATTCCCGCAATGTTGGAAAAGGATATCATTGTTTAACATCGTCTTAAATGCTTTTTGCATTAAACTGATTGTTGGGATGTGATTTGGATGATTATTCCAAGTGCTTGTGCTTGATGGTAAATGCATGGTAGGGGTCTATGATGACAAGTTGCCATGGGAATAAAGGAATGTTTTCTTGGGCAATGATATCAGGGTTGAATGCCTTGTTCGTGCTTAATTCCTAAATGGATTAATTAAGGAATGATATTTTGCACGGGTGGATCATCTCCAAGATCGCACCGTAGATTACCCTGAGAGGGCACTGCTCGATTCACAGGCCGAAGGTCGAGTCGTGAAAAGGTCAACCACGGAAATTGTGTTTCACTCCTAGGACGCTTGGGGTTAGATGGAGGTCTGAACACCCCTTGCCTAGTCCGAAACAGAGTTGAAGATTGCCGTGCTAGGGTGTTGGAAGATCCTATTCTAGATAATGGATGAAAATTATGGTGCCATTTGATTTGGATCAGGTATTTCTGTTGGACAGAAGGGATACATAATTTCTCCTGTATGGGTAGGAGATAAAGATTAACCTGAAGATAAGTTAAGGAACTTGTTTGTCAAAAGGACTGCTTGCACTATTTTCATGTCTGTGCTATAAGTTACACGAATAAACCATGTTCATTAAAATGCTTAATTAATGAAGCTCATTTTAAATATCACACATAAATGTGATAGGACCTAATTAGATCACTAAAGAATGCCTATTGAGGGAAGTGGGTAGGTAGAAGCCTAGACGAGTTTGTCCTACGGTAGAGTGGTCCCAAAGAACTGGGAGGCTTCTCACAAGGTTTTATTATCATTCGACCTTTAGGTATTGTTAAGTTAGAATTCGATTCATGCCATTTTAGGGGACCGCAGTGGGACTATGCCCTATGGGCACAGAGGTTGAGTGGCACATCCCTCTCGTTTCCCATTCTCTTTGAACCAAATGTGGCATGGGTCTGCTTCAGCTTGGGTATCTCTACATAAAGTAGGATGTCCAGGACCCAACGCTAGAATGCTGTCAAGAGACCTTGACCACTAGGGACTCAGATTTCAGGCCGATCCTAGTGGGTTTGGCCACGAACGTTTTGTTGAGAGGCAGACTCGAGAAACCCTAGGCAATAAATCCCGTAACATTCCATGGGAGTGCTAGGCGGTGTCGTTTAGATTCGTCTCTCGATGGACCACTAAGAACGTGCTTGGACAGCTGATAGGTGGGCACGTTACGCCAAACATCCAAGATGCATATGACTTATATCTAGGAGCATAGGACTTAATATCTTCTTTAAGATCGTAAGTCGAATCTCTGAAGCACCCAAAGCAAAGGTCAATAATCAAATATATGCAACTAATCTCAAAGTTGAGGCTCAAAATCTTTCAATAGCATATTCAAGTGTAGACCATCAATGCCATACATTAATAGACCAACGGAAGTGCCTGCCAAGAGCAATAGGTATAGACTTTCCAAATAAATTATTTATATCCATTGTATTATAGTAGTGAAATCTCTAGTCTAAAATTGAGCCAATGCAAGCTCAAACCAATTCAATGGAAATCCCAAGCATTAAACAACCATCAGGGGCATCAAGGCCAAGCATTAGAGGCATCATAGATGCATTAGGAAGCTTTATGCATGTTGCCCATAGGTACAATATCAAGAAAAATTTGTAAAAACTAAGCTAATTCAAGCTCAATTCAATCCATGAGCACCTCAATACATTTTTCAAACATCCAATGCATATGCATTAGGCATCAATAGGCACATATATGAGCTCCAAACACTGAAGATAACCATCTCAAATTTGATTGAAATTAGGTCTAGGGTATATAGCAAATAGAAGAGAGTAAAGATCTCAAATGTGCTTAAAATCACAAGACTAATTCCAAGAGAGTGGCCACAATGATTGCCAAGGTTATCTAGGAACTTAGGAAGGAGGCAAACCACCCTGACCAAGAGTAGAGCACCATCATCAAGTGCAAATCATGTTGCTACTATTGTGCCTACTACTATCCTTTTTTTGAAGAAAATGGGGGTTGGGAAGCACTTGGAAGTGCTCAAGTAAGCCATGGATGAAGCCCACACAAGCTAGGAAGAAGTGGGTAATCAAATGCATACCCTGAGGGAAGAAGCCATGGTTGCCAAGGATAATGAGATGTAGGTTTCAAATCCAAGAGGGTGACGCTCTTCAATCTTGTCTCTGATACCAATTGAAGGGAAAAGCCAGACTGAAAGGGGATAAGCAAACAAAAGCATTGGAGTGTTAGCTATGGGAGGGAGAGAGAGAGAGAGAGAGAGAGAGAGAGAGAGAAGATGTGGGAACTCCAATAGTCACAATGTTTCTTGTTCCTCCCAAGTGGGGTGCCATTAGAAAGGGAGCATGACCATATGTGCATCATCCAGTCTGAGATCTATCATAGCGAATAGTTTGCAAAAGGTGCCAAACATGGAATCGAGCTACAAAAAGCATTTTGATATAGTGACTTTTCTACTTGGGTGGATAAGACCTCGACCATTTTGTATATTGAATAGAATTGATGTGGTTTCTCCAATGTGACTAGCAAAGAGGGTAAATATTCACACATTTAATATAGGGAAACTTGGTATTGGTTGAAAAGGATATCCTCATTTGGAGGTAAGTTGGGGATAGACAAGCTTGTGCCAAGAACAATAGTTATAGCCAATGTAGAGGATTGAGATGTTGAGATAACTCAAGAATCTAAAGGTGGAGATGAGTTGCCAATAGAGTAGAAGGCATAAGTGAGCTTTTTTGTGAGTAATAGTGCTACATGAAGGCTCTATGCAGGCTTTGATAGTAGACATACGGTAGATAGCCCATTTAGTTGGCCTATTGGAGGTTGTTGAAGTTGTTGTGGTGGTTGATGTATGGATAGTGACCATTTATATCTAGCCATGAGCAATTTTGAAAGCTAGAGTTTATGGTAACCTTCATAATACCCTTGCACTTATAGAAGGCCTTTGGAACCCATTGAATTGTTATGTGTAGGTGAACAAAGGGCTAGCATTGTCAAGGAGCATGCTTTCACTTGTGTTTTCTTGGTGTACAATGCATAGAGTTGTGTAAGGAGCTTTTGGGTTTCCACTTCTACAATGTGGTGGAGCTGACATGTGGTTTTTTGTGGGCTTAATCATCCAAGAGTTGGGTTAAGAGAGCATTGTGGTTGTAGGTGATTGATCACACTAAGATGTAGGGGTGATTTGAGAAGGCTCAAATCACACCTCTTTGGAACTAAAGATTGTAATCACTTATGCATCCACTAGCTATAGACGAGTGTGCTTATTGATATAGTTAATATTACAATTAGTTAAAAACTCAAATATTCATCCCAAAAACACCATATTGGGGAATATGGGAATTTCCCATAAGTGTGGGACACATGGTCAAATCTTTGGATTTGTCATAACTTGAACATTATAACTCCAAATCAAGCGCTCTATAGCTCAATAGATTCCATTTTTCAAATAGGATGCTCTGAGTCTCAATGGTAACTGTCAATTCACACTTGCCCAACAAGAAGGCCATACTCCATATAGATTCAACTTTGTGCATGTTTGCTCCAGTTGCGCCTTAGTTTTTCCAATAGTGATAAGGAGTTGTATTATAATTTGACCCCTCATAAATGAGTGCATCTACTATGATTGACTTAGTTGCTATAAGGCATATATAGAGGTAAGCTACCACAATAAGAGTCTCATCTTCCATTTCTAAGTTGGTAATGGTAACAACTCAAACATTTATAATTAGGTCTAATGGATTTGGTTGAAAGTGTGGTGTAGGAATGTATTGAGTTGTAGTTGCTCAAATTGTTCATAATAGAGGTCCGTTCTATATGAAATAGAGGATTATCTTCGTTTGCCATGGTTGTTTCATGGAAAGGGTGTCAAGGTGGGTGGTGTTTTTTTATTCTACTATCATTAAAATAGCCTATACGTTGATATCTAGGGTTTCTAGCTCAACATTTCTTCTCTTGCTAATTACATGGATGTGGAAATGTTTGAGGCCTTAGAGTTTCAACTTTTTCTTATGGCCTTTATTTGAGTAAAGAAATATGAGTTCCCCTTTGTCAAAGGATCATTGCTTGATATGCTTTGTCAAAGTAGGCCTTTTCTCAAGCTTTTTCAATGAGTAGGGCATGTGTGGCTAGTAGACATGTTTTCATCAAGTGCTCATGTTGTTCTAGGCAATATTGCCACACTTCATTATCCTCCCACCATTCTTGGTTATCAATGCATAGAACTCAATGAGCATAATGGCATCCATGCCATCGGTAAGTTGGAATAGGGTTTTGTCCCATGGTAGTCTTGTAAGCTATTTCGACCCATAATGTTGCCATGAGATTATGATCCTAGTTTTAATGTGATTCTAAGACAATTTTGGTCAAGATATGGATGAGAACTTTGTTTGTGCCTTCTGTCTAGCCATTCACTTGGAAATAGTAAAAGGACTAGACGTCATATGGATAACCACAAATGTATATTGTAGGTGTCAATCACTTCACTAAGGAAGTGTATTCATTGGACATTGATGATTTTGATGGGGGAACTGAAACATGGCATGAATTGCTCCTAGAGGAACCACACAATGATTCATGCATCATATTTACAGGTTTCCCTAGGCTTGACCCATTTAGTCATGCAATTTGTGGCTAAAATGATGTACCTAGCTTGGGAATGTTGTGCAAATGGGCTAATGAGTCCCATAAGTTCTATACCCCACTTTCCAAAATGTTAGTGGGCAATCAGTGGTGTGCATTGCATATTGTCCTTAGGGATGAATAACTTTGTTCTTTGAGACTCTTTGTAGTGCATGATAAATCTAGCCACATTCTTAAAGAGAGTATGCCATTATAGTTGGGATGGAATCAATTTCCCTACTATGGTACGTGGGTTGAAGTATCCTCTAGCAATCCCCCCTTATGCCTCTTATAACGCATCTTGAATTTCATGCTCATAGACACATTGCCAAAGGAGACCACCTACCCTAGGTGATACAATCGACCAACAATCAATTGGTAAGGTCAGAGGCATGTTAGTGGACCTTTTTCAATTAATCAATGCTAATAGGCCTTGCTTGAGAATATGGACAATGTCATTGGCCTAACAAGGTATGAGATTGGCCTTAAAGAGCTAAGCTTTTTGATTAAATATGGAACATATGAGCATTAGGGGGTTGATAGCAAGGAGATAATATCAAAATTTTTTAACGCATAAATCAATTCTAAGCCCTCCCTCTCAGTGATAAAGTAGTTCATTTAGACACCAATGAGTTATCAACTAGCAAAGCTCACTAAGAAATCCATGTTATGCTCATCAGGTTGGCACAACACCACTCCAATTGCAAATTTGGAGGTATCGATATGTACATGAAACATTAACATCTAATCCAAAGCTCTTAAGATAGAAGCAGTCATGAGAACATTTTTCAATGCTTTGTAGAAACTTTAGCATTCCTCTATCTAGGCCCAAGTAATCAATAGCTTGCACAGTGGTTATGCAATAGTAGCATAGTTTAGCACAAAGAAACAATAATACTGGTATAGCTAAGGAAGTGGTGCATCCCCTTTGGGTTGGTGGATGGAGAGAGATTCATAATAACTGTAATTCTCAAAGTGTCAATTGTGATCCTATTTTTGGAAAAAATATGGCTAAAGATTATACCATGCTTGACTTAAAATTGATACTTGAGAGAATTCAAGGATAGGTTATACTACATGCCTCTCTCAAAGACAAGGCGGAGCATGTCAAGGTGTTCCTCCCAATTGGACCAGATATACAAGTCATCGACAAATCCCTCGAGTCACTTCTATATCATGTCCTTAAAGGTTGTGCACATGAGCCTTTGGAAGTTTGTTGGTGCATTAGTTAGTCCAAATGGCATGATGATATAAGTGAATACCCCTCATTCAATGACAAATGCAGCTTTTGGTCTATCATTTGGGTGGACCTGCACCTAATTGTATCCTGAAAACTTGTCTAAGAAGATGTAGGCTTCTTTTCTTGTGGCATGTTCTATCATATGATTACTATATGGCATTAGATAGTGATCTCTCTTTGTTGTAGCATTTAACTTCTTGTAATTGATGCATATGTAATATTTTCCATTCTTCTTGAGTACCATTATCATCATTTCATTGATGAGTCCTACCTTTTATGACCTGTCAATTGTTTCTCTAACATGATGTGCTTATTGAGGATTCATAGGGTAGGGTCATTGGTTGTGATAGGCTTGGCATTAGACTTAAGAGGAATTGTGTGGATGAGAAATTGTGATGGTATGCCCTTAAAGGTCAAAGTAGTTCCAAACAAAAGCATACTAGTATTCTTTGAGCAAGCTAATCAATTGTTCCTCATCCCCGTGCACTGAGCTCCTCAACAATGTACACATGCTTAGGAATTTCCAGGTGTTACAATATTTGCTTCCTTGGTCTCTCAATGGGTTTGTTAGATGTGCATTCACACATTCACGTTGCGACCAAGCAACACAACTACTCAATCACTCTTTTTGAACTTTGTAAATCATGGGGGAAGGTCACATAGTTTTTTTTTATTGTGAGTTTCTGACTTGCTATTGTGAGTGGTGTGTTTTAAAGGTTTTTTCCTTAAATGGTCTAGAAGTTTTATTCTAACTTAGAAAATTGGTTTAGTTGGGGAATTTCTAGGTTAGAATCACTACTTTTGTGCATATCAAAATGAGAACTTGTCATGGTGTTCTCCTAGACTTTAACCCTGTCATGTTTGACTATGAATACCTCAAGATCTGGACAATGATAATTGAGTTAGTGCCCCATTTGTTTGTACTCAAGTAGCTTGAGGTATTTGAGCCATTCCAGTTTCTCAATTTAGTCTCACAATGCTCGTGTCAATGAGCAAGCTCTCAGTTGAGAGGATTTGGAGCCAATATAGATTTGGTCAATGGCATAGCTATAAATGCCATAATCCATTGTGTCAAAATTAGAATCATTGTAGTCTTGATATGGTTGGCAATTCTTGGAATCACTCACTTCCTCAGCATCTATGCCTAACTCTTTTATCAATAAGGTGAAGAAGTTGTTATGAAAGTTGAACAAGTCTTGATGTAGATTTGTCCATTGCCATGTGGGATTGTTTAACAATTCTTCAAAGATGGTCAAATTAGTATCTTCTCAGTTATGGAAACATGGCTACCACTGGCTTACCATTGGTTGAGGATCTTGCATAACACAAGCCTATCCGTTGGGGTAGGATGACCCTAAAAAGTTATAGTTGTTGAGTCAGCAACATTGAGATTTGATCTAACAACAATGAGGGCTGAAGTATCCCATGAGTATTTCTAACTCATGTGTTCATAGGCCAATCGATATTCCAACTCTTTTGTAAGTGTCAATTTCAAGGTAGCAAGAATGTGTATCTTTTGCTCATCCTTAAGAGAGGGAATATGTCTGTCCAATGGTCAGGAGATTGGAGGGTCATTAGAATCTCCTCATAATAATGCAAGGATCATGTCTAAGTTGCCATGTGAGGTTTTTCAAGTCTTCATCTCAATATAGACTACCTCCTTCCTATTTCCTAGAAAGACTAGATGGTTTCGCAAATCCTTGATGAGACATGTGTTGCACATCCATGGTTGACTGAGTAATAGGTTGTAGTCAACTCCTTTCATGACAACAAAGTTAACCTTGAACTATACCCCAACAATATTGATTGGAAAATCTATTATTAAGACTCTCATTGGTCTAATTTTTAACCTATCAACAAAGATTGCATTTAAATGCATTGGTTCAATAGGTGGATTCCCCCAACCTTGGAGTATGACATAATTAACTATGCTTGTACTGGCTCCAATGTCAATAGTTCTTCACCATAAAGTGTCTCCAATGGTTTTCACAAGAAGAACAATGTGTCACTCAACTCCTTCCCAGAACATGTTAACCCCTAAAGCACTTAGGATTTGAGGTGCACTAAAGCTAGGTTATAGAACATGGTCAAATCTAGTACGATTTATTCTTTCTACCCAATATTTCAATCCTTGCCAAATCAATGGCCTGCCTTTGAGTAGAGTTTCAAGTGGAATGGTAACTTTTGTGGATGCAAGGGATACAATGATTGTAGGTTCGATGGTCCCCTAGATATATTACAACCTACTTATATCAAGAATAAGATAAGACTCATGTTCCATGGATTATGGGTCATTTAGGGATTTAGTTGTGATTTTTTCAAGTTGTCATGGCTTCTCTTGAAGAGTGCATGGGATAGGCTAGCGCATGCCTTGTTCTTGGTAATGATTTCTTTAGCAGTTTTATAATTTTATTCTAGCACTCTCTACATTGGAAGCGGTAGCCATTTGTGGTGGTGTTGAGAATACTTCACTCTTAAGTTTGAGTTTAGCTATTTTCTTATTTTCTTAGTAATCTTATTTCCAATGATTGATCTATGGATGTACCCGCCCCTAGCTAGAAGAGGCATTGTTTAGTATTTTTTCAGAACATGTCCACAAACAGCACCATTCATCATCTCAACCCAATTTGGATACACATACTTACTTGGTTGGGTAGTCTCTAAGTCTAAATCATAGTGAAACCTCAAATCCTCAACCTAAAGGATCAACATAATGGTTCCAAAACAATGAAGGTCTCCTAAACAGTAGTCTAATGCCCACCTAAGAATGCTTACTTTGTAACCAATCAAAGGTGAGAGTGGGCTAACACTGCACTTGGTTCAAAGAGAGTAGAGATGTCTTTTGAACTTCCTTGGCAATTAGAACTTGTACTCAATTTCACTAAGGTCCCCTAAAATAATGTTAAGCTAGTTAGTTACCCTATCAAATTGGATCATTTTCTAGCAACTTTATCTAGTGTTTAGGAAAGTTATTTGACTATCAAGTCTACCCAACCATAGACTATAAGTAGTCTTACGACCAAGGCCTCCCACTTTCCTCGATGGGTTTTTTCAAAATTTGTCTAATTAGCAAACATGCTATCATTGTGAGAACATATAAAAACAACTTTCTTTTATTGTCCCATTACACAAGGTTTATTACACATACTTTAGGCACTATACATATACAAGAAATAAGAAAAGTGGTTCCTTTTAATCATGGTTCAATTCCTTTATTATGATCCCCACAAGGATCCCAACTTTTACAGGGATGTCTTGATTCCTTGTGAGCACTTCTAATCCCTCAAGATCATTCCACCTCTTAACTAGTATTTGAGGTCATCCATCCCTAATCAGTGATGGTGATCACAAAACTTTACACCTCTATCATAGGCCACTACCAAGGGATTTATTGGCTTAGAGCCCCTTTAAGCTTAGCAAAAATGTGCTTAGCCTTTTTCACTACTTAGCTCTTGGCCCTAGATACCAAGCAATGTCTTTCCACATTTATGTTAATCACTTTGGCATTCCCATTAGACCTTGGGGCTATCACAACTACCGATGGCTTCATTGGTCCCATAGATGCAACATCCACATATCATCTTTCTATCAATCCCATAAATGCGATAGCCACATATCCTTTTTTATCTTCTTATTAATTCACAAGCAAAATCATAAAGAAGACATATCAAAGCAAGGAATGCAACCTTTTCCAATCGATAAACAAGCCTAGCTAAAGTAGCACTTATAATTAAAACAAACAAAATATAAATAAACAACTCAAACTTGATTATTGTGACTCAATATGATATGGTCTACATCCTCGATGGCATCTTCTAAATTTACTACAAGGGAATGGGGTGATAGCAATGGCACTTTGCGATGCAAAATGGCAGTCTCACTATCCACATCACTATTAGAATTGCAAATTGAAATTTGTGATGCTAATAGTGGCACGTATAGCGATACTTATAAAGATAGGTAGCCATGCAAATAGCAACACTTCTAGCAATACTTATTGCGATGCAAATAACGATGCCACATTTGAGAAAAATTACCTGAGTACGACATTTACCGCAAACATTTACGAGAGAGTGCGAAAGAGAGAGTGAGAGAGATCACTGCTTTGAGAGAGAGAGTGATGAAGAGGAAGAGACAGAAAAGGAGAGCTCCTCACCACCATCGTCACCGCTATCGTTGTATGTGAAGAAGAGGGAGTAGTGCACAAGGGAGAAAGAAGGGAAGCAACGAAGAGGAGACACAAAAGAATTCATCTTCGGGGCTTTGAGGTAAGTACATTGCCTCTTCTTGCATTGTTTTTGTGTTTTTTTCATTTTTTTTTTGTAATGAAATGCATTGAAAGAGAGGGAGGGAGGGAGGGAGGAAGAGGAAGGAAGGGAGAGGAAGAGAGAAATGAGATATGAAGGAAGAGAGAGGAGAATGAGTGAGAGAAATAATGAGTTAGAGAGAGGGAGAGAAACAAAGAGAGAAAACAAAGAAAGAAAAAGAGAGAAAGAAAGAGAGGGGGAAAAGAAAGAGAGAGGGAGAGAGAAGGAGGAGGTAGAAAAGAAGGGCGAGGTAAAGAAAGGAAGGAGAGTGAAAAGAAGAGAGAGAGAGGGAGAGAGAAGGAGAGAAAAAGAGAGATAGAGAGAAAAACAAATAGAGAGCAAGAGAAGGGAGAGAAAAATAGGGAAAGAATGAGAGAATAGAAAGATAGAAAAATAAAGGAAGAGGGGGAAGAGAAAGACAAAGAGAGGTGGGGAGACAAGGTCTTTCAATATTCATGTTTTTTAAGTTTTTCATTTTCTATCTTTAATTTTGATTGTAACAAGATGCATTTAGTGAGAGTGGGAAGGGAAGGAGAGAGAGAAATAGAGAGAAGAAAGGAGGGAAAGGAAGAGAGAGAAGAAGTGAGACTGAGGAGGGAAGATGGGGGGAGAGAGAAATAAGGAAATATGAAGGGAGGCAAACAAAGAAAGGGAAAGAGAGAGAAAAGAGATGTGGTGGGAGAAATAGATAAATATAGAGAGAGGGAGAGGAATGGAGTGGACAAAGAGAGATGGAGAGAGGCAAACAAAGAAAGGGAAAGATGGAGAGAAAGAGGGGTGGGGAGAGAAATAGCGAGGGAGATAGATAAAAATGGATAAAGGTAAAAAGAAGGGGAGAGAAAATAAATGGGGAGTAGAGAGACGGGAGAGAGAGAGAGAGAGAGAAAAAATGAGAGACAGAGAGAGAGGGGAGGGGGAGAGAAACAAAGAGATAAAGGGAGGCAAACAAAGAAAGGGAAAGGGAGAGAGAAAGAGGGGTGGAAGAGAAATAAACAGGGAAGAGAGAAAAGGAATGGAGGGAAATATAAGAATGGAGAGTGAGAAATATTAGTAGAGATTAAAATGGAGGAAGATCACCAATGAGGAAAACAAAAACATATTATTTGTTGTAACATAGACTAAATGGAGAACGATGATAATCGTGACATCCAAGATTGTGAGGTGTGTCTTTATCAACATGATCCTGTGTCCTTGCACTCAGTGCAAGTTGGTAATCAAATGAAAGTGTTGCTTCTCCATATATCACATGTGACACTTCAATGAGTTTCAATTGAAGATCATTGACCCGAGGATCTCAAATTTTGATCGTGTTAGGGGTTAAAAAGCTTCTACCAAGTGAACCCAAAACAGACATCTCTCTGATATAAAACATATTCAGATTATGACTAATATTCATCTTTCTATCTTTGTCATCACGCACCATTGAACATCACTTCAACATACAAACCAATTTTCCATTTCATAATTTATTTCGCAATTCAGATACACTTTAAACCAAGACAAGAAACATTGTATAAGACAAATTGAGACACAACGAGATTAATCTGTTCTATATATGCTACATCTTCTGCTTAGAAAACATCGATTATAGAAATTCCTATTCTCCTGACTCAAACAAACACAGTCAAAAATCTCATGACTCCTCCTTCTAACTTCCCAAAAAAACTCATAATCTACTCATGACTTTTCATATCTGAACCATTACAAAGGTTTAAAACTACTCAATAGACCCCTATGTTATGCCTTTAACATTGGCACACTCGGTGGTTACTATTTTCCCAAAATAGTAGACCTGAACCCACAAAATCTCTTGATTTCATTTCAGTCCTGAGAATTTCATTCCTACATTCCTGACTATTAATTATGCTTTGCCTAAATGTCAGTTAAAACTGATTGAATTGATTTGTCAATCTTTGCATCAGTTTTGCTTTCTTCCTCACCTCTTGGAACAACTTCATCAATTTGAGTTGCTGAAAATAAATTTGTGTCCACTCACACCAAATTCAAATCAGCATCTTGGAACTTATTGAGCAAAAACAACTTTAGTCTAAAACCATTCACAGGTCTAGCCAACAATTTACCC